>NC_069397.1:14202041-14509437 GCF_027475565.1 Acinonyx jubatus
TGAGTCATGTAAAGCTACAGTTACAAGGTAGGCAAGATGATACCAATATCGTTTCATAAAATTAACCCATCATAGCAGGAAATACTGTTATGCTGCACCTAAAATCGGAACTATGGTTCCTTATCTCTTTGTTATCTTTTTTAGTTATCATTTTAAAAATCTTTCTTTCCCTTACTACCTTTCCACTCCATATTTCTCTCCTTCTCTCATTTTCCTGTGTTTTTTCTTTAAATGTTCATGTACCGTGTTGTTCCAAGTCAGTATTTTTCAACCTTCATACCGTTGATATTTTGAGCCTTAGAATTCTCTGTTGTTGGAGGCTGTCCTGTGCATCGTTACGATGCACATCTTATGATGGTTTAACAGCATTCCAGACTTCTACCCGCTCCATGCCAATAGTGTCCCTTCCTCTTCTCACCAGTCATGATACTTATAAATGTCGCCAGACAATGCCACATGTTCCCTCCGGGGAAAAAAATTGCTCCTGGTTGGGAACCACTGTTCTGTTAGAGATTTTGGCTAAAGAAGTTATAAATCTTGGTCCAGAACGTAGAAATATTTAGGATATATTTTTGTCAGGTTTAAGTATTAGGTAGAACTTTACTTTTGTTGTCTTTAAAAATTCTCATAGATATTTTGGAGGATGTCAGGGAAAGAACCACAATAATGATTTAAAAGCTAGAAAATAATTTCTGAGAGGAGAAATTAATCTTAAGAAAATTAAGGTAAGGGGTGCCTGGCTGGCTCAGTCAGTGGAGCATGTGACTCTTGATCTCAGGGTTGTGGGTTCGAGCCCCATAGTAGGGGGAGAGATTGCTTAAAAATAAAATCTTAAAAAAACTAAGGTAAAAAAAAAAGGTCTAGAGACAGCTGTGGGGTACCCTAACTGTATTTAAATATAAAAGAGTCATAACCAGATAGTTTTGATTCCTGTGGGATGACAGCAAGAGAAAATAGGCTTATGTTACAGCTGAAGAGACTTGGTTTAGGTGTAAGACAATTTCACAGAGAGAAGATGTTTGGGAATTTTCTTCTCGGGAAGCCTTTGAAAAAGAATAGATTATCTCATTTGTCAGAGGTGGTTTGTTGTGGTCCAGATTATTTTTCAGGACCTCTTCCATTTTTGCATGTAACACATTCTGTTGGCAAAAAGATAAGTCCAGTCTAGTTTCACCTTCTTAAAAAATGAGTTATAGTCGTGTTCGCATAAGGAAAATATATGTAAATTACAGGCAGTCCAGCCCCCTTGATGAGTATTCTTCTTGTGCAGACCTAGAGGTAAAAGAATTGAGCCCCATATTTATTCTGGAAGGCAGAGACAGAAGTAACTTCTATTGGGGGAAAAAAGAAGTATAGTAGTCTGTAAGACTAGAAAAGCAGGGAGCCCAAACCACACACAACAACATGGACTGGTGCCTAATTACCAAGAAGATGTGAAATGTGGGAGGCGTTGAAAACGAATTAAGAGTGAGGAGATTGTAATGGGGAGCAGCTGAAGACACATCCACTGTCCCGCCTGCCTTTTGAGAAAAGCCCCGGGTTACGTTGCTCTCCGGGCCTGTGTCTTCTCTGTGCCAGGTGTCCCAAATGGCATCCATATCTGCTTGAGTGCCTACTGTGTGCATCATGGCCCTCCTTCCTCAGTGTCCAGGGGAAAAGAGCATTAGATGGCCTCAGGTGCCAACAAGAGTTTGGTTTTTTTTGTTTTTTTTGTTTTTTTTTTACCACTGACTAAATACAAGACCTCGAGAGGGAACAAGTCAAAGCCTCCTTGGACTTCAGTTTCCTTATCAGTAGTTTAAATAGATGGTGTCCAAGGTCCACTCCAGTCCTTATGTTCTACAGCACTATGAAATTTTTTTTCCTCTCGTTTTTACCCTGTCACATGGCTTAGTTTTGTTTGTTTTTGTTTTGCTACTGGATTGCTCCTTATCTTGTTTAGTTTTTAAAAATTAAGAAGTTGAGAAAAGTTAAGGAGCTTGATTCTTTTCTGCAGAGAGTGTCATCTAGCCCCTCTGTGTTCCTCAGCATTGGAGAGGTTGGGTCCTGCCCAGTTAGTCACTGTCTGAGTCACTCCCGATTTAGGTCCCAGTGTTGTCTGCAAGACAACTTTCTTGAAACGGCCATTCAGATGAGACAAGGTGTCTCTAGAGATCATTTCAGAAAGCAGTCTGTAAACACTCATCCTGAAATTTATTGTATCTTCTGTAGTTTTTAAGGATAGGGACCGAATCCTCTCAGGCGCAGGAGAGGGATTGAGTCAGGGATCCCATATGGTTCCTCACAGACACTTGCTTTCCTGGTGAGAGGCTGATCAGACCTGCGTCTTGACTCCCCTGAGAGAGGTTGGGAAGCCGGCAGCCTGTGGACTTTTGATTTGTGACAAATAGAATGATTTTGCCTCCCATTATTGCCTTGGTTAAAGTTACCACTTTAACTTTTACTTACTTGCCTAGTCACGCTGTTTGCACAACTTCAAGGTCTCTTGGAATTCAAAGCCTGATATATTTATTTTGGTCTTTGAATTGTGAAAAATGCAATGTTTATGTCTTGATTTATTTTTAAAATTATAAATGTTTTATATACAAAGGCCAGACGTATTCATTGTAGGGAAAATCTATTTACTGCCTATAGTGCTCGGTGTAAAATACTAAGAAAGCCCAACAAGAGAAGAAATAAAAAATTGCCCATATTCTCACTATCCAGAGATAACTCTTCATCCTTAACACTTGGCATATATTTTTATATTTTTTTCTATACATATCTCCCCCACATTTATTTTTTTTTTACAAATATGCTTAACAAGGGATATTAAACTACTTTAAAACTGTTTTCATTTAATATATATTGAACTTACCCCCACATGATTAAAAATGTAATACAACTTTTAAAAAATAGAATTCAGTTATATGGATGTGCCATCTTAATAATCGGCTATTGTTGGGCATTTTAGGCTGTTTCCAATTTTTTGCTGTTATAAATTACCATCTTATGCTTTCTGTCTTCCTTCTCTGCTGCTACTGTTGCTGCTGCTTTTATAATTTTATAAAACTTTAAACATAAATTGTATGTTGTATTTATCTCCACTTTAATATAATTTTTGTTCTGTGATATGGGTGGAGCAAAGAGAAACATAAAACTGCTTACAGGTAGTTTGAGGCCAAAATCAGCAATTTAGTGACAAAATTGGGAACTAGAAACCCTGTGATTGAGTCCAGAGGAAAGATCTTTTATCTGTGCGTCCCTCAGTTACTGCCTGAGCTGATGTAGTCTGAGTGGATTCATCTTCCTTCTTGTAGCTCAGAATTGAAGTATTCTAATTTATATCCTTATGTATTTGATGTTTACTTTTGTTTTAATCATGTTGAACTAGTTGAAAGGCAAAGGGAGGATTTTATTGTAATTAAAAAAAAAAAAAAAAGGTGTGGACATTTGACCTGGTGCTCGTTTGAGATTCCAGTCTGACCTAGGGAGTTAATGGATCTGTTTCAATTTCCACCCCAGGGAAGAGGCTTCCTCAGACAACGCTTCGAAGCAGGACTGTCCCACGTGACACTTCTGTCATGTCATTCCGTGCTGGCTCTCTACTGCTTTTCAACACGGAGACACATGGCTCTGAAACTTGCCCATTGTGGCTGCTTTTCAAGCAGAGTGAACACTGCTATTCTCGTAATGAGAAGTGCTAGCCCCCTCCCCACCTCCAACCAGAAAGAGTGCTGTACAGTGTCAAGATTTAAAATGAAACCTTTGTTATAGCCCATGGGGAAAAATGGATCCATTCCAGCCCCAAACATATCACTCTCTGCCATTCCAAACCTACCAAGAGTTTTAATGGTTCTGAAACTTCTGGAAGGAAAAACAAGGTTCTTTTTTTTTCCCTTCTTGTTTTTTGGGGAGGAGGGGCACTGAAATGGCACGTTGGGGAAAAAAGCAAATACATGGCATGTTTTGTGCCAATGAAAATGAGGACAGCTCAGCAGAGAAGGGAACTGAAGTATAAACTGTAATTGACCCATAGCTGTGGCATGACTCCTGGGTACCAGGAGGTCAGTAATAGGAGTTGCCATCCAAGGGCAAGGAATGAAGATTGGTAAAATGCCAGAAAGCTCTGGAGCTTCTTTCCTAACCCATGGAGGCTACTATTCAGTGGGGAAAGGGCCATGGTTCAGGTGAAACTAGGAGCACCTTTCTCTAGGACCTGAAACTGTTGTATCTTTTGAGAAGGATTCCCTTCCCTGTGGCTTTCCAGAAGCTATTTATTAATCCCGCCTGGAGCTATTCCTCACCCCCACCCCCCTACCCCAGTGTACCACAAGGAGTTTGTTTGTTTGGGGGGGGGGTGGGGGTTGAGGATGGATAAAAGATACTTTGCTGACCACGAATTGTTCGGCATGGCTCTAAGGCCCATGTGCCTGGTTTCTCTCTCTAGCACCAAGTCTGAATTTGCTTTTTATTTTCTGAGGACTTGGGCTGTGGTTTGTTCGTGTTGCCAAAGGAGCTCCAGGCATGCACCACTGTTTGGGATCCAGTGGCCACATTTGGCAAGCAGTGGTTTGAATGACCTCTCTTTAGGAGCCCTAGGTCACTGGCTGGATTTCTACCTCCCTACATTACAGGCTCTTCCTGTATTGGGAGTGGCAGTTGGCCAGGGCATTATATTTCCACTGGCCTGAAAACATACAGACCCTGATGAGCAGAGGCTTGTGAGAGGGAGGAGGACAGCAACACAGGAAAGACTGAAACACATCATTAGGGCCCTTGGGCTAGGGATTCTTCAAGGGGAAGTTTGGGATCCTTAGGTGGAGCAGTTAGTGCGATGGCACCTGAAACACAGCAGCAGAGCTCGGTCTGGTTTCCTGAAGCGAAGCCTCGAGTGAGGACTCGCTAGATTCATGAACCTCTTTTTATAGAATAGTTTTCATACCAGAGAGTTTGGGGAATATGTAGGTTTTAGAGCTTAAAGAAAATTCGTTCACTGTTCACAAAAACTGATTGTTTCACAGAGAAACTTTGACTTCAGCTTGAATCCACTTACTTCCAGGGGTTAGGAAATAGCATACCAGAGCATAATAACTCAGAGCAACTTATCCAGAGGTTGAGTTGTTTCCATCCCTGATCAATTCTTTCTCTTAAATGTGGTCGCCACCTTAGGATACCAGGAAGGTTTGTGAAAGAAAACGTCCTAGGCATTAGTTGTCTGCTTTCAGAGAGACACCGTGGGATGGGACGGGGGGGCCGATTTTGTGTGTGCGCGTACACGCCAACTGCTGTTGGGCACATACCTCCCTGAATGAGCTGGCTGTGTTTGTAGGATGGAGACATTCCCTGCGGTGGCTGAGAAGGTCCTCAAGGAGTTCCAGGTGTTGCTGCAGCATAGCCCCTCTCCTATTGGAAGTACCCGCATGCTGCAGCTTATGACCATCAACATGTTCGCTGTGCACAACTCTCAGTTGAAAGGTAAGGAATGTCTCGTTTCTTTATCTACACAGGTAAAGATTAATCTAGCTTCTTTCCTATGGTACCATATCACTCCATTCACCTGATACACACACACACACACACACACACACACACACACACACACACACACACTTCTCTATCAGTGTCTCTCCGATTTTCAATCTACTCTCTGAAATCTGTATGACTCTCTAGTGCTTGGGTGGGATGAAAGGAGGGAATCATGGGTATGGAGCTTAATTTGCAAACCCAGAGATGCTGTTGCACATCTGGCCATGCTGAAGGCAGCAGCAAGGCCTCTTGGAGGCTGCAGACCCAGAGCCTCTCCCAGGGGAGAGGCATTGCTGAAATGTTTCATTGCAGAGACCATACGCTTGGCAGGGATTGGGAATAGCTGTTTCTGGACTCATGTACCCTGTTTGTTCGATATGGAAAAGTCTAGTTCCCAATGGGCTATCCCTTGTGGGAGCCTGCCAGGGAGTACGAACAGTGAATTGATGAGCTTTGGTGACTCAAGCTGGAAGCACAAAAATCACCAGGCCCAGAATTTGGCTATCATACTGGTGTGCATTCTGAAATGCTTTTCTGAACACTGGGGTTTTTAACACTGGGGAGGGAGGGGCTGATTGGCAGGAGTTTTAAATGTTCTGAG
This sequence comes from Acinonyx jubatus, assembly GCF_027475565.1. Classification (NCBI taxonomy): domain Eukaryota; kingdom Metazoa; phylum Chordata; class Mammalia; order Carnivora; family Felidae; genus Acinonyx; species Acinonyx jubatus. The sequence continues at coordinate 14,208,151 of NC_069397.1, forward strand.
GACCAGGTCACTGTTGAAGGATGTTACCAGGATCCCTCCCCTCCACCCCACTTAGGTAAGGATGATGTGGTTTGACTTGACGGAGCTATGCAGCGCGAGGGTGACATTGTTTTGTGTGTTTATTTGGTCCATGCTGCCAAAGAACCGTTTCGGAGCATTGACAGAGACGGTTTGGTCTCAGCGCTTGTTATCGGAAATGCCAAGAAGTGGGATTTGTCCCGTGCAGACTCTGCTGTAAAACAGACCTGGCCTTTCTGGACAGAGTGTTGCCAGTTCTCTTGTTATATCTCTTCTTAGTGCTTTCTCCCTCTGAGGTGGATTTACTTCCCTTCCCATTTGTGTTTGGGGGTTATGCTTCAGCTCGCTGGTGTTGGGGGAGGGGGGGGAGTGGATTTCTCTCCAGATGAGAATGTATGCCACACTTGCCCTCGACACTTGGCTCCTCCTGGGACACTCTGCAAGGTCCTCTGCTGCTCCGCCTGTGTTTTCAGTCATATCTGAATCTTAGAGGATTTTCTCATCTCGTGCTGCCTGCTACAGCATTTAGAATTCCCAGCAGAAGTCGAGATGCAGAGGCTTGGGTGCCTTTTTGAGGCTGGCTCGTTATTTCTGAGAACACCTCTGAGGAAGCACGCACTCCTGAGGAGGCAGCGGGAGTTTCCAGGAAGGAGGAAATAAAGTTTGTGAAGTGCTGTCATCGTGAGGCTTGAAGTCCAAAGGGGAGGGGGATTGATTCCTTCACCGTTGCTCTGCTGGTTCTGTCGAGTGGGAGGCTCACCAGACTCGGGAGATGCCCTCCTGTTTATTTTCCTGCTTCCCTCCAGCAGCAACACGGAGTTCAGGGAGTTGCCTGTCACAGAACTGCAGCCTCTGCCAAGGTGTGGTTCCGGCCTCAGGTGACCTGTGGTCTCAGGAGGTGTGAATGTAAAGGACCTGCAACTCTTGCCTGTGAAGCATCTGTTGTCAGCAGCTTCTGCTCCATGAAAAGGAATGCCTTGGCCTTTTCATAGGCCACGAGTGAGTCCTTTTCTTGTAGCTGCTATTACATAAAGGTTAAGAAAATATGGGTGAAAGGAAGGTGAGATGGTGAGAACGGAGAAAGAAGAAAGTAGGTGGTTCTCCCACTTGAGGCCAAGGTTCTTTTTTTTAGGACTCTTCCATCCGTGGTCAGTCATAATGAGGACCTGCTAGCCAAGAAGGACATGTCGAAGCCTGTGCTTGACTTGAGACCCTTCTCGTTTCTGGCCTCGTCCTGACGCTTACCTCTATGAGGCAGCTGGGGCCAAGGGGAGTAGGAGCTGAGGTGGTCAGAAGCTCCAGGAGCGTTTCAGGGAAAAACAGCCCGGGCCACAGGATATAACACTCAGCTGGGACAGAGAGCTCTGCGGACGTGCTGCCAAGTACCCGGTGTGCAGTTGAGGCGGCCGTCCAGACCCCACTGTGTGGGCTGCCATTGGGAGAGGGGTGAGCAGAGCACTCAGCGGGGCTGGTTGGTGGGAAGATGCACTTTTCCATTTCCCAGCACATGAGTCATCTTCTCTGGGCCCCTGTGCTGTGCTTGCACGGACAGTGGCAAGAAGGGGGTGTTGTGGCTGAGTAGCAGCATCTGTGCCGGGGGTGGAGAGGGAAGGGGGTTGGGGACAGGGTAAAGATTTAAATCCTTCACTAATCAGCAGCAGTTTGAATCACATTTTTATGAGTAAGGAAGTGATAAATCAGCCCTGAGTGTTCAGCCCGCAAGTCCTGTCAGCTGGTGCCCTTCTAAAGGCTTCTCTCCAGGCCAGTCTGCTTGCTGTCAGAGTCGCCACCCAGACACGGAACCCTGACTGTCTGAGACCGGGAAGCAAGGGCCTGATGCTGCCTGGCCCTCCCAGGTGCTTGGGGTCTTGGTGATTTGGCAGTCACTGCAAGTTACAGAACATCTGGGCCATCATTTTTCTTTCCATTCCTTCTTGGACATGTCCTTCTGGGTGGGTGTTTGCGTATGTCAGTTCCTGGACTCTGTGGAGAAGGAACATTCCAGCCTGAAGCAGAGGTGATCTGTGGCCCCCAAGGCAGTCGCGATCCTTTCAGTCTGTGCCTGGGCCTTCCTTGTAGATGTGGTACCTTAGGAGTGTGATTTGAAGAGCAACAGGGACGTCCTTACTAAAAAGTATGTTCTTTGTTAATGCCTCTAATTCATTTTGTGTGTCTGTGTATGTGTGTTCAGTGCCACCCTTGTATTGCTCTCCTCTTTTCAAAATACCAATAGTTGAGGGATAGAAATGATACTGTTACTAACTCTGTAGTGTGATCACTTTTTAAATGTGCTTTCCTTGTGGTCAAGAGAGACACAAAACTGTTTAAAAGCTTTGGATGCCTCTCAAGTTAAAATGGAGGAGAAAAACTTAGCAAGTGGTGAGTTAAAGGCATCTTTCCCCTTTTCCTAGGTTATAGTATACCCTGGCGCTCAGGAAGGTGGAGGATGAAGGTCAGATTTGCCCTCTTTGCACAGGGGAAAATAAATTGAGTTTTGCCACATCATTTAAAATCCATCTAAACTTTCCGATCTCAGCATTGATCTTCAAATTCGCGGGTTGAGGGATGCCTGGCTGGCTCAGTAGGTGGAGCACGCAGCTCTTGATCTCAGGGCTGTGAGTTCGAGTCCCATGTTGAGTATAGAGATAACTTAAAAATAAGATCTTAAAAAAAAAAAAATGCATGGGTTGAGGGCCATTGGCGGGGGGAGACCTTTATCTCCTCCTCTCATATGGACCCTTTGCAAAAATTCTGCCTCAGTGGAACTATAGAGTCTAGAATCCTGCACAGAAGTGATTGGGGACAGATGAATTTGAAGGATGTCTGGGGGCTCTTAGCAAAGTGCCTGCTATTTATTAGGCACTAAGCCTTTGTTGAATGCATGGATGAAGGCGGCCATAGTTCTGGGCAAGCCAGCTCTCATTGAACAGTGTGTTCCTTACTTGGCCCATGTCCAAAATTGTCCTTTGGCGAGTGATGGGTGGTGGTGAGATAGGTGGTTCCCAGAGTGATGTCACAATTGGTAATGTCTCTACAGCATTCTTGAGCCTGAAGGGAGAAATGGGGCTTCTCCACGTGCCTCAGCATTTAACACTTCAGTGGCCATCTGACTGACTGACGTGATGCTGGAGGGTGAACTGTTGATCTAAACCACAAACACTCCAAGAATTTTAATTTTTTTTAAAATTTTGTAATTTAAGGAAATAAACTGGAGTTTCTTGAAGAGGAATAATTGAAGCAACGTTTGTGGTAGGGCATCACTGAAACCCATTGCATCCCCCATCTGTGCCCAATTTGGTCCAATCTGGCCTTCCCCCCCTTCCTTTTTTTTTTTTTTTTCACCCCCTCTTGGTCTCTCTGTTTTTAAAAAAAAATATGTTTTATAATTCCTGGAATCAAAACCATCTCAGGCACACACTGTTTTATTTTACTGTATTATTGGATTATACTTCCTATAAATCATTGGATGTTATTCATTGGCCACCACTGGAATAACTTCCCTTTTCTGTGCCCTGGCCCCCTCTTTTTCCTCCTCCTTTTCCTCCTCTGCCAGTTCGTAGACGAGGCCTCCATTTCAGCCCTGCAGAAATGGTGCTCTGGTGGCAGCAAGAGGGCACCCAAGAGACACTTCTTGTGTGTGCCGTCGGTGCTCCCTGCTTTTAGGGAACATGTAGGGGCTGGGATTGAGGTAGGGCTGGACTGGCGTTATCATTTATGCTTGCTCTTATGGTTTGTTAGGAATCCTAAATTGGAGGCGGTAGAGGGAGTGCCACATGTGTGTCTCCAAAGGGATGGAGAGTCACAGCTAGGACCAATAGTGGCTAACCTAGGTGTTGGATGCTTGAGGTGGAGACCCACCCCTTCAGGCTGCTGTTGTGTATGGAGATTGAGTCTAGTTGAGAAGTTTGCTTCACAACCAAAGTTCCTTTGATTTCCCGCTACATCCACCTTACAGCCCTTGAGTACAGCAGTCTGCTCCTCTGTGGCGGTTCACTTCTGTCTGAGTCTCTTACCAAAGCAAAATGTATGAAGTGCCTAATCCTCTGCTTGTCAGAACAGTTGTACAGGAAATCCACCTTTCATAAGGGGTTAGGCTTGAGTTTAGCTGTACAAACTGTCCCTCTCATTTCTCCTTCTATATCTCTAGTGCTAGAAGCCCTTGGGCTTTTTCTCCTAAAGGATCTATGGGTAGATTTCTCCAGGTAATCAGCACTGCCTGACCTTCACTTTCCGAACTGCTCAGTTTAGAGTAAATTAACAAAGTGAGAGCCAGCTTAGCCAACGAATTTTTGTGAGAAATAGATTTGAAGGTCAGAAGAGGCTAGGCTTTAGAAGGCAGGCCAGAGGAGGACACGTCCTTCAGCTATGCCCTCTATCCCTCTGGGGGAGATATAACTATCAACAGGTTGCTTAGCACAGCCTTCTTCCCTTAGAATTCCCTGGAAAAGAGGAAAAGTTAAAGAAGTGAGTATGTCAAGGGACCTCCCTATCTTTCTTGACTCTGATTGCCAGGGTCCTTGTTTTTAGAACGACTGTTACTTTAGGCCGGGAAAGAGAAACAGTTATGAAAAGCTAAAGAAATGAGAAAATTCAGTCATATCAACAAAAGTAAGCCTCTTATGTGTCAGTTGAAGAAATGATTTCTGTGTTTGCCCCAGTGTGACACTGTGGGTTGGTGTCTTTGGTTCTTTGGTTTGGAGTGCTGACGTGTAACATCCCATCATAACCCGGGAGCTGAAATGGGCCAGATAGCTCATCTCTCCTGCCGTTTTACAGCTTCCCAATTTGATTTTCTTTTGCTCCATGAAGAACTTGTTCTGAAAGGAAGACATTACTGACCGGAATGTTGGCAGCAGGACTCCCAGCTGCCTTTCCTGAGTTCTCTTTAAGCTTTTTCTGGGGAGAAAAATTCTAAATGGGTAGGTTACAGGGGACTTGGGCCAGATAGGTACTATGTGTTGAAGACACAGGGGAAGTAGGTGTGTTCTGGGGATGCGGTTAGAGGGAGTAAGTTGTACTTTGTATCCTAATCAACTAGATGATGGTCTGAGGAAGAATTGTGGCTTTCAGAGGTAGTGACCAATAACGGCAACAACAAAACGGCAACAACAAAACGACACCGCGTTAATACTTGATGACATTTTATAGTTACTATGTATGTATTTTCATTTGATTTCTCCTATCAGCTGTCTGAGACAGGTGGGACAGATATTTTGTATCTTACTTTATAGATGACCTGAAAGGGAACAGAAAGTTTTAGTAACTTAATCAAGGTTGCATGGCTAGTAAATTACATAAATTACACCCAGGTCTTAAGTGTCCAGCCTTCCCTATCAGAAGACAGAAAAACTTCCCTGGACTTAATTGAGACAGTTAAACAATGAAAGCATCCCCTGATACTCCGCCAAAATCTGAGCAGCTGCTGTTCTTTGATGCAAAAAGTGGTCCTGGAGTCTGATTTGAGACTGAAGAGGAGCAAGTAGAGATGAAGGAGTTGGGGGGTCAGAATTCTCCTAGGCTACTTGAGCCTCTAGTGGGACCACGGATAATAAGCTGGCAGAAGGATATGGTTTAGGGATATCAAGATTGTTGTTGAGGTTCCATATTTACTACTCTCGTGGATAAGAGGGAATCTCCCTCTCACAATGGAAAACATTAAAAAAATTTTCTTTAACGTTTATTTCTTTTTGAGAGAGAGACAGAGTGAGAGCAGGGGAGGGGCAGAGAGAGAGGGAGACACAGAGTCTGAAGCAGGCTCCAGGCTCTGAGCTGTCAGCACAGAGCCCGATGTGGGACTCGAACTCACAAACCACAAGATCATGACCTGAGCTGAAGTCACACACTCAACCCACTGAGCCGCTAGACGCCCCTGGAAAGCATTGTTAATGACAATAACAATGTAATGTTTTACATTGTTAATGTAAAAGTAATTTTCTGTCTTTCTCTTGTTTTGGGAAATGTAGTGTCTGTGTTTCTATCTCTGTCTTTTAAAGGACTTTTTAGGAGGATTGTTTCTTACTGTCACAATCTTTTCTAATATCCCTCTTGCTTTTAAAATAGAGGCTTTTCAGGGCGCCTGGGTGGCTCACTCAGTTAAGCGGCCAACTCTTGGTTTCAGCTCAGGTCATGATCTCACGGTTTGTGATTTTGAGCCCCATGTCAGGCTCTGTACTGACAAGCGGAGCCTGCTTGGGATTCTCTCTCTCACCCTTTCTCTCTGCCTCTCCTGCACTCTCTCTCTCAAAATAAATAAATAAAACTTAAAAAATTAAAATAAATTCAAAAGAGGCTTTTCAACATGCCATTCTCTCTTTTTTTTTTTTTTAAGTTTTTTAATGTTTATTTATTTTAGAGAGAGACAGTACGAGCGGAGGAGGGGCAGAGAAAAAGAGGGAGACACAGAATCTGAGGCAGGCTCCAGGCTCTGAACTGTCAGCACAGAGCCCTATGTGGGGCTCGAACTCACGTAACCCTGAGATCATGACCTGAGCAGAAGTCAGACACTTAACCAACTGAGGAGCCCCTCACATGCCATTCTTAGAAGAGACTGTGATTCTTATTTTTGGCCTAGGGAAAAATGGATATATTGTTCATGCAGAAAAGAGGATGAGAGAATAAAGCATTTGAAAGGATGATAAAGTGAATACACATGGAACCCCTACCTAGATTAAGAAATAAAATCTTGTTAGCACCTCAGAAATTCCCTGTTGTGTTTTGTGTGCACCCTTCCAAGTAATTGTCCCTCACCCTTCCAGGTAATCGTCAACCTGACCTGTGGAGTTCATCCCCTTACTTTTCTTTATAGTGTTGTTATAAGTATGTCCTCTTAAAGAAAACATAGTTTGGTTTTGCTTGCGTATAAATGGAATCATGCTTAATCATGTTATTTACATTCTTTTTTTCTCTGGCTTATTTTGTTCCATGCAATGTTTGTGAATTCTGTCCATGTTGATGTGTGTGGTTGTAGTTTAACCATTTTCATTGCTACAATACTACATTTTATTCATTTATTACAGTTTACCCCTTCTTATGTTTAAGGGCATTTGAGTTTTCTCTTTGGGGTTGTTATGAACACTGAATCCGTTGACAGTTATTGTAATTATTAGAGTATTTGGATTTATATATACTGTCTATTTCTTTTTTTAAGTTTATTTATTTTGAGAGAGAGAAAGAGAGAGAGGGACTGGGGTAGGGGCACAGTGTGAGGGGAGAGAGAGAATTCCAAGCAGGCTCCACACTGTTAGTGCAGAGCTGGACACGGGGCTTGAACTCACAAACTGTGAGATCATGACCTGAGCTGAAACCAAGAGTCAGACGCCCAACTGAGTGAGCCACTCAGGCACCCCTATACGGTCTTATTTTTTAAAAATAAGCTTTTACTGAGGTAAAGTATACACACAATAAAATGAACCCACGTTAAGAATGTATTTAAATGAGTTTGACCCATTTATATACCTAGGTAACTAATGTTCACAATCAAAATACAGAACATTCCATCATCCTGAAAAGTTTTCTTTGTGCTCATGCCAGTTGACCTCCGTTCCTACCCCTGGCCCCAGGCAGACTACCGACCCGCTTTCTGTCACCATACACTGGATGTGCCTTTTCTAGAGTTTCATATAAATGGAATCAGTGTGTACTCTTTCGTGTTTTGCTCAGCTTCACGTGTCTGAGATTTATTCATGTTGTTTCTGTGTATCAGTACTGCATTCCCTTATATTACTGAATAGTATTCTACTGTGAGGGTATAATACCATTTTGTTTATCTAGTTACCTGTTGATAAATGTTTGGGTTGTTTCTACTGTTGGGCTATTATGAACAAAACTGCCGCGAATGTTTGTATGAAAGCCTTTTTGTAAACGTATATTTTAATCACTTGGGTAAATACCCTGGAGTAGATGTTCTGGGTCATACAGGAAAGTATATGTTTAACTTCATAAGAAACTGCTAAATTGTTTTCCAAAGTAGTTGAGCCATTTTACATTCCTTGCAGCAAGGTGTAGGAGCTCCAATTTCTTTGCATCCTTGCCAATATTGGGTATTGTCAGTCTTCTTTACTTAGTGGTTCTGGTGGGTATGTGGTGCCATTTCATTTTGGTTTTAATTTCGTTTTGTGTTTCCCTGATGACTGAGGATGATGAGTGAGTTTTCATGTACTTATTTACTATTTATATATCTTCTTTGGTAAGTATCTACTTAAATCGTTTGCCCATTGAAAAATCAAGTTGTTTGCCTTTATTATTAAGTTTCAACATTTCTCTCTGTGATCTGAATATAAGCCCCTTATCAGATATATATTTTGCAGATATTTTCCCCTAATGCTTTCCCATTCTTATACCCATTTTGTTCCCTTTTTTCTTCTTTCTTACTTTCTTTTGGATTTTTTTCCCCACTCTTTCTTCTCCTTTCCCTACTAGTTTCTCTTTATTTTATTAGTGATTAACCCTAGGAATGAGAGCATATACACTTACCTTGCCAAAAGTCAGGTTATTCAGTATTTTCATTCTCTTCCGAAATAATACAAGGGCCATGGAATACTTAAATTCTATACTGTATCTCTCCAGTTTATAAGCTGCTTTGTCATGTATTTGAATTGTCTTTTTCCTTTCAAACCCTATAAGACAAATTGTTGCTGTTTGTTGTTGTTGTTGTTATTATGTTGTTGGTAAATGCTTGTTTAGATCCACTCATATTTACTATGAGTAAATTTTTCTTTTCATTCTTTTTTGCATTTCATAACCTCCACCTGGGATCATTTTCTTTCTGCCTCAAGTATATTCTTTAGAATTTATTTAGTGAAATTCTTTTGATGACAGATTTTTTTGGTTTTTATTTGTCTATAAGGCTTTATTTTCCTTATTCCTTTCTTAATAAATAAATTATTAACTTAATTTTTTTAAGTTTATTTATTTATTTTGAGAGCGATGGAGAGCATGGGTGGGGTAGGGGCAGAGAGAGCAGGAAAAAGAATTCTAAGCTGACTCCACGCTGACACAGTGTGGAGCCCAGTGTGGGGTTGGAATTCAGGAACGGTGAGACCGTGATCTGAGCCGAAACCAAGGGTTGGGTGCTTAACTGACTGAGCCACCCAGGCACCCCGATTTTCCTTATTCCTGAAGGATCTATATTCACTGGTAATAGGGTTCTAGGTTAATAGCTATTGTTCTTCAGTCCCCATTTAAGATAATTTATTGTCTCTGGGCTTTCACCGTTGCTGATTGAAAGCCAACCATCAGTCAAATTGTTTCTCTTTTAAAAATAATCTGTTCTTTCTGGTTGCTTTCCAGGTCTTTTAAAAATTACAAAAAAAAATTTTTTTAAATTATTTGATGTTTTGCAGTTCTAATGATTTGTCTAAGCTTGGATTTATTTTTTATTCTTCCTGCTAGAGATTTGTTGGGCTTCACATATCTGTGAGTTGATTTCAGCAGTTTTGGAAAATTCTTAGCTGCTTTTTTTTATTTAAATGTTTATTTATTATTGAGAGACAGAGAGAGAGACAGACAGAACATGAACACGGGAGGGGCAGAGACAGGAGGAAATGCAGAATCCGAAGCAGGCTCCAGGCTCCAGGCTCCGAGCTGTCCGCACAGAGCCCGACGCGGGGCTCGAACTCACAAACTGCGAGGTCATGACCTGAGCTGAAGTCGGATGCTTAACTGACTGAGCCACCCAGGCGCCCCTTTTAGCTGCTTTTAAAAAATATGACATCAGCCCATGCTTTCTCTTCCCCTTCTGTGACTCTAGTTAGTCAGAGGTTAGACCTTACTCTGTCTTTAGTGTCTCTTAAACCTCTTTCAGTTTTATGACTTTTTGTGTTGTGCTCTGCATTCCAGATCATTTCCTTAACTCTGTCTTTCAGTTCACGAATCTTTCCTTAGCTGTATCTAATCTGCTAAATATGCCCCACTGAGTTTTTTGTTTACTTCAGTTATATGCTTTTATTTCCGGATATATTTTGTTCAAATCTACTCTTTTTTTTTTTTTTTTTTTTTTTTTTTTTTGTAGTTTCTTGTTCCCTGGACGTATTTGTGAGCTTGTCTTTTATTTCTTTAAAATATACTAAACATGGTTATTTAAAACTCTATGAATAAGGGGTCCTTTTAGATAACTTTCTGCTAAACTCTTATTTTTGCTGGTTGTCATTCCTGTGCCTTGTTTCCTGTGCAGTTAAAATTTTTTTCTTATTTTCTTTGGAATTCATTATTGGGAGTGCTTGGAAATCTGGGATGAAAATTGGGAAAAGGACTTGAGTTTGCTTTTGTCCACAGCCTATTGTGGGCAATCTAAAATAATCATTCTAAATTAAAATACCTGCTTGAGGGTTTACAGACCACTCAGGTTATGTGAATTCAGGCTGCATACTCCTGTGAGGGCTAGGGCATGGTCCATATTTTCAGTGTAATATTTTTCCTCTTCTATTCAGCCCTACGGTTTAACATAGTCAGTTTTCCAACCTGTCTTATCAAGGGGCCATGGGTTAGTTCTTTTTTTTTTTTTTTTTAATGTTTATTTATTTTTGAGAGAGAGGCACACAGAGAGTGCAAGCAGGGGAGGCGCAGAGAGAGAGGGAGACACAGAATCTGAAGCAGGCTCCAGGCTCTGAGCTGTCGGCACAGAGCCCGACGCGGGGCTGGAGCTCACGAATTGCGAGATCACATATGACTTGAGCTGAAGTCGGACGACCAGCTGACTGAGCCACCCGGGCGCCCCATGGGGCCGAGGGTTATTTCTGATTCACTCTCACACCTTGGATGTAGTGCTCTAGGATCCCAGCTTAATGGCAGAGATTTTGGGCACCCTCTTAGGCTAGCTGTACCCATGAAGCTTTGGAAACCAAAGCTCAAGTTCATCAGGTGGCAAATGGTCTTAGGGTAAAGTCTGCCTGTATTGCATGCACACTTTTATCTCTAGTTTCCCATCTTTACACAATCTCTGACCAGAAGATTCCGTTTTAATTTCCTAACTCGTGTATGCTTTCTAAAAAGATTTTTAAAATACCTTTTCCAGGATAATTAGTTGTTTCCTTGGGAGAGTAGATCAAGGTACCTAATCTGCCGGGCATGTTACTAGAGAAAATGCTGCGACACCTTTTTTCTTTTTACCATCAGACTTGAGCATTTGTTTAACTCTGCCTGGAGCAGTGTGACGGGGGCACCCATATTCAGGGTGGCAAGGGCATGTGGGCTGCTTTCCAAAGAGTAGCTCTTTTTCCATCTCCTACAGTCTAATTTTATGGCAGATGGTGTTACTGGGTTCACATTTTAAAATTTTTCCAAGGGGTGTTCAAGGTGTAGACTACTGGGAAGACTACTTGGGTGGGGAAGGAAGGTAAAGAGAGGCTTGCAGCTGAAATGATAGAAACCATTTATTACCAAAAGGGTCTGAGCTAGAGATCTGGAAAAGAGTGCTCTCTAGTTTCAGCCACATTACATTACATATCTGGTGAACCCTTGTTGGCCCATAAAATCTTTTCCATTAGTCAGGGTGCTCTGTGCTTTTGTTCTTGACTTCTGCTGTTCTTAGAGCTGTTTTGTTGGCTTGTATGTCTCAGTTTAGAAGTCAGATTGTCACATATTTAGAATTTTATTTACTGTAATTGCAGTTTTCTGGCTTCTTTAGGCCCCCTTCAGATACAGGACTCCCATCTTGAAGCTTATTTCAGAAAATGCCCCTGTGATCCCTTGCCCCAAGTGCCAACAGCAGATGCAACAGTTGACACGCGGAAGGGAATTTCCAACTGCTGGGCAGGTTTCTGAAATCCAGACACGTGCTGTTCACACTTTGGCTTCTGAGGCAGGGATCAGTGGTTGAAGAGGGGAGGGGCTGGCAGGGGACTGGAGGGAGAAAGATCTTACAGTGCCTGCCCAAGGCTTATGGCTGTGTCAGCTTTCTTCATCCCTTCTCCAGCTGGCGTTGGCAGGGTAGAGTAAATCACTGTAGAGTGGTTATGAGCCGAACTCACTGGGGGCTTCTTTGAGGCACACCTGTGACGTCATCCTGTTATCACTGCTTGTTCTGCATAACCTCTTTTCACCTCTCCCTTGAGAAAGGGTGATGCCCAGAACTCGTGTCAGGGCAGTGAGTAGAGAGAAATGTTTGGTAATCATTATTTTGAGATGCCTGCTAAGACACAATTGCAGGCCATTGACACATTCAAGATTCCACATTGGAAGAGAAAATCCTGTTTGTAAACATGGCCTGCATACCTCATAAACTTCTTTTTAAACATGAAGGAAAAGACAATCCAGAAAGACTTGAAACTCCTAAGTGGTCTCTCTTGATCCCCCTCTAAACACACACACACACACACACACACACACACACACACACTCAGACACACTTAGACACACACACACACACTGCTCTCTATATGGCAGTGATTCTTTCAGAAACATCAGATCATGTCACTGTGTTCGGAATCCTCCACTGGCTTCCCATTTCAGTCAGAGCAAAGCCATAGTCTCTACAAGAAAACTCCCCCTCCTCCCCACCCTCCCACATCGCCTCTCTCTGACCTCATTTGCCGCTACTGTTCTCCCCCTGGCTTGCTTACTCTGCTTCAGCCACACTGGCCTTCTTGCAGGTCCTCTGATAAGCCAGGGATTCTTCCACCTTTGAACTTTTGCATTAGCAGTTTTCTCTACTTGGAATGCTCTGCTGCCAGCTGTCTGCATGGCAGATCCCTCACCTCCTGCAGGTCTGCTGAAATGATATCACCGTGAGGCCTGCCCCAATCATCTTATCAACAGTGCTGCACTCCCACCCTGTACCCCTTGATTACCTCTGATCCTGCTTGATTTTCTTTTTTCACAGCTTATATTCTCAATACTAGGAAACTCATTTTGGAGGCATATGTTTATTACTCATTTTCTCCTACTGCTCCTCTTCAAGAACATAAACTGCCTGCAGTTAGGGATCCTTACCCTGTTTTATTCACTGATGCATTATGAACCTCTAGAACAGTGCCTGGTGTGCTATAAGTTGTCAATAAACGTGTTCAACAAGTCAGTCTGGGCAATGCAGATTGAAAGGTAAGGCCTGGGTATCTGTTATCTGGGGTCATTGTTGATAATCTTACTGTCTTCCGTGTTTTTTCTTTTTTCCTTGTTTTTTCTGACACCTCAGAAAATGTAATTTCCAAATACATATTTTGTATCCTGGCGTTAAATTAAAATACATTAAATGTGTTTTGGTATTTACTGTTAATCCTGGAATCTATGTCTTTGGGGCTCTGGAAAGCAAAATTTCTTGGAGAACAGCATAAGTTCTGTCCTTTCTCATCTCCTAAATCTTCCATCATTTATTCTCTGTCCTTTCTTCCTGCACATAATGTTCTTTTAGTTCTCCTTTACTGTATTTTCATTCTCATTTAACTAGAGCAATTTGTCCTCTTTATGTAAACTAATTTTTTAACTTAATTAATTTTGAGAGAGAGAGAGAGAGAGAGAGGTCGGGAGGGACAGAAAGGGAGAGAGAGAGAATCCCAAGCAGGGTCTGCACTGTCAGCGCAGAGGCCAATGCGGGGCTCGAACTCACAAACCATGAGATCATGGCCTGAGCTGAAACCAGGAGTTGTATGCTTAACCAACTGAGACACCCAGGCACCCCTACATATTTTTAAAAAAAGATTTAACATTTTTGTTTTTGTTGAGAGTACTAAAAAAATAGGAAAAAACCTGGAAGCCACCTGTAAACTTCCCAGCAATGACATTCATTCCTACATGTATATATGAATATTCAAGCTTTTTGTAACACAGTTGAAAAAATACTGAATATAAAGACGTTTGATTCTACTGTTTTCACTTAGAGGTATTCAAAGTTATAAAATCCTTTATAATCCTGTTTAATGGCTGAATATCATTCTCATACGAATATGTTAAAATTCACTTAATCCATATCCTGGTTTTGGACATTTTCCCCCACTTTTCTAGTATTGTGAATAATGCTATAATTAACATCTTTGTACATAAAACCGTTGTCTGCATTTCATATTGTTTTGTTAGAACATATTTTTAGAAGCTCAGATTTTGAGTTAAAGAGTTTGAAGTCTTTTAATGCTTTTGATACATGATGCTGGATTACTTATTAAGAAGTTGTGCCAGCTTACACTCTTTAACAGGAGTGTTTGAGAATGCCCAGCTACCACCTCTTACTGGCATTAAAGTATTTTTAATGTTTTATAGTTCTTGGCATAATGTAAACATTCATATATTTGTTGAATAAATGACAGATGAAAACCCATCTTTTTTTTTTTTTTAATAGACTTTGATTTTTAGAGAAGTTTTAGGTTCATAGCAAAATTGATCGGGAAGACCAGAGAGTTCCCATATATCTCCTGCCCTCAAAACATGCACCATCTCCTCCACTATCAACACTGGGAACCAGAGTGGTACATTGGTTACGATTGATGAACCTATATTGATACATCATTATCAGCTCTAGCCCATAGTTTACATTAAGGGTCTACTTTTGATCTTGTACATTCTGTGGGTTTTGAGAAATGTGTACTGACATGTATCCAGCATTATAGTATCATACAGAGTAAGTTCATTGCCCTAAAACTCCTCTGTGCTCTGCCTATTCATCTCTTCCTCTCCCTAACTTCTGGTAACCACTGGTCTTTTTACTGTCTCCATAGTTTTGCCTTTTCCAGACTGTCATATAGTTGGAATCATGTAGTGGGTAGCCTTTTCAAATTGACTTCTTTCATTTACTAATACACATTTAAGGTTCCTCCACATCTTTTCAGGGCTTGATAGCTCATTCCTTTTGAGTATTGAGTGATCTCCATTGTCTGAATATACCACAGTTTATTTGCCAGTTAGCCTACTGAAGGACATCTTGGTTGCTCTAAGTTTTGGCAGTTATGAATAAAGCTACTATAAACATCTGTGCAGGTTTTTGGGTGGACATAGTTTTCAGCTCATTTGGGTAAATACCAAGCAATAAGATTACTAGATCATATGGTAAGACTGTGTTTAGTTTTGTAAGAAACTGCTAAACTGTTTTCCAACTTATCTTGTTTTAAATTGCATTTCTTTGATTACTGATGAGAATGGGCATTTTTTTCTGTTTTATTATTTATAGTTCTGTTTGTAGTCTCTGCTCATTTTTCCATTCCAACCTAGTATCTTTCGTGTCAATTTATTTGAGCTTTATTTTTACATTTATTTATTTAATTTGTATGTTAGAAGGAGACACAGAGAGAGCATGAGTGGAGAAGGGGGCAGAGGGAGAGAGAGAGAGACAGAGAGAGAGAAAGAATATCCCAAGCAGGCTCCACGTTCACGAGGTGCAGCTTGATGCAGGGCTCAGTCTCATAACCGTGAGATCATGACCTGAGCTGAGGTCAAGGGTCGGCCGCTTAACCAGCTGAGCCACCCAGGTACCCCTATTGGAGCTTTGGAGATGGTAAATATAATGAGTCCTTTCTGTGTTCACTGGTAATTTTCTTATTTGTGTGTGATTTTTTAAGTATGTTTATGGTTTTTTAAATGTACAAAAGTTTTAAATTTTTATTTAGTTAAAAATGTCATTCTTTTTCCTTTGTAATTTATTCCATTGCTCTTAAGCTTTATTAGGGCTTTCTACTGGAGAAGTTTTTTTTACTAGATCTGCAAATACATTTTCATTTCTATCAGCTGGAGGGAATTCTAGCACTATTTGTCAGGTAATTTCATTCAGTTGGTAAGAGATGTGAGGAACCCTACATCCTTACTAACGTGATAGCAACATTGTCAAACTAGATCTTTTGCATCATATAAAGTTCCTAACCAGCAGATAAGCCTGGTGTATATATTACTTTGACTGAGGTAAGGTTGGAGTCATCATGAACTGCATTGTCAGGGTCAGACCTTTTACTGCACCTCACCTCACCAGGTGAAAACTTGTCAGCTGGGAATAGTTTAAGCTTGGAAAGTTAGCATGGGTATGTCAGTAAGTAGTCTTGTCTTGCCATTTCAGGGAGGAAAGAATTTGGTTGCCTTTTGTGGCTCTCCCACTTTTCACTAACTAATAATTCATCTGTGCATTAATAGACTATTTCTACTGAGGAAGTACATCTTTCTTTTGGAGTAAAAACTCTTGAAATAAACCATGTTTTGAGTTGAGTACTAAGGGAGTAAGGCTGTGCCAGTTGGGGCCCTCAACACTGGCTCATGGGACCATACTCAGCCAGAGACATTTGCATACAGATGTTTCCCATAATCTCTGGTGGCCCTTTTCATTGGTTAGTCTTGGCTTTGGAAGCATTATGAAAGGTGTATTTAGGGCAGCATTTCTGCTGAGCAGGTCAGTGCCCCTGACTGTCCTGGGCCCAGGGATGTGCAGGCGGAGAGTCGTAGTAATGAGATATTTCTGAAATTTCTTTGGCTTAAGGAATTCAGAGAGAGGTATAGGGGTGGAGCAGATGTATGCTGCCCAGTATGGAGAGTCAGGTCATGACATTTGTATTTTCTGGGTGATAAATCTTGGGCGTGGGGTCATCTGCCAAAAATGTGATCTCTCTTTTCTCTGAAAGTCATGTGATCTCATGGTTATGAACTTTGCAATTAATCACATTTTGTAAAATTATACATATTATACATACGTTTACTTAAAAAGACTGGTGGATGTACCTCAGAACTTAATCATAATTCTCTAGGATGGTGGAATTAGTGTTTTAAATTTTCTTTTGCTTTCTCTGTTTTTTTGTTTGTTTTTAGTTTTTTGTCACGATCACATTTTTGTCATAGAAGTGTGTTCTTAGAAATTGTAATGACAAAAATATTTGAAGTTAAATAAAACTAGGTTCTAATTCTGACTGTGTCTTTTGCTATATCGTCCAAATTACTTAACCACTTCTCTGTTTCTACACCTAGTATCTTGTGCATAGAAGACGTTTAAGAAGTATTAAACGAATTAAACCTCCTTGCTGTATATAGTATGTTTGCCACTGATTTGCCATTATTTGTCGCCTTCCCTTAAGGGGAGATTATTTTCTCTTTTGAACTTTGAATTTCAAACAAAGCAACTTTGGTTTTGAGGGTTTACCAACTGTATTGTTTCCTTTGACATTGCTGATTCTTCAAACTCTCTTCATTCATTCCAGAGGAAGCAACATCCTGATAGGTGAACTAGAGAATATTCACCTAATTCTAGAAAGTGCAATTATTTTGGCTTCATAAAGTGCATAGGTCACTCAACTAGAGTATATACTCCATGAGGACAAAAGACTATAAGGTATTTTATCAAATCCCTAACAGTGTTCAAGGCAGATTTCAAAATTAGGCACTTAATTAATAATGGTTGGTTGATTGATTATCAGGGTCTGGAGTTGTGTAAAACGAGTTTCAGCATATAAGAAATTATATTTAAGTTATACCTGTATATCTGAGTTTATATATAATGAGTTTAGGCATATTAAAATTATATTTACATTCTTTTAAACTGCCTTATGCAAAGCTCCATGCTGATAAAGCCATCAGAGAACTCTCTTTGAGATGGTAATGCTCCAGGAGACTGCTTTGAGAAAGCAAGATTAGAATCTGTGATATACTTTTCCCCCTTTTTTCTAGCTCCAGACTATGGGAATCTCTCCCTCTGAAGACATTAGGAAGCCAAATTGATAAAGAAATTCATATTAATTAACTAATGCTCTTTAGCTACTCACTGACGCTCCTTTGCAAAGGAGACTGAGGCAGTTCATTCAGCTGCCTGGTACCTGCCTTCCGAGTTTCACCCTTACTTTGAGGCCCTTAAAGGCAAAGAGAGTCCTCTTAGGAAGTGGTGGAAGTGCCTCCACATATGTGTGCTATTTCTTTAAAAGAAAGTCTAACGGAAGTGATGCTGTAGGGAACATCTGCACTTGGGGCTGAGTGGAGAGAGCGAGATGCGCTGCAGCTGGTGTAAGGCCCTGGCAGGCTGAGGCGCTGCTGTCTATTGGGGTTTACTTCTGTCTACATTGAAACATGGCTTGGGAGGGGGTTGGTGGCCTGCTGCCAGCCTCAGTTAGCCTGCCCTTCTCTTTCCTCTTTCCTCCTCACCACCAACCCCCCCCCCCCCCAACTCCCCTCCCTCATGCTTTAAAGTCACATTTCCAGGCCAGACGTAGAATTAATCTCTGGGCACTTCACATTGCTGGCAGCTGAAAGCAGGATGTGGGATCTTTTTTTTTTTTCTCTCTTTCTCTCTCTCTGCGTCTTGGCTGACTTTTTTACCTCTCGAAGAATTTGGAAGGCCGTGAGATCCCCCCCCCTCAAGTACTGTGGAGTTTTTCAGCACGCTGATCACCCTGCTGCGGCTTCACCCTAATAGACTTCATATGTTGATGCAGTTGACATCAGTATCAAACTATTTTACATGTGATCTGGTGTATTTCCTGAGGAAATCTGCAAGATATTTATTAAGAACTAATAAAATAAACCTCTCCATGAGTTTTTAGGTAGTTTTCAATTTTTCATGTCTCTCTCGTTTCCTCTTATCAATGAGTTGCTATTTTCTCTCTACTCTGACCATCACAAAAGGAAACAAAAATAAATGTTTTAAACTGTTCCTGAAGGGACAGAGAGAGAATAGTTCTGCCATGATGTATCAGCCGGGGCTATATTTTTAGTGCCGCATTGTAGAAACTAAAAATATCCTGTTATAGTGGATCCTTTTTATAGGTCTGTGTGTGTGTGTATGTGTGTGTTTATAATGTTGTACGCACAAGTGCCTTTGTGCATCGGCAGCCGCTCTCCCCATTACAGCTGGACTCCATTAGTCCTTGAAAATTAATGTAATCCCAGTTAAGAAAAAATTAATTACTCTACCAGAGCTGCATTTTATCCAAAGCTAGTGTTAGCTCCTTAGCTGGCAGCTTAGTTTTTGAGAGGCTCCAGGGGCCCGTGGAGTTGTGGCTATGGTATCACAGCATTTGCTGCTGTGTTTTTCCTGTTGAGAGCAAGCATTCCTCAGTTCTTTAGGGTTGGACACGTGGCATGCAGAGAGTAACTGCAGACCCCTCTGCCTCAGTGAAATACCATGTTCCATTCTGGTCATCCCCCACAGTGTTGTCTGCCACAGGTTTAACTCACCTGCCATAGCAGCTTTTCTTATCAGGATTTTGTTAAAAAGAGATTCTTTGGCAGTGGCTGATTCTTTTAGCGTTCTCTGGAGGAGAAATACCGTTTGTTAAAGTCCAGGAGATGCATGGGATTTGCCTAGGAGGGCTCTTTGTGGACAATTAAGAATGAAGGTCATGTTTTGTCCTTACTTTTTGTCTGAAGTTGGACTGGTCTGTTTAATACACACCTCTTATTATAAATGAGTGTGTCAGAGTTGACTGCTGGCTTCTAGTAAGACTTCTCAGCACCAGCCTGGATGAGGGGCTTCCTGGCTCAGCGTGTGAGTAACGTCTCCAGCTCTGTAACCAGTGTTCTGGGATGAGGTGCAGGGCACAGCCCAGAAGTTGCTGCAGTCCGCCTCGTTTCGTGATACAGCTCTTGTGCAACTGCCTGCGTTTGTTGTTGTTGTTTTGTTTGTTTTTCCTCTTTGGGGGCCTGGGTTGGGGTGGAAGGGTAGAGTGATGGATAGGTGGGAAGGACGGTTGTTTGTTTCCTTACGGGTCAGACTCCCCAGACTCTCTGCTGAGAGCCTGGCCACGGTCCATCTGTGTTGGATTGCAGTTCTCTTTTTGAACTGATCTGGGGCGTGGGCAGCATAGGCCTGTGTACCTCGTGACAGGCCTTCCCAAATCCCATGATGGCATGGATCCTCACGATGCTGTTCAGGACAAAAACAGGCTTAGTGCCCTTTTGTTTCTTTTTGGGCATGGGTTCGGAGGCTCGTCTGTGGACCTCATGTTCTCTCCTGCTGGTGACTCCAGGTCCTCTCCTGATCCCCTCCCCATCATCCCCTAGCTGACAACTAGTTGAGCCCTTGGCTTCCTGTACTTGATCCCCAGGCAGTGTAGTTCAGTAAAAGTAGTAATTAGGCCTTTTACAAATTTATTTTATTAGTGAAGAGAGTTGGTAGGTAATGGGCTGTAACTCTAACACAGCCAGTTTGGAGATTAATAAAAAATTTAAAAAGAGCAGTTTTTACCAGAGGCAGTGGGCCTGTTACTTCGAGTCCTCAGCTGAGCCGAAATCAGAGCGGCGCGGGACCCATGGCAGACTGGCTGCTGAGAGATGCAGAGCCACGTTCCTTGTTGTTACAGTCTGTGCAGTGCCCATCCTTGAGGGTGTTTTACGCTGGCATTGGAAAAAAGGAAACCTTGTTTTCCAAGAACTCTGCTCTCTCTCAGCTTGATAAGCATTTAAAAATAAAAGCTGCACAATTGAAATTGGCAGTGCATCCTCATTCTTTTGTCTCTCTGTTTATTTTTTTCCCTCATCCCTCAACATGTGTGCTACAGCCCATGGTTATTACACCCTCAAGAATGATGGCCTGGAACTCAGCAAACTTGCACCAGGGTCTGCCCGCCCTCCCCTCGGCTGTTTGAAGCTGGCTGAGGCACCAGGACCCGGCACTGAGCGGTCTGGTGGATCAGCCTCAACAGCTCCATCTGTGGCACATTTCCCTTTTCCCCTGAAGCTGCCGCCTGGAATTTTTAGCTTCTCCAGAATCCTGATTGTCAGCTCGATCTTTCTTGTTAGTTTTTGCAGTTAACTTAATTGATTTGTTTACCTCTCCATTGGAGGAGCTCCGAAAGAAAGTGCTTTGGCACTAATCAGGAGCAGTCCTGGCTTTTTAAAAAGATTCTTGTGAGCTAAAATCTTACAACACTGACCCGGGGAGAAAAAAAGCTCCTATGGTTTGGGCGAGGGTGACAGTAAGCCCTGGTTTGCCCAGACATAGACCCTGTTTAGGAATTATTTAGCAGCACACCATTTAGATCTCACAAATATCCCAGTTTAGGAGATAAATTTTAGCATCACCCTAGCTTAGATGAATTTAGCAAAAAACAAACAAACAAAATAAGTCACTTGCTACAAACTGTTAAGACTTTGTCTAGAAATGTAATGGATTGTAAGTCAGTGCCAAACCCTGCCCTAAGCATTGCATGCAGATTCCACTGGAGTCATGCACATGTGACCTCAGAAAGAATTGCTATATCTCTGGCTCTGTGAGTGAGGACTGGCCTTCCTTCTGCTTGAGTAGGTCCTGGTAAAGCCAACTTTGAAACACCATGTCACTTGTTTTAGCACTTCTGGTTATCATTGCCTAGTTGGTTGAGTCAGAACCTGGAGTTCGTTTTTTCGTGGGGTGTGGTTTCAGGTTTGCAGACTTCCTGGTTGATGCCTGTGAAGGGTTGGTGCCTGATGTAACTAAATAGGGTGTTACTTCAGGTTAGTAGTCCTTGTTTTTGCTTGGCTGGTTGGGCTGAACCTGGTATTACCGTTTCCCAAAGAATATTTTTGGTTTGAAAACTGAAGGTCAGCAGTTCGCAAGTGCCGAACTGAAAGCCAACTCTGTGGTTTGTCTTGTGCCACTGGGCCAGCAGCACTGCAGCCCTGATCGATTGATCTGCAACAGTATGAGACCACGAACAGCAACTGCCAGACAAAACTCCATTTCACCCCATTTCCCTGTCCAACCTGTGTCTCTGCCCAGATCCCCTTTCTTTTTCCTTGTATGTCTGTCTCACTCTTGGTTATGTAGTTCACTTTTTTGAGTCTATCTTTTTCCATCTCCCTGTCTCTTTCCATAACAGTTTTTAATAATGTTTTAGTTAGTTCCAGCCTTTTCCCTGAATGGATCCCATTGGAAAATGCATTTGAAAGGAAACAGTTATACACTTCCCTTCCTTTGAAAGTCTGTTGGCACCTTTTCCAGTGCAGTAAACCATACAACATGTATTTTCAGAGTTTCCAAACACAGACATGCTGGCGTTAAATTTATGAAAAAATATTTTATTCAGCTGTATGGTAACTGTGACTTTTAGAGATGCTGATCAGATTTGAAATTGGTACTGACTTTTGGGACGCTAACAGGTTTATAGATCTCTGCAGGATATATAG
The DNA here is from genome assembly GCF_027475565.1 of Acinonyx jubatus. Lineage (NCBI taxonomy): Eukaryota > Metazoa > Chordata > Mammalia > Carnivora > Felidae > Acinonyx > Acinonyx jubatus. The sequence goes on from NC_069397.1 coordinate 14,230,156, forward strand.
CTACACTGGCTCCTGGGGAGTCCATGATGCATTGTGCCATGGCCTTTGATTGCAGGTTGGGCAGGAGGAGCTGGGGCAAGAGATGTAGATGTGGGGTTCCCCCCAGCCACACCCAGAGAAAAACAGAGAAAGTCAGTGAGTCACTGATGAATATTGCATAGCGTTGTTGTGCACAGAAGCAGAAGGTAAATTCCTTCTATTCATAGAAGGTAAGTCTTTTTCTTTTTATTACTCCAGCCACGGACTGGAGGTCAAATAACACCTGTTTGTGTGGTATGTTATTTACTTTAGAATGCTTTGTATTCAAAGCAGTGATGATATTTCTAATGTCTATGAGTGATTATGTCACTCCTCCCTTTTTATACCTTTAGGCCAGTGCCAAAAAAAAAAAGTTAGAACCAGTCCTCTGTATTTAAACATCTGTGGGTTTGACTGAGGTTTGAATTTGGTCCATAAGGACAGTGGCCCTTCTCAAGGATCCTGGCTGTTTGTTCAGAAGATCGCTGGGAATGCTATTCAAAGAAGCCTTTCAGATAGGGGTTTCTTCCAAATTGCTCAAGCATCTCAACTTTGTATTGGCTCACTTAGATTTATGCACTATGATGTTTCAACTTTCCTTTGCTTGTCAGCCTAACAGGGGGCCTGCTGCAGGGTGTTCAGGTGGATTCTGTGCCTGCCGCCATAGGACAGAGGCTGCCAAAGACAACCCGACAAAAAGCTGAGCATCCTTCAGGCTGCATGTCCCACTCAGTTCAGTTAACAAGGGTTTGTTAAGCATCCATTCTGTGTCTCATTCTTCTTAGCTTTTTTGGTAGCATTTGCCTTTGTTGACTGCAGACTTTCCAGAAAGGCTTTCAGTGATCATAACTATATTTTCTGTGTTCTCCTATTCCTCTTCACCTGTTTCTTGGGTCTTCCCTTTCTAATCCAGCATCCTAAATGTCAGCACTGACTAAAGATATCCCCTTGGCTCTCCTCTCTGTAGTCTTTTCCCTATTTGGTGTATTGTAAAATCTCATGGTTGTAACTGTCACCTCTCGGTGGATTGCTCCCAAATCTCTTTTCTGCCAGATCCTTTTCCTGAGCTTTAGCCCACATTTCTACCCTCTGGGACATTATCACCAGGAATCTCAAGCTTATTAAAAAATTATGCATCCTCTGGGGCACTTGGATGGCTCAGTCGATTAAGCCTCCGACTTCGGCTCAGGTCATGATCTCACAGTTCACGAGTTCAAGCCCCGCGTTGGGCTCTGTGCTGACAGCTCAGAGCCTGGAACCTGCTTCGGATTCTGTGACTCCCTCTCTCTCTGCCCCTCCCCCGCTCATGCTCTCTCTGTCTCTCAAAAAATAAATAAACTTAAACAAAAATTGTATATCCTGTTTTTCATGTGTTGTAAGTCAGGCTTCCCAGGAAGCAAACTCTTGAGGTGTAGATTTGCATCCCCCGGAAGCTGATTGGGGAATGCTCTCAGGGTCAGTACCTGCGAGGACATGGAAAAAGCAGGATGAGGCACAGGGAGAAGTCGAACTGCACTGCAGCTGTTACAAAGGCGTTCCTATAGGGATCTCTTCAGAATAGTCCCAATTGGACCAAAGGGGCTAGACCTTTATGCCCTTTTATACCCCCTCCATCAGTCAGCGAGTGGATAAGAGTTACCCCTGGGAAGGGGGGAGATTCACATTTCTTTAGCTGAGAGTGAGCCGGGGAGAAGGATCATCTGAGATTTGCTGCCAACACTCTTGGTAGTGGGAGAATGAGTGCTGTAGTCCTGGGCAGTGCACCAAACCATCTCCTGCCCCACCAGAACCGTTCTCCCATGCACGATCCTTCTGTTCTTCCTCCCCACGTCCTCCATATTCTCAGGCTGTCTCGGCCTCACTGTTTCTACTACGTTGAGGTATAATTCACGCAGAACAATAATGCACAGATTTTAAGGGTTCAGTTTGATGGGTTTTTACAAATGCCAACCCCACTTTTTATTCTTTTTCTCCTTTACCCTGTATGTTAGGAGTGTTTGAAAATAACAAGAACCATCTTGAAATAGCTTAAACAAGAAAGGAAATGTATTGTGAAGAATACATTCAAGTGAAGAACTTGAGGACAAGGATATAGCTAGGCCTGTCGAAGGGTTTGGAACCAGGAAAGCTTTTTCTTCTCCTCTGCTTCCTTCTGCGTATTTCTTGCTGTTGTACTTCCTCCCCTTCCTGGCATATTAATTATTACATCATTTTTGTGTAATGCATTTTTACAAATAAAGTTATTTCACCCTTTTCAATGGTTCTCTCTTCCATTGTATGTATGTCCTATAATTAATTAATTTTTAAAATGTTTATTCATTTATTTTGAGAGAGAAACAGAGAGCACGCACATGAGCAGGGGAGGGGCAGAGAGAGAGAAGGGGGAGAGAGAATCCCAGGCAGGCTCTGCATTGTCAATGCAGAGCCCAACACGGGGCTCGATCCCATGAACTGTGAGATCGTGACCTGAGCCAAAATCAAGAGTCGGACACTTAACTGACTGAGTCACCAAGGTGCCCCTGTCCTGTATTTATTTAAGAAATCCTCTATTCATGGACATCTAGGTTGTTTGCAGGCTTTTCTTGTCCAAACTGTAGTAGTGAATTTCCTCATTCATATCATTTCATACATTATCTTTACACCTAAAGATATTTTTCACTTTCTTTTTTGATTTATGGTTAGCTACTTGTGTGAATCCTGTTAGACTTCAACTCCTTGGGGGTCCAGTTCATATCTGATTCATCTTTGAAAGCAAAATGCCTAACACAGGGCCTTGCATATAGTAGCCACTTAGTAAAGGCTGACTGTGTGAATAAGGAATTGAACCGATCCAGTACTTAGTGAAGTACCACCCAGAACAGATCATCTCAGTGACTAGGCCCTGTGGCAAGTAAGTGTTTGGGAGTTCCTGGAGTCTGTATCCTGCCTCAGTGGGTTGTTGAGCCTAGTGAGGGAGGCTTGATGGATTGTGAATCCTGTTCTAGGACAGCTTTGAGCCATGTGCCCACTGTGTGTTGTAGTGAGAATAGGAGCCCTACCAGGCGGCCCAGTACAGGTTTCTTTTTAGGGGCCGAGGGGGGGAATTTTGTGTTTATTTTTTCAGAAAGCCGTATAAGGAGCACCAGAACATATAACTGGCTCCAGGACCCCTTTACCGGACACTAATTCAAAGGTAGACTCCGGATGTCCTCTGACTCTGAGAACCAACTGAATTGCATTTCTCTAGACTCCTGACTTGGCCCAAAGGAGGGATGAGTGGAGTGAAGAGAGAAGATGGTGACAATGTGAGAGGGAACAGAGATGGCAGGGGAGGGGCTAATGGTGGCATGGATGACAGGGAAAGGCTAACAAGATGCTTATGGAGGACTTGTGTCCCATAGGTGGACTGGAAAGCTTCTCGTGGAAGGTCAGGGCAGGTCAGGGATCACCTGCACACTCTGAAGACAGATGGAAATAGTTTGGGGATGGGTTCCATGGCTCTGACTGATGCAGTGGTTTCCATACCTCCACATTAGCCCTGGCCTTCTTCAAAAAACACGAAGTGTCACCTGGTTGAAGATGAATTCCATTCCCTCCTTCTGCTGGCCGACAGTCTTCAGAAGCTCAGCTGGGCTCTGAAGGAGACTCTCTTGTTTGGATAGTTTGGTTCTTAGCTGCAGAATTTCCCTTTTCATGAAATCTCCCTTTTAGTTCCTGATCTTTAGGACCTGGGGGACTGAGAAGGCAGAATGATATTTGGGACAGAACCAGTGAGGGATTGTGTCTCTCACCTTGTCCCCAGGCAGCACAGGGCTGTGAGTACAGCAAGGCTGAGTTGCAGGGAGAGGGAGGAGGAGTGGTTAACACAAAATGTCTGGAGAGAAGATGGAGGAGGCTGAGAGGGAGAAAGAACTTAAAGAAAGGACTTAGATAATGAGGAGGAAACAGGCAGGGTTTGGAGAATAAGGGTGGGAGAATGCCATTTGGGGCCACAGAGGCAGGTTTGCCGTTTTATTTCTTGGCTCTTGTCATTCCCTATCTTTTGGTGTGCCTCCCCTTTCTAATTTTTTTCCCGGTTTTATTGAGGAATAATTGACATACATTACTGTATAAGTTTAAAGTGTACAACGTGATGGTCTGATTTACATATATTGCAAAATGATTACCACAGTAGGTTCAGCTAACATAAACATAAAATAAGAAAAGAATTAAGGAAAAATAAAATTTATTCTTGTGATGAGAACTCTTAGGATTTATGCTCTTAACAACTTTCCTGTAAGTCATACAGCAATGTTAGTTATTGTCATCAGGTTGTACATAGCTTCCTAGTACTTATTTATCTTACCATACGAAGTTTGTACCTTTTCACCACCTTCTCCAATCTCCCCACCCCTCAAACCCTCACCTGGAGTAACCACAAGTTTGATCTTTTTTTCTATGAGCTTGTTGTGGCATTTTTGTTGTTGTTTCTTTTTTTGTTGTTGTTTTTGCTTTAGATTCTACATATAAGTGAAATTGTACAGTATTTGTCCTTCTCTGATTTATTTCACTTAGCATAATTCCTTTCTAGGTCCATCCATGTTGCAAGTGGTAGGATTCCCTATTTCCATTTTCTTATGCTGAATATTATTCCTGTGTGTGTGTGTGTGTGTGTGTGTGTGTACTACTTTATTCATTCATCTATCGATGAACTCTTAGGTTGTTTCTATGTCTTGACTGTTGTAAATAATGTTGTTTTGAACATGGGGATGCAGGTATCTTTTTGAGTTAGTGTTTTCATTACCTTTGGATATACGATATTTCCAGAAAGGAATTGCTGGGTCATATGGTAGTTTATTTTTAATTTTTTGAGGATCCTCCATACTGGTTTCCACAGTGCACCAAGGGTTCCCTTTCTTCCACATCCACATCAGCATTTGTTATATCTGGTCTTTTGGATATTGGCCATTCTAACAGGTGTGAGGTGATATCTCATTGTGGTTTTATTTGTATTTCCGTAATGACTAGTGATGTAGAGCAATTTCCATGGACCTATTGGCCTTTCTTATATCTTCTTCAGCGAAATGTCTATTTAGGTCATTTGCCCATTTTTTTATTATTTATTTATTTTTATTCTGATGCCACAAAGATTTTTAATTTAATTAATTAATTTTTAAATTTATATTAAATTTACATCCGAGTTAGTTAGCATAGAGTAGAATAATTATTTCAGGACTAGATTCCAGTGATTCATCCCATATGTGTAACATCCAGTGCTCATCCCAACAAGTGTCTTCCTTAATTTTCTTTACCCATTTAGCCCAACCCCTACCCACTATACCTATTTTTTAATTGTTTTATTTGTTTTTTTGCTGTTGGGTGATATGAGTTTTTAATTTTTATTTTATTTATTTTTGTATGGGTTTTTTATATGTTTTAGATATTAACCCATTATGAGATATATGGTTTATTTTTCATTCCTTAAGTTGTCTTTTCAGTTTGTGGATGATTTCTTTTGCTGTGCAGCAGTTTTTTATTTTTTATTTAAAAATTTTTTTTAAAAAACTTTAACGTTTATTCATTTTTGAGAGACACAGAGAGACAGAGCATGAGTGGTGGAGGGGTAGAGAGAGAGGGAGGCACAGAATCTGAAGCAGGCTCCAGGCTCCGAGCTTTCAGCACAGACCCGATGCAGGGCTTGAACTCACAAATTGTGAGATCATGACCTGAGCCTAAGTTGGAAACTTAATTGACTGAGCCACCCAGTTGCCCCTGTGCAGAAGCTTTTTAATTTGATGTAATCCTTCTTGTTTGTTTTTGCTTCTGTTGCTTGTACTTTTAGGTGTCATATCTAAAAAATTACCAAACTCCATGTTTGTACCTGTGTTTTCTTCCAGGAGTTTCATAGTTTCAGGTCTTACATTTAAGTCTTTGACCCATTTTCTTTTCTTGTTTCGTTTCATTTCTTCTTTCTTTCTTTCTTTCTCTCTTTCTTTCTTTCTTTCTTTCTTTCTTTATGGCTTTAATCCATTTGAAGTAATTTTTGTGAGTGGTGTAAGATATGGGTCCAGTTTCATTCCTTTACAGGTGAATATTCAGTTACTTCAGCACCATTATTGAAGAGACTTTTTTCCATTGGGTATTTTTGGCTTTGTCAAAAGTTAGTTGACTATATATGCTTGGGTATATTTCTGGGCTCTCGATTCTGTTCCATTGGCCCATTTATCTGTTTTTATGCCAATACCACACTGTTTTGATGACTCTAATTTTATAATACACTTAAAATCAGGAAGTGTGATAATCCTACTTTGTTCATTTTCCTCTCTGGATTTGTTTGGCAATTTGGGGTCTTTTGTGGTTCCATATAAATTTTTTTTTTCCTACTGTAAAAAATGCCATTGGAATCTTGATAAGGATTGCATTGAATCTATAGATGGCTTTTGGTAGTAGTGACTTTTTAACAATATTAATTCTTCCAGTACATGAACACAGGATACCTTTTCCATTTTTTGTGTCTTCTTTTATTTTTTATCATTTTCTTAAGTTTCCAGTGTAGAGATCTTTCACTTCTTTAGTTAAATTTATTCCTAAGTATTTTATTGTTTTTCATGCTATTATAAATGGGATCATTTTTTTTGTTTTTCAGAAATTTTGTTGTTTGTATATGGAATGCTATTGGGTTTTGTATGTTAACTTTACTGAATTTATTTTATCTAACAGTTTTTTATTGAGTCACTAGGATTTTCTCTATATAAAATCACATTGTCTACAAATAGAGACGCTTTTACTTCTTCTTTCCAATTTTGATACCTTTTATTTCTTTTTCTTACCTAATTGCTCTAGCTAGGATATCCAGCACTATATGAAATAGGAGTGATGAGAGTGGGCACCCTCATCTTGTTCTTGATCTTAGAGGAAGAGCTTTCATCCTTTTAGCACTGAGTATGATGTTAGCTGTGGACTTGTCATGTATGGCCTTTACTATGTTGAGATATGTCCTTCTGTGCCTAATTATTAAGAATTTTTATCATGACTGGATATTGAATTTTGTTGAATGCTTTTTCTACATCTGTTGAAATAATCATATGATTCTTTCATTTTATTAATGTGATGTATGGCATTGCTTGATTTGCATATGTTGAACCATCCTTGCATCCTGAGGATAAATCCCACCTGATCATGGTGAATGATCCGTTTAATGTGCTGCTGAATTCGGTTTGCTAGTATTTTATTGAGAGTTTTTGCATCTATATTCATTAGGGATATTGGCCTATAGTTTTATTTTCAGTAGTCTTCTGGTTTTGCTATCAGGATGATACTGGCCTCATAAAATGAGTTTGGAAGCATTCCCTCCTCTTTGGTTTTTTGGAACAGTTTGAAGAAGGATTGGTGTTAATTCTCCTTCAAATGTTTGGTAAAATTCACAAGTGAAGTGATGTAGTCCTGGGCTTTTCTTTGCTGGGAGATTTTTGATTACCGATTCAGTCTCCTTGCTAGTAATTGGTCTAGTCAGCTTTTCTGTTTCTTCCTGATTCAGTCTTGGTAAGTTGTAGGTTTCTAAGAATTTTTCCATTTCTTCTAAGTTGCCCAATTTGTTGGTGGATAGCCTCTCACAATCCTTTGAATTTCTGTGTTATCATTGTAATGTCTCTTTTTCATTTATAATTTTATTGATTTAGATCCTTTCTCTTTTTTCTTTGATTAGTTTAGCTAAGAAGAGTGTGCCAATTTTATCTTTTCAAAGAAACAACTCTACAGTGTCCCTTCCCCATTTAGCCCATCCCCCCTCCCACAACCCCTCCAGTATCCCTCTGTTTGTTCTCCATATTTAAGAGTCTCTTCTGTTTTGTCCCCCTCCCTGTTTTTATATTATTTTTGCTTCCCTTCCCTTATGTTCATGTGTTCTGTGTCTTAAAGTCCTCATGAGTGAAGTCATATGATATTTGTCTTTCTCTGACTGACTAATTTTGCTTAGCATAATACCCTCTAGTTCCATCCACATAGTTGCAAATGACAAGATTTCATTCTTTTTAATTGCTGAGTAATACTCCAATGTATATATGTACCACATCTTCTTTATCCATTCATCCATTGATGGACATTTGGACTCTTTCCATACTTCGGCTATTGTTGATAGTGCTGCTGTAAACATTGGGATGCATGTGTCCCTTCGAAACAGCCTTTTAGTAAGTCCTTCTTAAGAAATAAGACAATGCCGTGTAATACATGTTAGGTCTTTTGAACTAGGCAGAAGCAGGTCAATTCTGTCCTCCAAGTGTGGGAAATCTCACCAAGAAAATGAATGAATTGGTGTTTAAAAACTGTCTATTTGGTAGGGAGTGCTAATCCCAAAATTATATAGCTTTGTTCTCTGTACCAATGTTCAAATATTAAGTTTAGCTTTTAAATCTCTTTGCTTCATAGCATGCTGTTGAACTTTCTGTTTTGAAAATACCCCAAAATGTACATAAATCTAATTTTACAGATTTGACAATTTCCCTTTTATATCTGTTTGTATATATATAATTATATATATTTATATTATAAATTAAATTGTTTATATTTTTATTATATGTACATTTATTTTTAATAGCACATATATTTTAATATGTCACTTGGTCCTTTAAAACAAGAATCTTTTATAGCATATGTCACTTTCTCATTCGTAGGGATTTTCTTTTAAGATTTTAGAATACTTCAGTCTTTAGTCATCATATAGCGTATGCACTTGGGCTTCTCTGATTGTCACAGACTTAATGTTGGGCAAACAAATGCATTGGGCATCCTGGGTCTCTGTGCTTCAAGAAATTCTACACAGATTCTTTTGAAATAAGAATCATCATCTCATAATTGAATTGTTATTTCAACTTAGTTTTAAAGATTTTCTTAAAGCACTATATACCTATCAGTATGTAAAATATTCCTATATCTATGTTTTTGGAAAAACATTCTTAGATTGTGATACTTACATATCTTGTCTCCCCATACAGATAACTTCATGATAATTTTTCTTGGGTATCTTTTAACAGTATGCAGTATAAGGCCATAGGCTGTAAAGACCTTTTAAGATTATTCTTCATTTTTTTCACACAGTATCCCTTGCAGAGAGTCCAGTTAAAAAAATGATTTTAGGACTCAGTGCTGAGAAAAGATTTGTTTTTCCCAAAGAACTGATACATATATTCCTTTCCAATAATGACAGCTGTATAATTGTTGGTGTTTCCCTTTTTGCTTTGGCTGCCAGAAAAATCAGAGGCAAATTTAAAGTTCATTCGTGGCACATGATCGACATGTTAGTATTTTTATTTTTCTAGGTCCTAATTTTCTACATCTACTTTAATGTTATTTAATTGTAGGTGATTTGCCCTAAGCTGTCACAAGTCTTTTGTGGAATGAGGTATAAAACAATAATTATAAACAAAACAATTTAAATTTAGTTTAAAATAATGTTTATAGGTTTTAGTTTGTATTGTTGGCAAATTAGCCAGTCAGCCAACTGATTACAAATCTGGAAGGGCTGTTACTAAAGGAGATGTCCTTTGTAGAGCCTCTACATCAGAGGTCTAGCTGATGCCTCATTGGATTTCCAGTCACCTTCATTGAGTCCTACCTTTCCTTGGCATAATTGCTTTATTTAGCTGTTATCCTGCTGATCTCCTTTCTACTTTAAAACTACATGATCCACAGTGGATGGGGCTGGATGAAGTCATTGCTTACTCGATCTAGTTTGGGCATTGATCTTGGATTATAAAGCTTTGAGGAACTTTTTTTTTTTTTTTTTAATTTTTTTTTTCAACGTTTATTTATTTTTGGGACAGAGAGAGACAGAGCATGAATTGGGGAGGGGCAGAGAGAGAGGGAGACACAGAATCCGAAGCAGGCTCCAGGCTCTGAGCCATCAGCCCAGAGCCCGACGCGGGGCTCGAACTCACGGACCGTGAGATCGTGACCTGGCTGAAGTCGGACGCTTAACCGACTGTGCCACCCAGGCGCCCCGAGGAACTTTTTTAAAAGAGTGAGTTGCTGGAGCAGAGCAGGATGTGAATGTGCTGATTTGGATATTCACAAGGAATCCACACAAGAATTATGTCTTATCACTGGCCTCTTTTTTAGTACTGACTCTTCAAGATTTGTTTGATGGCTCTAATCTTTGCATTCTGGAAGCTTCTCAGGAGTCCAAGATATCCTTCCTGTCCTGGGTACCTCTGTGCCCTCCCTATCTCAGAATTTTCTTATTTTAGCATTGTTTGCAAACTGTCATACTATTTTAAAAATGCTTCAGGGGGTTGCCAGGGTGGCTCAGTCGGTTAAGCATCTGACTTCGGCTCAGGTCATGATCTCACGGTTCATGAGTTCGAGCCCCAAGTCAGGCTCTCTGCTGGCCAGCACAGAGCTCGCTTCATATCCTCTGTCCCCCTCTTTCTCTGCCCTTCCCCTGCTTGCATGTGCATGCTCTCTCTCTCTCAAGATAAATAAATAAACTTAAAAAAAAAAAAAAGCAGAGTGTCCTTTAAAAAAACGCTTTAGGAAGGCATAAAATGAAAAGAAATTGAGTTAATCTGTTAAAAGAGAAGCTGAGCACTTCTCTCTGCCCTCTGCCTGCCATATCAGAGGAGCTTTCTCTGGATCAGGTTGTCTGCAGACATTATCTCTCATTAACTTTAGTCTCACAGTGCTCCTGAAGCTTCATACCAACAGAGACAGGGTTCAAGCTGTTTGTCTAAATCAGCTGCCAGACCTGCATACTCTGTCAGAGGGATGTAGCTGTGTTAATGCCTTCTCACTGTTGCAGCAAAAGTTTCCTTCTAGGTTGGCTAATGGGTATGGCTTTGAGCAAGCCTCCTTCACTTCTCTTCTCCTCCACAACCCTAAATAATTTCTGACACAAGTCACCGTAGTTCTCCTGGTAAGATTCCATAGGGACACTTACCTGGCTGATGTAATTAAGAAGCTGCTACTCTTTTTTTTTTTTTACTCCTCCTTTGCTCTCCCCAAATATTGTGTGAGAAGCAAGGCTTGCAAAACCTCTAGTAAGCAGTGTAGAAACAGAAACTCTGCCCCTCAAGACTTACTTGTAATTCTTCCAGATGAGATGTTGGAATGGCAGGCCCACTTATGCTGGGCCCCATCCCTGAGGGACTTGGCTGGTGCCAGCATGCCATTCTGCTTGCAGCAGTCTTCTTGCCCAGGAGGGAACATGTATTTGAATAACCCTGGAATCAGGCAGGAAATTCTGAGTGACAAAAATATCAATCCAGAGACATAGCTAAATTGGAAATGGCCAGAGTGTGTTTTCACTGGTTGCCCATTCACCCTCCCTTCTTCTCTCTCTCTCTCCCTCTACCCGCCCCCCCCTCCTTCCCTGCCCTTCCTTCCCATCCTTCCATCCATCCATCCATGGGTATAATCTGGAAAAAGCTAAGCACTCATTTAGGAGTTGTTTTCATTTTTCCTTGTAGAGAGTAGAAATGGTTTGCTGTCTGTCTTGCCAAGATGTTTTGATAGAGCCCCCAGGACATTTCCTGGCCCTAGAGCTCCATATAAAGGAGGAGGATAAGCCAAGCTGTCTTCTGGAGAAGGCCCAGCACTTCTGGAGATCATTTTCTCACCTTCAGAAGGTAGCAGTTGTATTGTAATGGCATAAAGAAAGAGCTTTGGAATCATCCAGATCAAAGATCTGAACTCTCTTCTCAGCCATTTACCAGCTGTTTGACCTTGATGAAGAAAATTAACTTATCCTCTCTGAGGCTTAGTTTCCTTGTCTGTAATCTGTGAATATTGGTGCTAGTTTGCAAGGTTTTTCTGAGTGTCAAATTATGTATTAGGCACTCAGTAGATGTCCAGCTTTATCAAATCAGCCTCTAAGTTATGAATTCCTAGTCTTAAAATCATGAGTCAGACTAATGGCCTTTTAATGTGATTCCCCTGTTTTTTTTAAAAATGTCTTTTTAACAGTTTTATTGAGACCCAATTGATGTATTTTAGACTATACATATAGTAGAGTGTACAATTTGATGGATTTTGACATATGTATGCATTTGTGAAACCATCACCATAATCAAGATGGGGAACATATCCTTCACTCACAGAAGTTTCCTTGTGCCCCTTTTCTAATCCATTCTTCTCTAACCTTTCCTCCCAGTCCCCAGGCAACCACTGATCTGCTTTCTGTCACTGTAGATTAGTTTGCATTTTCTAGAATTTGACAGTATTTTCTCTTTCTCTGTCTCTCTGTCTTTTGGCTGGTCTTTTTTTACTCCACATTGATCATTTTGACATTTATCCATGTTGCTGAACGATTCAGTAGTTTGTTCCTTTTTGTCGCTAGTAGTCTCCCATTGTATGGATATACCACAGTTTGTTTTTTCCAGTTTTTAGCTGTTGTGAATAAAACTGCTGTGGACATTTGAGTGTAAATCTTTGTGTGGACATATGCTTTCATTACCTTAAATAAATTCCTAGGAGTGGTATAGCTAGGTCATTTTGTACATGAGTACGAAACCTTTAAAAATGCTTTTTTTTTTTTTGAGAGTGAAAGAAAGAGAGAAGTTGAGAGAGAGAATCCCAAGCAGGCTCCACTGTGGACTACGAGATCATAACCTGAGCGAAAATCAAGAGTTGGACGCTTAACCGACTGAGCCATCCAGGCGCCCCTGTTTAAAAATTTTTTTTTTAATTTTTTTTAACATTTATTTATTACTGAGAGACACAGAGCATGAGCAGGGGAGGGATAGAGAGAGGGGAGACACAGAATCTGAAGTAGGCTCCAGGCTACTCACGAACTGTAAGATCATGACCTGAGCCGAAGTCGGTCACCTAACCAACTGAGCCACCCAGGCGGCCCTAAAAAAATTTTTTTTTTTTAATGTTTGTTTATTTTTGAGAGACAGAGTGCAATGGGTGGGGTGGACAGTGAGAGAGGAAGACAGATTCCAAAGCAGGCTCCAGGCTATGAGCTGTCAGCACAGAGCCCAACACGGGGCTCTAACCCACAGACTGTGAGATCATGACCTGAGCTGAAGTCAGAGATTTAACCAACTGAGCCAGGGTGCCCCCAGACGCCCCTGTTTTAACTTTTTAAGAAACTCCCCAGCTGTTTGCCAAAGCGGTTATAATCATTTTATATTCCCAAAGCAGTGCATGAGAGTTCCAGTTTCTCCATGGCCTCACCAACACTTGTTTATTTTCTTTTTGTTGCAGCATCCTGGTGGGTATAGAGTATTTGTGGTTTTGATTTCCATAAAGATAATAACTTTGAGCATTTTATCATAAGAAGATGTTGAGCATGCACTTATTTGCCATCCATAGATCTTCTTTGTTCCTTTTTTTTGTTTACTATTAAGTTGAAAGAGTCCTTTATATTTTCTAGATATGAGTCCTTTTGTCAGGTATGTGTTTTGCAAATATTTTCTCCCAGTGAGAAAATTCTCTCTGTGGCTTCTGTCTTCGTTTTTGTCTTTTGAAGACAAGTGTGTGTGTGTGTTTTGATGAAGTTTTTTTTTAAGGTTTGGTCTATAGATTGATTCACAAAGACAGTTTATCATGGTATTGAAGCTGATAACTGCCAATTAAAAGTAAACTTCCGTCTGTTTGATGGTCCAGAGCATCGCACACTGAAAATGCACAAGCAGCTTCATTTATGAAGAAAACAGTGCCAAGCAACACGTTTTAAGTAACTTTTCCCTCCTACTGTCCTTCTTTGAAGATTGCACATACCACTGATTGAGATTTATACCTTTCCTTATTTTTTGAGCAGCAAGAACATGTTTAAACAGCTCATTTAGCTTCTGCAATTTGTTCTTCTTGTCATCTTTCTTCGCTTTCTCATCACCTTCACTTTGTGCTGCTTGACATGGATTTTACTGATCCGATGAGTCATAGCCTTGAAAATGAAGTTCTCTTGCTTTACTCCTTATTCCTTAGACAGAAGTTCTGTCTTCAGTGAACTTTCCCTTCTTTCTTCTTATTTTCTTTTTGGTTGCCCCTGGCAATTTCTTGCTCAGTCCAGATAAGAAGCCACAGTAGCCTCCAGTAGCTCAGGCCAGGCAGCACAAGATGAGAACGAGGGACTGTAGCATCTGCACAGAGTAATCAGCTAATTGGGAAAATGTCCCCAAAATGGCTAAGCAGCCCTGTTCTCTGTAAAAGAGAAATGTTTCTGGAATCCTAGGTTAGATCTTGGGGTTTTGTTTACTTGTTTTACAGTGCATAGTTTGAAAGAAGTATAGACTTACAGGAAATTGTAAAAAAAAAAAAAAAAAATGTGCAGAGAGGTCCTGTGCACCCTTCATCCCTCCTTCCCTAATGTTAGCATCTTGTAGAACTGTAGTGCAATGTTAATGCCATGAAATTGACATTGGTACAATCCACAGACTCAGATTTCACCGGTTCTACATGTATACAATTACACATTCACCAGCTATACATTTGTGATTGTGTGTATGTATAGTTCTGTGCAATTTTATCACACAAGTAGCTTCATGTACCTGCTATACAATCAAGGTGCAGAACTGTTCCATCACTGCAGAGCTCCCTCAGGCTACTTCTTTAGAAACACTTCTGTCCCCTTCCATCCCCAGATTTTAACCCCTGTTTTCCCATCTCTATAATTACATTATTCCAAGAATATTCTATAAATAGGATCATACCGTATGTAACCTTTTGAAATTGGCTTTTTTCACTCCACATAATTCCCTGATGGTCTATCTGAGTTGTTGTGTGCATCACTTTTCTTTTTATGGCTGAGTAGTATTCTGTGCTATGGATGTTCCACAGCCTGTTTAACTGTTCATCCATTGAAGGACATTTGGGCTGTTTCCAGATTTAGGCTGTTATGAATAAAGCTGCTCTGGACATTTGTGTACAGATTTTTGTGCAAACATAAGTTTTCATTTCTCTGTGATAAATGCCCAAGATAATTGCTGGATCATATCGTAAGTACATTTTTAGTTTCAGAAGAAACTGCCAAACTATTTTCCAGAATGGCTGTACCATTTTTACATTCCAGTCAGCTAGGAATGTGTGATCCCAATTCCTCCACATCCTCACCAGCTTTTTGGTGGTGTTACTATTTTTTTATTTTAGCCATTCTGATCGGTGTTTAGTGATGTCTCATTGTAGTTTTATGTTTCATTTTCCTAGTGGCTAACGATATTGAATATCTTTTCATGTGCTTGTATTTCATCTGTATCCCCTTTTTTGGTGAAATGTCTGCTCATGTGTTTTGTCCATTATCTAATTAGATTGTTTGTTTTCTTACTGTTGAGTTTTGAGAGTTCTTTATATAATCTAGATACCAGCCCTTTGTATGATACATAGTTTGCGAATATATTTTCTCAGTCTGTAAACAGCCTTTTCATCCTCTTACAGGTTTTTTTGCAGAACAAAAGTGTTTAATTTTTATGAGGTTCAGTATATCAATTTTCTTTTTATAGATTGTGCTTTTGGCATTAGGTCCAAGAATTCTTCACTTAGTCCTAGGTCCTGAAGATTTTCTTCAATTTTTTCTACAAGTTTTATGGTCTTATGTTTAAGTCTAAGTCTTTGATCCATTTTCAGTTATTTTTTTGTATTAGGTGTGGGACTTAGGTCAGGGTTCAGTTTTGGGCCTGTGGATGTCTAATTGGTCTAGCGCCATTTGTTGCAAAGGCTAACCTTCTTTGACTTTACATTGGCAAGATGATCCCTCCCATTTTGTTCTTTAGCTATCCTAAGTCCTTTGCTTTTCCATATAAATTTTAGGATAAGGTTGTCTTTGTCTATAAGAAACTTTGCTGAGATTTTGATTGTAGTTGCATTAAATCTGTAGATCTGTGTGGGGAGATTTGACGTCTCTGCAATGTTGAGTCTTCCAATTTATGAACGTGGTAAATCTCTCCAGTTATTTAGATCTTCTGTGATTCTTTCATTTTTTTTGTAATTTTCAGCAAAAGAGATCCTGTATATATTTTGTTAAATTTAATATTTAAAATATCTAATATTTTATATTTAAGTATTTTGTGTCCTTTGGTGTTATTATAAGTGGGATAGTGTATTTTATTTTATTCCACATAGTTGTTATCTCAGAGCTTTTTGTGCAGAACTTATGGAGTACTCTGAGGTTTTCACATTTCGTAGAAAGGGGAGAGGAAGAGTTGAAACTTGTGGCTTGAATCACAGGCGTTGTGAAAACCAGGTATGGAAACAGTGTGAGTACAAAAGCAGACAGACTCCAATTTAAGTGCCGCTTCTGACACTACTGGCTTTTTGTGACTTTGGGCAAGTCATTTAACTTCTCTGACTCTGTTTCTTCAATTGTCAGAGGGAAAATAATACCTCCTGTGCAAATCTTTTGTAAAGCTTTGAGATTATGTGTGTGTGTGTGTGTGTGTGTGTGTGTGTGTGTGTGTGTGTGTGTCTGCGCGCACGCCAAACACCGGTCTCAATATAACTTTGTTCAGGCTACAGTGGAATCGTGTAGTTTATGGTTAGGATTCACAAATGAGAGGCAAAGTGTACCTACTGTTGTGAACAGTCTTAAACCCTTCATGGTGCTAATTTTCAAGGATGTGAAGTCTTGACATAACTCTTGTCCTCAAGGGGCTTATAATTTTGTTGAGGAAGCATGCTGTGTGTATAAAAATTCCAGGACAGGGTATCACTTGTGAGTTCAAAATGTATGGGGCAGACAGTGGGTGCATCAGAAAACTTTGTCTTCCTGGGTTTTGTTTGCTCTTTTGTACCCTGTTCAGTGAGGTAGCTTTGGGATGTTGTTGATGAGAGAGTGTGGGGGTGGGAGGGGGTGTGTACAGATTTAGGGGAAGGGATTCATGTGGGAATATGTAATTAATTTTTATACTTTCCCCAGTAAACCATCGACCCTTTTTATGATGTCATGAGGGATTCCTTAATTTTGCAGCTGCTTCCTGATTACGTCAGAGAGGAGCCTCTCACCCCACAGCCTGGAGCTGCACTCATACAAGAATTGGAAACAAATGAAGTGCTGAATATCTAATGGCTTCCACAGGGAGAGCCAGTTCAGACTTCCCAGGCCTCCTTTTGCAAGGTCTTCCTCAAGTATTTCTGACCCCCTGAAGTGTCTTTGTTCTGGAAAGACAGAACTGGCTGAGAGCCAGGTGGGCAGGAGCTTGGGGACTCCTTGATGCAGACCTCAGTCCCTCCAGGTGTTCTGCAATCCCGAACTGCTGCCCCTTTCCTGGGTCTCCTTTGGTAGGTGTTACCCTTTTCGAGGCCCCAGGATCCTCTGGAATCTGCCGAGATTATTAGTGAGAGAGAGTCCTTGGCCTGTTCAGTGAATCCCTTCCCTCCCACACATCATCTCCACCTTCTTTTGATTTTCTTTCTGCAGCATTTCTCATATCCGTGCACTCGTGTCCATTCCCTCTTCTAGCTCCTATAAGAAAGATGTTATGTTTACTTGGCATTAAAAAGTTTACAAAGTGCACTACATAGAATTTCTCTCAGTTCAAACAAGTTCATGCCCTGTTGGCTTCCCAGCCAGTCTCCCTTCCTGTTCTATTTTTCCAGCTACCCGAATCTGTCCTAAATGTTTTAACTAGATTATCCTTCATGAAACACTCACCCGTGCTTCATTCAGAAACCATGAGTGAGTGCTAGGGGTGCCTGGGTGGCTCAGTTGGTTAAGTGACCGACTTCGGCTCAGGTCATGATCTCTCAGTTTGTGAGTTCAAGCCCTGCGTCGGGCTCTATGCTGACAGCTCAGAGCCTGGAGCTTGCCTCAGATTCTGTGTGTGTCTCTCTCTCTCTGCCCCTCCCATACTCACACTCTGTGTCTCTCTGTCCCTTAATAATAAATAAACGTTAAAAAAAAAATTAAAAAGAATGAAAGAAACCTTGAGTGAGTGCTCTTCTCACTGCCTGCCAAATCAGGTCTGTGTTCCTTGCTGTGGCATCTCAGACCCTCTGCTTTGTGGTCCCTGTCACAAAGTGTGGCACCCTAGTGCATTGCTTTGCTTGCCTTGTGGGAGTCTGCCTGATATGCCCCTATCTGCACGCCTCCTTAGCAACACTCCCATCTCTCCTTCATCCCCCAATTCCATCTTTGTTCATTTTTTGCAGCCTTGCTCAGAAGTGCTCTCTTCCATGAAACCTTTTCTGATATATTCTAGCTGGAAGTGATTTTCTCTCCCTCTGGTCAAAGAAAGCATCTTACTTCCATCTTCCTTGAATTATAGTTATTTGGGTCTGTGTATCCTTCCTGTCTTCCTCGTTAGATTATCATCTTCTTACGGATGGATCCCATTTTCCTTTGTATCTTCCACCATTGGGATGAATAAATAACTTTGGAACCAGTGGGAGAGGTCACTTTGTTAAGAGGTTTGGATTTCCTTTGCCCTCATAAGTACCCACTAAAAGAAGTTTTACAGAGTTTTACAATCCTAGAAAATCCAAAAAGAGTAGCGGGTATGACAGGAGGGGCTCTTAGGGAGGAAACACTGGCTTCCACGTTCCTCTGTCTTTTCGCAGCTCTACCCTGTTTGGGGATATGTCATTCATGACCGGCCTTCAGTCAGCCTAACTGTTCTGCCATTATGCTTGAATAATTTGCTTGGGTGTATTAGTGCCTGACTTTTCTGATTCATTTATTTTATTTCTCAGGGAATAAAGTGATGCCCTGATGGCATGGACATCTCTGCTTTTGCTCTGAGATTTTATCTGGTTTCTCTACAATGGCTGCCTCTTCCACACACACCCCTCCAACCCCACCCCCCCAGTCAGCAACTGCCACAGGGAACTCTGTAGCCCAAACAGCAGCAGTCGCAAGATGCTCTCACTGCCCACTTCCTGTACACTAGGAGGTTTTGGTGGGCTGCTCAGGAACTGTGCCAGCCCTGTGTCTGACTGGTGACTGACTCATGAGAAAAGCAGCCTTATGTCTGAAAGATAAGAGCCAGCAAATCGCCTCCAGGTGGTGTTAGTTTGGAGGTGACTGACCATTCATTTCCTGTCTTTGGGAGGAGCCGGTGGGGAGGGAGTCCGTGAATAAGTGGTCTTGCCTGCATTTTTCTCCAGCTATTAGTGAAGCAGCCGAGCAAATAGTTGGTTCTCCCTCCCGAAACGGCTAGTGGACCCCAGTGCCTGCCGAATCTGTCCGTTGCTCTCAGGGTACCAGAGCTCTGTGTCATCCGTCCTGTGCCTCCCCGTCAGCGCTCTTCTCATCGTCTTGCCAGGAAGCTGGCTGTGCGCATCAGGGAAACTCTGCTGGTCTCAGTGCTGCCAGATTTTTCTGTGACCAGCCAAACCTCATCCCTCCCGGTACTAGTTTCCTCCAGATCTCTCCCTGACCTAGGAGTTGATCAGAAGTGATGGTTCTGAACCACTGTCCCTTGGCTGGGCATGGAGGGTCCCGGCAGGTGGGCCTGCCTCTCCCCCACTCCCCTCCCCTCTCCCCCTCCTCCTGCCTCATTCCCATTTCCTGCAGGAGGATGCTTTGCCATCCTGGAGCCGTCAAGCACAGCTTTGCTTTGGCAGCACCGTCGCGCACACACTGGTGGGAGAGGGGACGTGTTTATCACTTTTCCTGGAGATTATCTGTTTAAGCACTTCTCTGACAGTTACAATAACAAGGGCAGTGTGTTGTGTTTCCCAGCAGAAGGACACTTGCTGTTGAAAGATGTATAGCACTAATTAGAAATACATAACATCCGGCCACATGGCAGCCTTCTCCCGGCCGCTCCATTTCCTGATTTCAGACAACTTTGACGACAGTTGGTTTATGTTTTCCATGAATATGTTCTGAGAAAAATGAGAAAGTCTCCCTGTTACACAGGAGTGAGAAGACTATTTCTGCCTGAGCAGGTATTTGGGCACAGGAATAGTGGGAGCTGTGGTCACCTGCCCGTCCAAGAGCATGTGGGAAGAAGGGGCAGAATCAAGTTCAGACCTCAGGTGACTTTCTTGGTAAGAAACATTTCTGTCTGACTTGCGTAGCCAAAACCATCCCCCTAAACCCTTGAGCAAGCCTGCTTTTGGAAAGAAGGGGAAAGGCTGTTTCACAGTGTTAATGAGTTCCTCAGCTCATGTCAGCCTCCTGCTACCTGACACTGAGCCAGAGGAACCCAGGCAAATACCAAGGCAAACAATGCTCTTTCCTTCCCCACCCCACATCATTTGTCGGTCTGGCCCAGCCCAACTCTGGGGATATGTGTGGGTATCTGTCAAGCCTCGGGCCAGTTCCCTAGCTCTAGCCCCAGATTGGTGGGCTCTGGGAATCTGGCTACTGTTTTCCCTACTCAGTTGTATGAGAATCAGTACTTCTCAAGGAGTGGCATCTTAGGGCTTCTAGCCTGCAAAAGCCTAAGTAAAGCAAAGAGTATCTCCGAAGATGCCATAACACTCAATGTATTTCTCACTGGAGGCACTGGGTCTGCATTGCCATGGTTACTTAGGTAAATAGCAGTTTTTTTTTCCCCACCCAACTGAAAGTTCCTAAGGTTGCAGGGACTGTGTTTTATTTGTGGCTGTGTTCTCCACAATACACAGCACAGGGTAAAGCTCACCATAGATGCTCAGTGTGTGCTTGTGGTACCATAGAGCCGTGGAGGAGGACAGGCCTTCCAAAAAGTGCTCTCTGTGACGTGGCCAGAAGACTGACTGAGACCTAGGCATTCTGACCCCCATAGAGCTGTGATATCATCACCTGCCTGATCAGAGCAGAACAGCTTCCTGGTTTGTAACTCCCAGACCACTGCAGGAAGTACTGACAGGCCCTTTATGGAGAGGCGGGAAGAGGTAAAGGTTTAAGGTGCCATAACCATGGCTAAGAACAGAGCATTCATGAAGCTACCTTTTCAGCTGCTGCTCTGAGAGGTAGTTGAGCCCTTCTGCACTCACAGCAAAGACGCTCCCGTTGTTGCTACCCTGCGTGGTCTCCAGACCTTATTGCAGGAGGCTTAAAAAGGGAGCCAACCTGGACTCCCCAGAGGCCACAAATGTCATTGTTTTTAAGCAGTTTGTTCTCCCCCTTTGAGCCCTAGTCCAAACTTTCGCTCGAGAAATAGCCTAGCCTGAGATTGCCATTTGTCCTAAAAATAGAAATGGGCTTGGTGCAAGTAATCTCCCTTTGCCCATCTTAACCTTATCCGGGCTAATGAGAGTATCTTATTGTAGTCTTGGGCTTCTCAAGATGCCAGTCTCTTTGAGCTAAGACACCCCCTTTCATGCCTTTTAAGGACCTTCTGTGTGCAGGTAACTTCTGCCTAAGATGCCCAGTTGATAAGGGGACACTATTGTCAGCTACCAAGATGTGGCCTCCCCTTCTCCTGTTCTAGCTTCCTCTGTTCTGTACTTACTGCCCCAGTCTGGGCTGGCCTCATTGCTAATTAGAGGCAGGCTGCTGGCAGTGCCTGGCAAGCCCTTAGGCTCAGCTGGGGCGGTACAGACAGTGCTGCTGCCCCTGGTTAGGGGTGGAGGGGAGAAGTTGGCAAGGTTTTTTTAGGATGGCTTGCACATCTTCCCCTTCCCTGATTTCTACACTCTCTCCCCTTGGTTGTTGGATGCTTGCATCTTGGTCTCTCTAGCAGAGGTTTGGGGTCTTACCAGAAGAAGAATCAGAGTGGTGACCTATTCTAATCGCATGGACTCTTACCACTTCCGTACTGCCTGCCGCAGTTGGGTTGGAAAGTTAGAGGGTGACATTTGGGACCAGTGGGCATCTGGAGGGATGGCAGGAAAGCCACAATAGATGAATACTTTGCTACACTGATGCTATTCATATGTTGGGATCTTCTGAGCAGCAGCCTGTTCCTTCTCACTCCCAGGGTTCTCTAAAGTGGTTTGGGGCTGGCTTTGTATACTCCAATCATGTTTGCTCCTGTGGCTAGGGCGGTTTTGGAATAACTGTGGTTGTGTAGCATCTCCTAGAGTAAAGACTTCAATTAGGCCCCATTGACAAGACTAGTGTCAATGAGGAGAAAGTCAAGAGGGCTTTCCTCTGGCTACTGAGGTTAAAATCAGGCAGGCACAGAGATCAAACATGTGGCTAATTATCCTTTTAACACTTGGAGATTCAGAGAGTTCTCATGTATTACAGAGGGAATTAACAGATTAGTTGCTGCCAGAGCAAGTGACCGGGCACCCGATTTCATCTCGTGTGTGTATTCGGTGTCTCCTCCTCTGAGGCTGCAGGTTGGACTTTTGCCTTCTGTTTGTCTCCGATTCCTTTCAGGTCTGGGTGAAGTGGCTATCAGGGCAGTCCACTGACAAGCAAGAGGTACAGACAACGGTTTGAGAGTGTGTCTGTCGCCTCTGCCAAAGAATGGCTCTAGCCACCATGAAGGTGGCTCCTTTCACTGAGACCTGCAGCTAGAAGGAAGTTAACCAGGCTGAGAAAGTGAGGGGCAGAAGGTGCTGGTATCGGGAGCCAGATTTATTGTTTAGCCCTAGGGGAAAGAATTTGTGAAAGAAAAAAGAAAGTACTTCTGGCTGAGTGCTTATTATATGCCCATTTTCCTATGTAAAATGAACTCATTCAGTGAAAATAGGTTATTTGTAAGTGGAGGATTAACAGGAGGTAAGGATGGAACCAAAGTTGGTGATTCAAGAAGATAATTTAAATTTGTATTTTTCTTCTCTTAATTGATGTTTGTACTCCTGCTATCTATACATTAGAGAGACTGAGTTAATTAAATATGACTTCTTGTTACTATAGCTTCACATTATTAGTAGGCTACTAAGTACAGTGACCTGCAGCTCTGGCTCAGACTGTCCACCCTGGGGCCCCTGGTCTTGGGGAAGTGATGCAGAATTTGCACAGGGGGTCCCTATAATAAGGTTATCAAGCGCTTACCCATACACCAGCCATCGCAGTAATGATTTTATTTAACCTTATAGCTATCCTTCGAGGGAGGAAATATTGCTGGCCCCAGTCCCAGATGAGGAAAGGGAGCCGAGTGACGTGACCGAGTATGTGCACCTAGTGAGGTAGGGAAGAGTAGCCCTTGGCCCCCAGGGCACTGATGGAGTGTCATTTGCCTCTCCTCAGACTGCTTCTCGGAGGAGTGTCGCTCTGTGATCCAGGAGCAAGCGGCAGCGCTGGGCCTGGCCATGTTTTCTCTCCTGGTGCGGCGCTGCACCTGCTTACTTAAGGAGTCTGCCAAAGGTAAGGAGATGAGGGGCCCCCTGACTGATGGCCTTTCCCCTGCCTGGGCCCTGTCCAGACAAGTTCAGGATGCTACACTGCCTTCCAGCGTCTCCTCCCTCTACTTGACATTCTTCCTCCTCCCAGTAATCCCCTTCCTTCTGCCCACCTAACTAGTCCTGCCTCCTTTTGCATTCTGTGTACCTCTGTGGCCCTCTGTCCTTGGGGGAACTATCCCCTCCCCCCTTTCTCTAGTAGTTAAGATTTTCACTGTACCTAAAAGCTGCTGCGGGTTCCTGCAAGCTTTAGAAAACCAGCAAAGAGCGTTTCCTTTTTTGTTCATAATTGATGTTTTCGTTTCCCCCCTCTATCTCTATGTCCCTCTTTGTCTGGTACTGGTGATTGCTATAACCACTGTGGACCAGCCACCTTGTGAGACTCACTGAACCAGAGCAGGGGCTATTTTTAGCCCTTGCATTGAGCAGTGTCCCCATATCCATTAAGGCTGCCCTTAGAAATCTAAGCCTGATTGCTGAGCCGTATAAGGTAGGGCTGAAGGTTGCCCCTTTCTCTCAGCTCCTGGATCAGTATTGGTGTGTATTGAGGCCATGCTGTTGTCCCTCTGCCACTTCAACTTTGTGGGTGCCTCCAGACCCTGGAGCTGCTTTTTTTTTGGAGGGAGGGTTGGGGTATCTTTTTATTTTGAAACAATCTCAAATATATAGAAAAGTTGCAAGGATAATACAAAGAATTCTTACATACGCTTCACACAGATTCCCCGTTTGTTTACATTTTACCATAGTTGCTTTTTAAGTTCTCTCTCTTTCTATACACATGCAAATATTTATGCTTATTATTATTTTTGTCCTGAACCATTTGATTGTAAGTTGTAGACATGTTAGCCCTTTACCCCCAAATACTTGACTAAATATTTCCAAATAACAAGGACATTCCCTTACATGACAGTGCAGTTATCAAAATCAGGAAGCCAACAATGATATAGTACTGTTGTTGAATCTACAGACCGTATTGAGTTTGTATCAGTGTCCTAAAAAAAAAAAAAAAAAGTCATTTTCTGGTATAGGACCCACTCCAGGATCACACATTGCAATTTAGATGTCGTGTCCGTTTTAGTTTCCTTCAATCTGGAATTGAATGGTTTCTTTAATGCTTTCTCAGTCTTCCTTTGTTTTTCATGACCTTGACATTTTTGAAGTGTGCAGGCCACTTTGTCGAATGTCCCACAGTTCGGGTTTGTCTGATATTTCCTCATGGTCAAGTTCAGGTTATGCCGTTTTGGCAGGATCCCTGGTGCCATGTCAGAGCTGTGCTGAAGGAAAGCTAAAAGGGGGGGGGACTAGAGGCCAGAGTGGCGACTTCAGCCAGGCCACAGGTGGAGCAGAAACAGCTGTCTGCAGGGGCAGACCCAGTGCACTGGTTCTCTCTTTGTCCTGCTTTTCAGAATCCTCTTAGGTGCTGGCACTTGTCCTCCGCTTCTGGGCCCAGCTTTCCTGTGGACTTGGTCTCCCTTCCCTAAGAGCTTGCTGCCGTCCCAGCGCCCCAGGCCTCACTCGTGGGCCACAGCAGACCTAGGCCCAGTTCTCACCCTTTGCCTCTGCAGCTCAGCTGTCCTCTCCTGAGGACGAGGATGACCAAGATGACATCAAGGTGTCTTCCTTCGTCCCGGACCTGAAGGAACTGCTCCCCAGTGTGAAAGTCTGGTCAGACTGGATGCTCGGCTACCCAGACACCTGGAACCCTCCGCCCACGTCCCTGGACCTGCCCTCACAGTGAGTCGGCCCGCTCATTTTTCGGCACTGCTGACCTCGGCCCGCCTGTGCTCCCACGGCTCCCCTCCTGGTCCTCCGTGTGTCCTCCCACCCGCCACCTGTTTGTTCGTCTCGTCCCTCCTCATCTGAACTTTACTTTTCCCCTTCCTTGAACACCTTCCTTGTCCCCTGATGTTTTAGGCTGTTTTCCCTTGTTCTCGGGCCCGTTCCTCCTCCTCAGTCTGCCCTCCTCTCTCACTCCGAAGTTGCTGTTTTGTTCTCTGTCTTTGCCCTTGCTCTCTTGCTCTCACTTCATGTTGTTCATGCCCACCGTCTCTGTAGCGGCCTCTCGAGTCTGGCCGTGTGTCGGTGGCGTGAGGAGAGGCCTTATCTCTTCCTCTCTCTTCTAGTTTGTCTCCACGCATCCGTCGTGCTCTCGTCCTGCTGCTGCTTGTGCTGTCTTACGCATGCTGCTGCTCGGGCCTTCCTCTCACACGTTGTGATGTATGAGGAGGGTGACTGCACACACTTCTCTCTTTTGTTCACGTCACTTCCCATCTCCTTGTTTCTGGGTGTCAGTGTGCTGTCTGTCAAAGCATTTGTCGCTGTGAGGTGTGTCGGTCCGGCGAGTGTGTGTGTCTGCCTGGATGTGTCTGTGTGACTTTTTTCCTTCTTTTTAAAAGCTGTGGTAAAGCATATGTAACAAAATTTTTCATCTTAACCATTTTTAAGTATACAATTCAGTGCTATATTATATTTACATAGTTATGTAGCCATGCATGGCTGTTTCTTACGTCCGTATCTGTGTGTGGGTTCTATCTCTATATGTGCCTCTTTGGCTCTGGTTGTCTGTGTGTGTCTGAGTGTGAGGGCCTTTGTCTGTCTAGGGGTCTGTCTAAGGGTCTTTGGTGTACCCGTCCATGTCTGTCCATGTATACGTGTCCATATGTTTCTCTGCGTTGTGTCCGTATCTGTGTCTGTGTCTCTCTGTTCTTGGGGGTGGGGGGGTGGTCTCTTTGCAGGGCTCGTGCGCCTCCACGAAGGGGCTCTTTCAGTGTGTGTCTCTGTCCATCTCCATGTCTCTCTGTGTCTCTCTCTGATTGTAGGTCCGTGTCAGTGCATGTGTGCTGTAGTCCTGTCCATGTGTCTGTGTGTGTGACTGTGTCCTGTGGGAGTGTCTGTATGTGTTCCTGAATATCTGTGTTCAAGACTGCGTGTGTCTGCGTCTCTGCTTGTCCGTGACTGTGCCTCTGCGCGTAGGTCTGCATCTGTCTGTCAGAAAGCAAATCTCTGTGTATGAGGGTCTGCCTGTATCTACCTGCCTCTGCCTGCCTCGCCTGTGTCTCCCTACCCGCTTCACCTATTGCCTGCCCGTCTCTGCTTGTCTTGGCTTGTTCCTTCCTGCTTGCCTCTGTTTATCTGCCTCTGGGGTTTGTGTGTGTCTGTATCAGGGGTCAGCAAACTATGGCCCATGAGCTAAGAACGGTTTACACTTTTAAATGGCTGAAAAAAAAATCAAAAGACTACTATTTCATGACTTGTGAAAATTGTTAGAAAAGTCAAATCTCCGTGTCCATGAAGTTGTACTGGAACACAGCCATGCTTGTTTGTTTACACTTTGTCTATGGGTGCTTTCACACTGCAGCAGTTGAGCTGAGGAGTCACAGCAGAGGCGTTATAGTCTGCAAAGCCTAAAATGTTTACTCTAGCTGTTTACAGAAAGTTTGCTGGCTCTTGGTGTATATCTATGTTCCCATGCGTCCCGTTCTTTTCTTGTGTTAGCGTCACTGCGTGTGCTCACGTTTGCACAGTAGTTTTTTAACGCGTGTGCATATTGATGCCTGTTTCTGGTCAGCTCTGTTGATTGTCCATCTCTCTCTCTCTCCACCTTTCTCTCTCTCTCTCTTCCTGTCTCTGCCTCTGCCTCTGCCTCTCTGTTTCTCTTTTCCTCTCTCTTTCTCTCGCCCCCCTGCCCCGTGCTGTCTTGTGGTCTCTGGCAGGTGCGGCATACTCAGAGCTCTGGGCGCTGCGCTGGGGGAGGGTGTGTGTTTGGGTGCGAGCGTCCTTAGCCAACACACCACCATTCTTCTCCACTGCTCTTCTCTGGGAAGGTCACACACTGGAGGGTAGAGTATGGAGACCTAGGCTGCTGCCGATGGCACTTCTGGGAATGGAGAGGGGGCACTTCTCTGGGCTGGGTGCTGCCCACATGAGTCCCTCTAGACTCATGGGTGATCCACAGAGGGAAGGCTGCAGCAGAGGTTTCTGGCCAGTAGTTATTGACCTTTCTGTGTGGACTGTCTGCCTCTTTCCCCCCTTTTCTTCCTCAAATTTCTTCCCTGTTCCTCACATCAGGAAGCACCCCTGGACTGTCAGGCCCTCTCTCCCCAGTTCCCTTCCAGCTCTAGCTCTGTAACTGTGTGAGTGATGCTCACAACATCAGACAGTTCTCTGCATTCTCCTGTGAACCTTCCTAGGTTCCCAACATGTATCCCAGGCTGACGCCTTCTGAGCCAGGGTTGAGACCTGAGTGGGGCAGCTGGGGCCACGCAAAGGAATGGACTGATCTGCTGACCAGGGGTAGCTGTTTCCCAGCAGTGTTCCCTAAAGAGTTAACATGTACAGCCTCAGACTTTTCAGGCTGTTAATCTATAATGCCGAGTAGGCAATTTGCAGTTTTGGAAAGAAACTGACAAGGAAGGGCTCAGCTCTCCAAGTATCTGAAGCCACTGCTTCTGAGCATGCACAGGGGTCACAGAGTGCTCCTCCCTTCCTCTCGGGGGGTGGGGAGGCAGACCATCTGTCCCTGGAGCTTGGGCCTTCTCTGGGTCACCTCACCTCACAACCACAGGTCCCTTAGATATGGTCCACCCAGCCCCTGTTTATCCATATCCCAGCCATCAGTCCTGTTAACGCTCTTCTGTGACCCATCTCCCTTTATCCCTCCTCCCTCTGTCACTCCCTTTGGCTTTTGTTTGGCTGAGGAAATAGAAAGCTCACGCAGGAAGTGCTGGGCCTCATTTGCTTGAGGTGCCGAGTCTGTTTTCTCTTTGGATGCTGTAGCAAATGGCCCGTTGCCGGCATATGCAAGCTGCTGCCCATCTTTGGGCAAGGGCTCAATCTGCAGCTGGGCACGTGGTCCAAGCTACAGCCGTCCCCAGCTAGGCCTCACCTCTAAGGCCACAGAGAGGCAGAGGGGGTTGGGACACTTGAACAAATTTGCTTTTTCTTTTCAGACCGTTCTTCACAGGGAGAGCAGATTTGACCAAATAATAAATATTGAATCTGATTGCCTAGTAAACAAGTTCCTGGAGCAGTGGGCACCACTGATGAATCCAGTCTAGGCTGGAGCAGCCAGTGTGGTAGAGAATGGAGTCCCCTTCTGCACTGTCTCTGCAACCAGGATTAGCAGCTGGTTGTCTCTGGAATGCAAGTTTAAGCATAAAGGAGGAGCTCTTGCTGTCCTGGGGCCTGGCCACAAGGCATGGTGGTTTGAGGGCTGGGGCCTCTGTTGGACAGCGCAAACCTGGCCTGCCCACCACTGAGGGTAGTCCCACCTCATAGCTGTCAGGTGCTGGAAAAGTGGAATGAGAGTTTACTTCCCTCCTGTCCAGTTTCTCCTATAGCTGGCTAACACTCACTGAGTAAATACCATGGTGGAGAGATTGGCAAGGTATGGTGGTTCTCTTATGCTCACTGATCTTTCATACTCTGGAGCCTTTTCTTTTAAGGCCCTAGGGAATAACACACTCCAGATAGTTCTGCAGATGTCAGAACAGTAATCCCTGTGGCACTCTTAAAGTCCAGGTGCTGATCTTCATTTTGGAGGTTTTAGAAATGCACTCAAGAGACTAGGAAGGAAATGGGTTCTACCTGACATCTCTCCTTTGCATGTTTTCCTTGGTTTTTGCCTGTATTTGTTCTCTACAAAGACAGATCCATCCTTGATCCTAACATAAGGTGATCAGATAGCCTACATTTCAGTTTGCCTCTCCTCCAGAAACCCTCACTCCCAAATTATCTCCCTGACCCACTTGAACCTTTAATTAATCTAGCTCCCTTTGTTCCCTCCCTTTCTTTTCGTTGCCTTTCTTCCTTGTACGGTTAGAGAATCATTCCAAAGCTTTCTTTGGGGAATTCCAAAGCTCATCATAAGTCTCCTTGGTTCTCTCCTTTTTTGCCCATATTCCTCTTCTTTCCAGTCACATCTGCTTTCCCTAGGCAGTAGCCACCTAGCACGTATGGAACACCTCGGCTGGTGATGACACTGCAGAGTGATAAGGGCAGGATCTCAGCGCCACTTGTGCCTTCCCGCACAGTGGCATTAGTAGGTATGTGTGTTGGAGTCAGCATGTAAGTAGGTTGACTTCCCATTTGTACCTGTTAGGAGTTGTGATAGGATGGCTTTACATCCCAAGAGATTTTGGTGCAGAGGATTGTAGCAGAGTGTGGAAAGTTGCCTTGGGTTGCTGTAAAAAGACAGACCATCTACTTGTTTGGAGGGACCATCTACTTGTGGGGTGTGGGGGAGGAGTGGGGAACGTGGTTTCTGCACTAGGCCTCTTGTTAGCAGGGAGAGGTAGCTGCTCCCCACTTTACCAAGTGAGCGTGAAGTAAGCCATGACTGTTAGGTGATGGAGAGGAGCAGAGCAGCAGGCTTTCACGAGCCTAAGCATAGTGACCCCTCACATCCCAAGACCTTTGGCAAGCTAGGGCAGCGGGACAGCCTACCTCATTTCATAGTCTCTGCCGAAGCCAAATCTTCCCTCATCTTGATCTCTAGTTCTCAGTAAGTGAAAGAGTCAGGGGACTTTGAGAACATCCAAACCTAGCCCAGCTGTGGCAGTTGGTTTATTGCTTTCAGCTGGTACTTGAACCCAGGTCCTGGTCTTGGAGGCTTTCCCAGGTTTAATCCCCAGAGCTTTCTCTGCAGCTGTATGACACTGCGCTGACCCCGAATGAGGATAGGAAAATAGAACCAGTGCCAAGCCAGAGTCTCTTTTTCATTTGGAGTCTGGCTGTCTGCCCATGACCAGGGTTACATAATGGGAAACATAGCTGGGGCTCTGGAGAGCCCGCGTTTCACCAGGCTGCCCAGACCTTCGCATTCTGATGCTATATATCTTCCTAATTGTAGCTCCGATGCATTTATCACACTGTTGGATTGGAGTACTGTTAAAAAAAAAAAAAACCCTCCAGAAATTCCTGGACTTGCTACTTTCCATGCCTTGTCTTGTATAGTCTACAGAGCATGCTGGAAAAGGCTTGTAGGGAGCCCTGTGAGTGCTGTCACATAGGGAGACGTGGGGATGTGTAGGGAGTATGCAGTAAGCTGATTTCCTCAGGGAGCATACATGTGTTGACCCTGTAGATGAGATAGACATTCTTGAGTTGAAAAACAGCTAGTTCACTCACCCTCACAGGGCAGGTCTGGAATAAGAACTAATCCCAAGTCTAATCGGCACCCCTTCAAGGACGCTTAATACGTCTTCCCAAAAGGGCATTTTAGGAGGTCACTAAGTAATGGTCCATCAGCACTTCCCTGAAGGAAGTGGTGGTGACTGTGGGAAGCCCCTTTGCTACCCTGGCTCCCCACCCAGTCTCCCTGGCTCCGGGTTGGGGCGTCAGCACTACAGCCTGGCACCAGGGGGTTCCTCTTCCTCCAAGTGCTGAGTGTGAGACACACGTGATCTCTCCCACGACAGGAGTCTCTGTCCCCTCCCAACTCCTCTCACAGGACTTGTGAGAGGAAGGGGTGTTGGCCTAAGGCTCCAGTCTGACCCCAACAGGGTACAGCAGCTGACCCCAGGGAGAGTACTTTCCAGCTCTGGGCTGAGGTTATTTGGGTCCAGTGTGTGCTAAACTAAGAAGACGTGTTGGAGTGGTTACAGCTAAAAATTTAAGAGAGGCAGGAACCGTGAGAATCCGCACCAGGGAGGCCACCAAGGGCTCCACTCATGCCGTGGAGATGCTGAGGTCCCCCGGGGGCTGCTTTTTCCCAAACACACAGTGCTGATGGGTTTAACACACCATAGTGATGCAACAGAGGCTATACGTGTTGAACGTAGCTTGGGAAAAGTGCAATCAAACAAGGCACTGACCTAGATAGAAGCTGAGGGAGGCACAGTAGAGGTACTTGAGAAATCCTGGAATGAGGTTACTGTGACCTGTCGTTGGCCATAGGGCTCCAGCTGCACTGCTTAGAACATGAAGAAGTTTGTATTCTTGGAGTAGTGCAGGGTGACTGGGCTTCAGAATTCAATTTGCCCTATTGGGCAGACTTCATTTAAGTTGGACAGTCTCCCAGGGGCCCAAGTTGACTTGTTTGTATAAAGTAGAAAGGCAGAAGGGATTATCTTTTACTGAGTCTTCTATTCTTTAGTGGTCACCTAATAAACAGCTGTTATTCTCGGAGGATGACATCTTGCTGCCCATGTCTTACCTGCTAAAACAGTGATCTCTGACAGCCTTGTCTCCTCTTCATACTGTGGTGGCATCGAAAATACACTCTAGTTCCTAATCTCAGAGAGCTGCATAGATTCCCACCACCCTCACCTCCACCTCATCCCTGAACCTGTTGAGCTACTTTAGCATTGATACCAGACAAGATCCTCAGCCCACTGAAAACAGAGTTGGCCTGACATCTCAGCTTTTAAGGGCTTCCTATGCTATTTAAGCCCAGGTACTATCCTTTTGACTCTGCCAGCCCTGTTGGATTCCTTCAGGTCCATTTGTGCTATTAGCTGCTCACCGCCTGCAGTTTTCTCTGGTTGGGTGGGAAGTCCTTGGGGCTACAATGGTCTCATGTTTGCCATTGAACCCCCTGTGGAGAGTTGTGGGCTGGAACATAATGGTCCATAGGCAAACAGGTTTTTAAAGGTACATATTGCATATCTTATGAGCATATCTCCTGTTGTGGCCTTTTGTCTTTCCCCTTTGTCTCTGTAGCCCACAGGCTTTGTCTTTTTCAGCTTCCTTGTGTCTAGTTTCTGTGCCACCTTGGCTACATCTCCAGAGCTCCTCATCCCAGGAACCAAAAGACCCAACTTGTTTCCCATCTGTACCACAACTCTGATCTTCCATAGCTCTGAAACACAATGCAGGGCTTCTTCTCACTCAACTCTTTCCGGGTTTGTTCTGCAGCTGTGGAGTTTGAATGTTAGTGTTTAAACAAGCTGGTATTACACAGGAAATGGCCACCTCCACAGGCCCCTGCAGGCTTGTAACATGGGGTCATTGTACTTGATATTAATCACCAGTCAGCCTGTTCCCCCAGTAAAAATATGAAGGGGTGTGTGAGGGCTCCGTCCTCCTTAGACTTGCCAGAAGGATGGCCTGAGCCCTGGTTGGACCTTAGCACTCCACTCTCCAAACTCTCCTTCCCTTGGCCCCGCCCCGGATGGAACTTGCAAAAAAGTTCTCACCTGACCTCTTCCCTATAAAGCTGGCAGATCTGCCTTGCTTTCTGAGTTCTAGGAAGGAGATATATTGTGGTATAACTTGCTCACCTATCTCACACCTTAACCTTTCAGGTGTTGAATGACACCTTGTGTGCCATTCAAAACTCCAAAAGCTCAAGAACTATTAGTCTGTCTGACACCAGGGCTTCTCAGTTCCTTGGACTGAAGCTGCTTTTCTAGGGCTGTATGCAGAAAACAACTTCAGCCTGAAGGGTTAATCTGATTCCCCAAGTCAATATCCCCCAAACAACCAGCCAAGAGTGTGTGTTGGTTCATTTCTGTGAAATGTGTTTCCCCAGTCACCTGGGCTGGCCTGGGCTGCATTGTATCGGCCAGCAGCTGCACTGCACTCAAACTGACAGCTACATTAAACCTTGGAATTCTGAGGCAATAAAAAGTAAATTAACTCTTATTTTTTTCCTTTCCTGGTGGAGTAAGTGAGTGCATGTCTGTAGGGAAGTGAGTGAGCCTTGGTCCTGAGTACATACCTCTAACTAGCCACTGCTGGTCTGTCCCAAGCTAGGATCTGGTGTTCAGACTCCAGCCAGGGGTCTGCTTTCCTGGTGTGTGGTGTTTCTGTGGGGTTGGGCCAGTGGGTCACCCAGCAACTGCTGATCCTTGCTCACTAATCACATTACAGCTGCTTGAGAGGTTCCCTTGCCACCATTCTGAGAGCCATAAACGGACTTGTTGGACACAGTTTCATATTCTCTGGCTGCTTTGTGTCTGCTTGGTAAAGAATGCATCCTAACTTTCGTAGGATTTTGTGGGCTCTTGGAGCTTCCCCAAAATATGAGCTGGGACCAGAACAAGCCAGAGGCACTTGCCCAGGCTCATAGCATTCTAGAGGGTCTGTTCAGAACCAAAGGTTATTTGAGATTGTCTGAAAAACCTTTTGGAGAGTCATTTCCCCAGTGTTTCTAGAAGATTGGGAAAAAGCTTCTCGTAGCCACCAGAGTTTAACTTTGGGCTCCTTGGCCCAGGCTAATGTTGAACCCTTAGAACCCAAGGCATGAAGGTTGTGAGGCACTCCTAACTGGGGATAACGAGCTAGAGCAGGAAAAAGCCAAGCTTTTCCCCTTCTATTCATACAGGAAACCCTATGTTCACCCACAGAACTGACCTCTCAGCCTAGAGGCCTGGTTGAGGGTAAGCTGAGGTGATGATGCCCAGGTTCCAGGAATTACCTCATCTTTTTGCCAATATCTTAGCTTTTGAGCTCAGGCATCTCACCTAGTTTTTCTAAGTACCTCTCCCTTTTAGAACTAGTTTTCCTGCCACTCCCCTTCCCTTCCCTCTGTGGAGAGTCACCGGATGGTACATGGGTGCCTAGTCAGTGTGTTCATGTCCATGGTTCTCAGTTGAGAGAGGAGATAACCAGTGATGAAATGTGAAGTGATCTCGGGCAATCCCACTGAGATACCAGAAGAAAGCAGCTACTCAGAATCAGAGTCCAAACACAAGACCGGTCTGAATGGATCGGGACAGAAATGACCTTTCATTGAAGCATTTTGTGTATTCCCTTGGTTCTGCTTAGTCTAGCGTGGCCCTTGGGCCCCTTTTTTGTTCTGAGTTGGGAACTCAGGACACTTCCTATGTCTTTTGGCACCAGCTGCTATCTTACAAACCAGCACTGGGGTAGGAACTCTCCTCCACTTCATTTTTGCAGTGAGCCTTAAGGTCTTGGCACAAGGTGGGTGGTAATGGGCAAAAGGCAGCTGTGGGCAGGGGTCCCTTGTGGTGGCCAGCAGTCTCTGGGAGGAGTCAGTTTTGGTTTATCTGAGCCTTAGGGGACAGGGGAGCATGGTAATGAGAACCACATGGTACCACATATTTCTTCGTCTTGGATCCAAGATGGTAGGGGTGGGAGGATGAGAGAGGGATGTGGGGCCTCCCACTGTGGCAGCCGTGGGTAATTTTCTTCTGCCTCTCCCTGACTGGGGATGCTGCTACCCACACCTCCCTACCCCCCAACTATGTCCTGAAGCAGTCGGGTCCTTGACCTGCACAGCACCAACCAAGGCCCCCAAGCCAAGAATTCAGCTGGGAGACTTTTCACCTTCTTCCTTCTCACTGTCGTCTTTCCTGTTTATTTTCCAAATTGCTGCTCTGCAGCCGAGCAGTGCCTGTTGGCCAGAGCTCACGAGCGCTGTGGGATTGGACTCAGGCAGTGGGCTCAAGTGGCCAGCAGGGCACTGGGGGAGGAAGTGGGGAGCTGGAAGAGCCTCCCTGTGCGTCTCCCATGGGCAGCGCTAACCTCGGAGGCGGCCCTGAGCAGCCCTATCACATCCGGTGCTTGTCTCTGCAGCCGGGACCGGAGGATAAACTATCAGAGCTGTGGGGCAGTGCATCATTCCTCTTATTATTTTCTTCTCTGCAGATGGGGTCGTGGAGAGTTCAGTTCCTTTTAACCCTCCAAGTTCTGTTTATTCTACAGCTGGTAGCCTCAATGCCGCGTTTCCCATTACATCACAAAGGGGCTCAGGCAGATCTCTGCACAGAAACGTGTTGCAACTGTTTATTTTTTTCCATATTTAAACATTTCTGACAGCCAAACTCAGCTGAGCCAAAAGATGGAGCTTTGTGAATGAGTCTGGTTGTCGGTGTCTATGCAGAGAGAAGGCTTTAGAAAACTCTTGTCCCTCCGGTGATTCTTCCCAAACATGTTATTTTTCCTGGGCAAAGCCTGTGAAGCAAGTTACTTCTGCAGTACACGTGTGTTGATTATGTGCCGTTGTGTGATTAATGGGGCTGTGTTCCGCCTGGTTCCCAGGACACTCTTGAAAACAAGATGTTTCATTTCATTGCCTTTTCCTAGTGCAGTGATTACAGTAAATAAACCAGTGCAGGCTCCTTCCACCTGGAGCCAGTCAGGGAGTCCCCACACCCTACTCCACTTTCTCCCCCAGCATCACCTTCAGTGGCATGTCCCTTGCATGCCCTCTTTTCTGCCACCTCCCAAAGGCTCCTAGTCTCCAGGAGAAACAAATTGCTTAAGGCTGAGGCCCCTCCCTAGCAGATTTGGCTCATGCGCAGTAACTCCTCTGGGAAGATTCCAGGATGTAGCTCATTCGTAGTTCTCTTTGCTTCTCGCCTCTTGCCACCCCACCTCTTGACCCTAATTGTAAAGCCTTTCATTGTAATTCTCCTATTTAACTCACTCCTTTTGAAGTACAACTTAGCATCCACAGGGTGTGAAAACTGGGACAGTCCCAGGCAAACCAGAATGGTTGGTCATCCTGTGTCTAACCTTCCACAAATGAGAGAAGGGGGTGGGGGGTTGTGGGATGGCCAAGACAGCACTGATACTGGTTCGTCTGCTGGGATGCATGGGAAGCTTTACTGTCCTGGGATGCTCTTGGCAGGCCAGGAATGAGGTTTTTATTGGTGTGTGTGTGTGTGTGTATGTGTTTAATTCCAATATAATTAATATACAGTGTTAGATTAGTTTCAAGTATACAATATAGTGATTCAACAATTGTATACATTACTCAGCTCTCATCAAGATAAGTGTACTCTTAATCCCCTTCACCTATTTGTGTTTGTGTGTTTGTTTGTTTGTTTTCCTGCTTATATATAGGAAGAGATTTCTAAAGCATTATAAGTGGGGGGGGGGGGGAGAACTCACGTGACTCTTCCCATGGCGTGACTGGCCCCTCTGGCTGTATGGGAGGTGGGGAGATTGGCGCTCTGTTACTGTCTTGTGGCATATACTTGGCTGGACAGAAGTGGGGGAATTCTGGGAGCTGCCTCAGGCCCTGGGTGTCTAGAGTGTTTGAGTAAGTGTCTCAGGCACACTGTCTGGAAAGGTGACAGGACCTGCATTAGGCAACTGATCCTCTCAATTCTTTTTCCTCTCTGGTTAGGATTTAAAAACTCCCCCTAATCAATTTCAACTTTGCATAGATGGACACTTGCCCACCAGATTGCTGCCATGGATGCAATTTTGTGCCCTAGCTTTTTGGGTAAGATTTCCTGACAGATGCCAGCCATAGACAGCATTTGCCACCAGTACCTCTGTTCTCAGCAGTGCTTAAAATACTTTAACTGGTCCCTCTTTAGAGCTGTTCTTCTTTTCTTACCTTATTTCTCACAGGGTTGCTATGGATGTGTGGTCGATGCTGGCTGATTTCTGTAACATATTGACTGCGGTGAATCAGTCTGAGGTGCCACTGTACAAGGACCCGGACGATGACCTCACCCTTCTTATCCTGGAAGAGGATCGGCTTCTCTCGGGCTTTGTCCCCTTGCTGGCTGCCCCTCAGGACCCCTGCTACGTGGAGAAAACCTCGGATAAGGTCAGCCCCAGGCCAAACATCCCTCCCCATTCACCCCTCCTCTTAATTCTCCAGACTTTTTTATTCTTGGGAAGTTTTCTGTGCAAACGGAACATGATTAAGTCATTGAGAAGGGTGTTAAGGGAAAATATCGACCTTTTAGCCGCTGACATCCAGCTCTGTGTCCTGAAAAAAAAAAGCCCTCTCGACTTCCTTTGGTGTGTGTGTGTGCTCGCTGGCATGTTGTATATACGATCATTTCCTCACTTGTTTAAATAGTGCAGCTTGTGTTGGCAGTGCTCTCACTCGGCTCCAAATGGTTTGCATCATGCTTAAAGCACCCTCCTTCCTCCCCCCTCTCCTCCTTCCCCCCAGCCACAAAACTCTGCACTAGGAAAACAGCCAGGGCTTTTTCCCTTCTCTAAGGAGGAGAGTGATAAATAGGTGACTAGAGAGAAGCAGACACCATGTGTTAACTTACAAAAAAAGCTTTTAGGAATATGAAGCATTCCCCGCTGCCTGGTTTCTATTTTTCTTCCTCTAAAGACTGTGTTTTAACCTGAACTTTTTTCTGGTCTGTTTATAGAAAACAAAGCTCGTTGCCTGTTGCCCTGGTGGGGACTGTGGAACTCTTAGTCTCTGCTTAACAGTTGGGTCTTTGGCCAGGTGTGGAGAGTGGGGCAGTCTGCTCTGCTTCGCATTCCCACGTAGCAGTTGCCAGGCTGGGGGAGTAGCACCCGCACACCCTGGGAGCAGAGTCTCCTGTGCTGAGCCGGGGAACCCTGTGTCTGACCTCGTCACATCCCCTGGGGGAGAGGCCCTTGGGGAAGAGTCCTCAAACGGCTTTTTAGGTGGAAGCCTTCTGACCTAGATGAAGTATAGAGACATAGGTAAGCGTTTTCTCAGAAAATGTCAGACAGTAAAAACTAAATCCCAACCATAAACTGCGAATATGAGAGATATTGTATTGAATATAAAATATTGCTGTATTGAATATTTTAAATGTTTAAACACGTGCTTAGTAGAAAAGAGTATATGTTCATTGTAAACAAGTAAAAAAAAAAACAAATAAAAAGGGAAAAAGGAAAATTTATCTGCAGTCCTTTTACCCAGTGCTAACATCACTGTTAATTTTTGCTAATCATAATCATATTTAACTTCTAGTGTACACACATACACGACTTTTTTTGTACAAAGCTAGGGGTCATTATACATACTGTTTGTAATCTGATTTTTTCCCTTTTTTAAAAAATTTTTTCTAATGTTTATTTATTTTTGAGAGAGAGGGAGACAGAGTGCGAGTGGAAGAGGGACAGTGAGAGGGAGAGACACAGAATCGGAAGCAGACTCCAGGCCCGGAGCTGTCAGC
This sequence comes from Acinonyx jubatus, assembly GCF_027475565.1. NCBI lineage: Eukaryota > Metazoa > Chordata > Mammalia > Carnivora > Felidae > Acinonyx > Acinonyx jubatus. The sequence goes on from NC_069397.1 coordinate 14,268,105, forward strand.
ACAGAGCCCGATGCAGGGCTCGAAATCACAAGCTGGGAGATCATGACCTGAGCCGAAGTCAGACGCTTAACCTACTGAGCCACCCAGGCGCCCCTGTAATCTGGTTTTTTTCACTCAATATTTTTTAATGTATTCTTACATGGAATCATTTTTGATGATCACTTAGTATTCCTTTATATGCCAAGATTTCTTTAGCCAGTCTTTGCTTTATTGAACCAAGGGACTATTCTCAATTTCTGCCTTACTGCAAACAGTGACGTGGTTCCTTATAGCAGAATTGTTGCATAGATTGCCTTTGGTTGAATATATTGACGAATCAAAAACCCATACTTTGGGTGTGTTGGGTGACTGATAGGGATCTTGGGAATGTAGGAGCCTCTCTTTCTCAAGAAGAATACTCATTTTATGCTTTTCCAATGAAAAGTTGGAGTGAAATCCTGCTCTTCCGGTTTCAGAAGGGGGTGATGATGGGGAGTTGTAGTATGTGAGGCTGAGGACAGCTAACACAATGTTTACACTTTGTGGAAGATGGTAAGTTAGAAGAGAAACTGGGTAAGCATGGCTTGGGCAGTGGGATCCTAGTATTATTGTTCTGTGATCACAAGATGAGCTGGACTCTGGAGGGTACTTTTGGGAGTCAGCTGTTGGGTTAGCTGTTTTTGGTGCAGATCAAGGAAGGAGTCCTAACCAGCTGCAGCCGTACTGACCCTTCTCTTCTCATCAACTCTCCCAGTGGTAATGTCAGTATATGATACAGCATATGATACATTGCAACATATGATAAGTATATGATCTGGCCAGAGAAGACTACAGAACTAGCAGTCCGTGCTCTCAGCCTATAGTGGTGATTTACAGGCTACCCCAGGGCAGTTGCAGCTCATGGCAGCTCGAGACTAAGATAGTCTCCACCCCAAGGACTGTGAAATAGGTATGTCAGACATAACATCTCTAAATCCATACTCTCCCCTAAATCTGGTCTTTCTTTATTCTTCTCATCTTGGTAAATGGCAGCTTTGACTTTTGGGTAGCTTGTGTCAAAATTCTTGGGGTTATCCTTGACTCCTTTTTCTCACACCTCCATACCTAGTTCATCAGCAGTTCATGTCTTCTTTACCTTCAAAATAAATGCAGATACAACTCTTTCTTACCACCACACTCTAGGTTAACTCATTACAATGCCTTCTGACTAATTTCTCGAGTTCCTCCTTCCTCCTGCTCCCCAGTCTGTTTTCAGCACCACAATTGGAATGATCTTTTTAAAACATCAGTGAGATCATGTCACTTCTTTGTTTAAAACCTTCTGATGGCTGCTGCTCTCACTGAGAGTAAAAGCCAAAGCTTTAACAACATCCTGCAACGCTCTGAATGATCTGAGACCAACTCCATCCCCCTTAACTCTGACTGCAGCTCCTACTGCTCTCCTCCTACCTGATACACTCTAGTCACATTGGTATCCTTGCTGTTCCTCACACAAGCCAAGCACTCATGTCTAAGGGTCTTTGCGCTTGCTTTCCTCTTAACGTGTAGCACTGTGTCTGCAGTGTGTGGCTGTAAGGGTGACACTCCCTTCTAAATGTCACCTTGTGAGAGGGTCTTCCCTAGCTACTTTGTATAAGATGTTCCCTTCCTTTGTTTACTTTTCACTCCGCCTTATTCTCCATTGCAGGGAAAAATAACAACTCTTGGATATCTAGCATGTATTGGTCCCTGGAGTAGGTACTTGTATATAGTATTTCATGAAGTTCTCACAATAAGCCTGCCAAGTAGGTATTACCCCCTTTGATTTTTTTAAAAGAGGTGACTGAGGCTCAAGAGAAGATTGAAAACTGATGATAAACTCATACGAGGCATCTCCATGGCTGACCTAGAATATTAGTATATGGATGTGTCATCAGAGAGAATCTGTAGGAACTTTGACCATTTAGAAACCCTAAAAGATAGAGATTTTCTCCAGCTTCTAGTGGTCAATACTGAGAAACATAAAACGTCTCAAGGACTTGTCAGTAGCAGCAACATGTGCAATTTCATTGCTGGTCCAGATTGGTCACGTGTTCGGCCCCTCCTTGATGCCCATTCACCAGATACTTACTGAACATGTCTGTATTATACTGTCTTGCACACACAACAAGAAAGATCCAGACTTGTAAGGCAAACGTCCTAGTTTGGGAGGCGGTTTGTGGCGTGTACGAAGACGTGAGAAGCAACATAAGTTAATTTGAACCTTGTAATTAAGGAGGAACTCTTGAAATTTTGTTGAGCTGGTAGCATTCCAGTGAAGGCTGTGCTTCAGGAGCACTGACTTAGCATTAACATATTATATTTCCTAAGCATGTCGTATGGAACTCTAGTTTTATAGGTTCTTAGTTGTTAGGTAAAAGAAAAAGAGTTTCATAATCATTTAAGTTATGGTAAAGCAATGTTAGAATCCAATACTGCAAGACTTATTGAAGCTTTTACTATAGTGTACACTGTGAGAATAGCCTTCACAGTCTTTCCCGAACTTTCTTCACCCTTAATCTTTTTTGATTTATTGAATATCTTGCAGGATATATTCAGTATTCAGCCATTAAAAAAAAAAAAAGGTAAAAAACCTGGGTGTGGGATGAGCAAGAGGTTAGAAGACAGTTGCTATTGGGATTATCCAGAAGTAAAATAAAGAGTACAGATGAGGGTAAAAGCAGTAGAGTAGAGCTGGTTACATTTTGAGAGAAACATCATAGACGTTGAAACCAACTAGAGCCAACCGGGGCAAAGAAGGTGATCTTAGATCACTTGTGTGGCTGCTAGGTGCCTAAATTCAGAAGGTTAAGTAATTTATTTACCGAAGGTCGTGGAGCTAGTAAAGCAGTGGAAGATTAGAGCCCTTCCTTTTCTTTTTTTTTTTTCTTTTTTTAACATTTATTTATTTTTGAGACAGAGAGAGACAAAGCATGAACGGGGGAGGGTCAGAGAGAGGGAGACACAGAATCTGAAACAGGCTCCAGGCTCTGAGCTGTCAGCACAGAGCCCGACGCGGGGCTCGAACTCACAGACCGCGAGATCGTGACCTGAGCCGAAGTCGGACGCTTAACCGACTAAGCCACCCAGGCGCCCCAAGCCCTTCCTTTTCTGTTGGACTTTAAAACTTCATGTTCTGGGGTGCCTGGCTGGCTCAGTCGGTGGAGTATGCAACTCTTGATCTCAGGGTCGTGAGTTCGAATCCCACGCTGGGCATAGTGTTTACTTAAGAAAAATAAATTTAAAGAGGTGCCTGGGTAGCTCAGTAAGTTAAGCATCCAACTCTTGATTTCAGCTCAGGTCATGATCTAATGGTTCGTGAGTTTGGGCTCTGCACTGACAGTGTCTTCTGACTGACACTGACCGCCCTCCCTCTCAAAATAGGTAAATAAACTTAAAAAAAAAAGGAATTAAAACAAATTAAAAAAAAAACCCTCATGTTCTAATGAATGGTTTGATGTCTAGGATTTGCTTCAAAATAATTTGTGGATAGGGGCACCTGGGTGGCTCACTTAAGTGTCCGACTCTTGATTTAGGCTCAGGTCATTATCCTGGGGTCGTGGGACCGAGCCTTATGTCAGGCTCCTTGCTGATCGAAGAGCCTGCTTAAGATTTTCTGTCTCTCTGTCTCTCTCTGTCTCTCTCTCTCTGCCCCTCTCCCCTGCTCGTGTTCTCTCTCTGTCTCAAATAAAATAAAATAAAATAAAATAAAATAAAATAAAATAAAATAAAATAAAATAAAATAAAATTTGTGGATAGAAGTATAAATGAAAAAAAGAGGCCAAATACTGATTATTAAATCTGAGTAATGGATTCATTGAATTCATTATAGTATTCTACTTTTGTATATGCATGAAATTTTCTATAGTAAGTTGTGGTTAAAGGAGTAATAAATAGTCATCCTGAAAGGAAGCAAAACAAAATTCTGTGTCCTTTCTGCCGCATTATAGTGCCTAAATGATTGGAAAAGTAACTGAACTATAGTATTTATGAAGTTAAGCTCTTGTAGGCACTAACCATTTTCCAGGCACTGTGCTAAGCTCTTTACTTGCATTTTCTCATTGAAACCCCAATAACCCTATATGCAGATTGGGGAAATGATGAAAAGGAAAGATGTTGAGTTCATGTTGTGGCTTAGTGTAAAAAAAAGCTTAATTATCATCTTCAAAATACATGTGTGTGACTGTATAGCTCTAGGTAATACTAACCAAGGATCTGTTTAGCAACAGGTCCTCTCTTTCCTTAGACTCTAAAGAGCTTTCCTAAAGCCCTAATTAGTTAATGGTACCAAGCACTTATGTCATAAATAGATGTAAGCAGTGCTTATTCTGGCATCCCCAGGTAGATTAAGCTTTGTGATCTTCTTTGTCTTCCTCCCCATGTTGTCTGACCAAGAACTAAGTGAAGAACTTTTCAACAAGCTACCGCTGGAGCCACTCTGGCTTGACTGGGGAATGAATTATTGTAAGTCACATTATAAAGTCAGTGTTTTAAGTCTCACGTCACATCCCATTCATCCTTCCAGGCATCTTTACTTTCTTTCTGGATGTAGGAGCCTAGGAAACTTCATCATTCATAAAATAGGTTGTTGAGATTAAAGATGGGGCTTAAATTGTCCAGCTTTTGGAACTGCTGGCTTTTGTCTCCTTGTTTATTTGTTCAATGACATTTTTGGAGTGATGTTCATTGTATACATAATTGCCCCAAAATGTTTTAAATGGAAAATATAGAAAAGCACAAGAGAGTAAAAATCACCTGCAAACTACCACCTAAAATTAAATAGTGTTAATAGTTTAGTTTATATCCTTCCAGTCTTTTTCCCCCTTGTGCTTATATATCTGTACTTACTCTTTTCTTTTCATAAAATTGGGACTGTATGGTATATGCTTTGTTCTTTTTTAATGTTTTTTATATACTCTTTGTGTGTGTGTGTGTGTGTGTGTGTCTGTGTGTGTGTGTATACATGTATACCCACGTACATGCACACACATCTACATAGTTTTGGGGGAAATATTGCCTTTGTTGTTTGGTTGTCTGGAAAATATTTATTTTCAGGGCTACCAGTCACTAATTTATTGAAAAGCATACTTGATCTTCTATTTTCAAAGTATCAACATGAGGAATATTTGAAAAGCCAAAACTATTGACCTATACTTAAGACGTAGAAATTAGGACTGCTTACCAATATGTATTTTCTTTTTCACACAATTGTATTTTATTTCTAAATTTACAATAATTATTGAGAATTAATTTTATATTAAGTGTTTTCAGTGCTCACCATCAGTCCTTTTACTCTATGGCTTTTCCATTCTTACTATGTTCTTTGATTCATCTGTTACTATTTTTTTTTAATATTTATTTATTTATTTTCAATGTGTATTTATTTTTGGGACAGAGAGAGACAGAGCATGAACGGGGGAGGGGCAGAGAGAGAGGGAGACACAGAATCGGAAGCAGGCTCCAGGCTCTGAGCCATCAGCCCAGAGCCCGATGCGGGGCTCGAACTCACGGACCGCGAGATCGTGACCTGGCTGAAGTCGGACGCTTAACCGACTGCGCCACCCAGGCGCCCCTGTTTATTTATTTTTGAGAGAGAGACAGCATGCGAGCAGATGAGGGGCAGAGAGAGAGGGAAACACAGAATCGAAGCAGGCTCCAGGCTCTGAGCTGTCAGCACAGAGCCCGATGTGGGGCTCGAACTCACAAACTGTGAGATCATGACCTAAGCCAAAAATCAGATGCCTAACTGACTGAGCCACCCAGGTGTCCTGATTCACCTGTTATTCAAATGTTATTCAATTGAGGAATGTTTTCATCAAAGATGACATGGATGCTTTTTAAACATTAAGGTGATTTTTATAAAATGTAGTAGTAATACACATACTTATGCAAAGGAATCAGATGATTCACAAAAATATTTAAAGTCAAAGACTACACTCCAGGGATAACTGCTGTTAACAATTTGGTATTTACCTTTTTCTTTATTTTTTTAAGTTAATTGTTTTATTTTGAGGGGGAGAGAGAGAGCATGTGCAAGCAGGGGAGGGGCAGAGAGAAAGGGAGAGAGAGAATCCCAAGCAGGCTTCATGCTCAGCCTGGGAGCCTGAGGTGGGGTTCGATCTTACAACCATGAGATCATGACCTGAGCTGATATCAAGAGTCGGACATTTAACCAACCTAGCCACCCAGACACCCCCAAAACAAGCTTTTTTTTTTTTTAATGTTTTAATGTTTATTTTTGAGAGAGAGAGAGAGAAAGCGAAAGCATGAGCAGGGGAGGGATGGCAGAGAGAAAGGGAGACACCGAATCTGAAGCAGGCTCCAGGGTCTGAGCTGTCAGCACAGAGCCCCATGTGGGGCTCGAACTCACAAACCATGAGATCGTGACCTGAGCCGAAGTCAGAAGCTTAACTGACTGAGCCACCCAGGTGCCCCAAAATGAGCTTTTTAATAAGCAGATACAGTTCTGTCTTTGGACTAGAAAAGTTTTCATTTCTTGTGTCCTTATTTGCTAATATTATGTTTATTATTTTCTTCGTTGTCTTCTACATCTCTTTTTCTGTCATCATTGTAATCTCATTTTGCTTTGCCGCTGCATCCCCAAAGAGCATCTCAAGTTTATCCTTTCTGTAATTGATTCGGATTTTTATAATGCTGATTCTACTTTTCACTGCTTCTAATTTGGTTTTTAAGACTGCTATTGCATTATATGTTCTTTTACATTATTTCCCCGTCTTATCCTATAACCTTTATATTTTTGCCTGCCTTTTCTCCAGGTCCCTTTAACTTTGTTTTGTCATTTTTCTTTTATCATACTTCACAATGTCTATGATTTTAAACATCAGATATAAGAATATCTTTTTCTTCATTTTACATTACCTCCCACAAACTGTGGTACACTCCTTTCATAGACCCCAACTTGGATTTCTACAGTCTGATTCTGGCCATTTATATTTCTTTGAACAAAGAAAGGTTTCTTCAGATCTCATATTTGCTCCAAAATAGGTTATGTTGACTCTTTTTTTTTTTTTAATTTTTTTTTTTAATGTTTATTTTTGAGACAGAGAGAGACAGAGCATGAATGGGGGAGGGGCAGAGAGAGAGGGAGACACAGAATCGGAAGCAGGCTCCAGGCTCTGAGCCATCAGCCCAGAGCCCGACACAGGGCTCGAACTCACGGACCGTGAGATCGTGACCTGAGCTGAAGTCGGACGCTCAACCGACTGAGCCACCCAGGCGCCCCAGGTTATGTTGATTCTTATGTGACTCCTTCTTTGTCTACAAATACTCTTTAGAATCTCCTTCTCAAGTCTACAACTGCTTGATAGAAGTTTATATTACCGAGTCACCACCCTGAAGAGAGTGGGGAGGAAGTCAGGTGGTATGCAATCTTAACAAATGAATTTATTTTCTACATTTTCTATTCTGTATAAAGTGGAGCTACTATACCAGAGCTGTTTCCTGTGTCTGATTTCTGTTTCACATAAATGATATGGCAGTTTCTGACCTCCTCCTTGGAGCTGTAGCCTACCATGTCAAGAAGAAATTCTACTCTCTGGTCACTTCCCATTTAATATGGTAGTTTCCCTTGAGCTTGTCTGAACTGCTGATTGTGAGTGGTACTGATTTATAGTGGTGAAAAAGCTGCCAAGTGGCATTCTGCCTCTGCCCCCATGTCCTCACACTTTGTGGTAGACAGAATAATGGCCCCTTAAAGATGGTCCACGTCTTAATTCCTGAAACCTGTTCAATGTTACCTTACAAGGCAAAAATGCCTTTGCAGGTGTGATTAAGGGTCTTGAGGTGGGAAGATGATCCTAGGTTTCCGAGGTTGATTAATGTAATCATAAAGGTCCTTATAAGGAGGCAGGGGTGTCAAGAGTCAGAAAAAGGAGATGTGATGATGGAACTAGTGGTCTAGAGAGAGGGATTTGGAGACAGTATACTGCTGGCCTTGAACATGGGGGAAGGGACTGTGAGCCAAGGAATGCAGGTGGCCTCTAGATGCTAGAAAAGGCAGGGAAGCATATTCTCCTGCAGAGCCTCCAGAAAGAACACTGTCAACACGTCGACTGACAAAACTGACAACACCCTGTGAACACCTTGATGTTAGGATCTCTGACCTTTAGAACTGTAAGGTAATACATTGTATTGCAGCCATAGGAAACTAACATACCCTTCCATACTGGAGAATTTTGCCAGTCTCTTCATTGTTTACTTCTCCCGCTACTTTCTTTTTCTTTTTGAACCTTTTTAATTATGCAATATACATGTGGAAATACATTAAACAAAAAGAATTCGAAGTGAGGAACTATATAACCATCAAGCCGGTCTAGAAATAGCACAGCACAAGGGTGGTAATTATCAGTTACATTCAGTTTATGTTGGCGGTCCTGGCCAGTACAGGAAGGCAGGAAAAGGAAAGTATTAAAAAGGTGATTGGAAAGGGAAAAAAAAGTTGTCTTTATTTGCAAATAATGTGATGGATACTTAGAAAATCTGAAAGAAAATAAGGATAAATTAATAGGATTAAGTGAATTTAGCAAAGTTGATTGATCATAAAGTCAGTATACAAAAATCAGTTCCAGGGGTGCCTGAGTGGCTCACTCAGTGAAGCGTCCAGCTCTTGACTTTGGCTCCAGTCATGATCTTGTGGTTCCTGAGATCAAGCCTCGTGTCAGACTCCATGCTGACAGCATGGAGCCTGCTTGGGATTCTCTCTCTCTGTCTCTCTCTGCCTGCTCACATGCACACACATTCTAAACAAACAAACCAGCACCTTAAAAAATCAATTCCATATCTACATACTGACATCAAATGAATTTTTTTTAAGTTGATTTCTTAAAAAATAGAAAATAAAAGTGGATTTGTTAGGAATGCAGGCTGTCAATTGGCTCTTAATGACCTGCTTCCAATTGTCTTCTATCCATCTGGCAGTAATTCTTTATGATTTATGGGAGATGGATGGCATTTTCTCATTTAAGAGCTATTGACTGTCTGCCATGCATCAGGCACCATTCTGGATACCACAACCATAGCAGCAAACACAGTAGACAAAGGAGGGATCACAAGGCATATGGAGGAGCTATTCTGTGTATTCAGTTTGGGCACTTCAGTTGAGATATTGGAAGTAGAATTATTTAACTCTGAGGTCTATAGTTTTTAAGTGTTTTGTTTTTTTTTACAAAAATAACCTCTCTTTGTATTATAAAATAGGTGTTCATCTTAGAGATACTAGAAAAATCAAGATTATCAATAAGGGAAAGAAAAGACTCTGTGATCCTTCTGGTTGGATGGATGGACAGACAGACAGACATGTGAACTCTTTTTGCTTTTTAGCAGAAATAGGATCAAACCATATATATACTGTTTTGTAATCCACTTTGTTCACTTAGCAATAAATATATTCTGCATATGTTTCCATGTTCACCTATAACATGAATTTTAATGGCTGTGTTATATTAACTGGCATGGACATACCATAATATTTGCTGAGTCCTCAACCATTAGGCATTTTGGGAAGTTACTGACTTTTCAGTTTTATAAATGATGCCTTCTCAAGCAGAAGTCTTTATATACACCTTTTGTTCATTTTTGAAGTACAATTACTAGGTCAAGGAGGGTATGCAGATTTTTAAGACTTTTGATAGATAATGCTACATTGCCCTCCAAAAAAAGATTGTATGCCATGTAAACTGCAGAATATAAGAGTATTTATTTTCTAGCTTCCTCATCAAGGTTGAATGGTTTAATTTTTCCTGACTTTGCCAGAGATGGGCAAAAAACGATATTTCATTGTTTTGATTTTCCTTCTTTGATTACCAATAGGGTTGGTTCTAAAAGTATTATGCTTGGGGCGCCTGGGTGGCGCAGTCGGTTAAGCGTCCGACTTCAGCCAGGTCACGATCTCGCAGTCCGTGAGTTCAAGCCCTGCGTCGGGCTCTGGGCTGATGGCTCGGAGCCTGGAGCCTGTTTCCGATTCTGTGGCTCCCTCTCTCTCTGCCCCTCCCCCGTTCATGCTCTCTCTCTGTCCCAAAAATAAAAATTAAAAAAAAAAAAAAAAAGTTGAAAAAAAAATAAAAGTATTATGCTTATTGGTTATATAATTGGTATTATATTTCTTATAAACTGCCTTATGTTCTTTGCCCATTTTACTATTAGAATACTCACCCATTTTTTCTTTTTTCTTTTTTTTTTTTTTTAATGTTTATTTATTAGAGAGAGAGAGAGCGCGCGCGTGCATGAGCATGGGAGGGGCAGAGAAAGGAGAAGACACAGAATCTGAATCAGGCTCCAGGCTCTAGGCTCTGAGCTGTCAGCACAGTGGGGCTCAAACCCACAAACTGCGAGATCATGACCTGAGCCGAAGTCAGACGCTCAACCGACTGAGCCACCCAGGCACCCCATCACCCATTTTTTTCTTAATGTTTTGCAGTAGCTGTATATGAATAACTTTTGAACTTTTCTTTGGTTACCCTTGTACAGGAGGTGTTTTCTCTGTATATTGAATGAGATGAGAACTTTTGGATACTTGGAGAGGCACAGCATTCTATTTTTTAGGTAATAAGAACATGGATGTCCCTTTGTCACACCATGCTAGATTAGATCTTTTGTTTGTTTTCACCCTTTGAGTCAGTTTCTCCTCATACTTCCCTATCAGTCCATAGACATCTAAAGAAAAATCATGTCCAGCCAGATATTTAGAATAAACTGTGAACTGTATCTACTTCCTTTTCTGTTTTGCCTATTTAGAAGGAGCCCTTGAGATGGGTATAAACTAGGTAAAATTGTATGGTGTTTTGAGAAGTCCTCTGGTTTCTATCTAGCAAATGTTGTAAAACTTTTTCCCCTTCTCACTGTAAGTGCAGTAAATACCTCGATGGCTTGCTTTATTTGATGATTCATTCCACCAGTGGCCCCTTGGCACTAACCGTTTGTATCGTGTATATCTCTGCCTACCTCATTTTTGCCCTCCCTCACCGTTTTTGTGCTCTCTCTCACCTCTTTACTAATTGCTTTTAAATTTATAGAATTACTGATTACTACTTCCATTTACTCCAGTACTTTCAGATTTATTAGTTACTCCCTAATTTACAAATTACAAATCTCATTCCCCAAACGGGCTCTGTTGAACTCGGCTACCTTACGTTCATGCTGTGGATAGGTCATGAGTAGGTGTTCTTTTCTGTAATTCTTAAACTTTAGCATTCATCACAATCACCTGAAGGGCTTGTTAAAATACGCAGTTGCTGGACCCAATCCCCAGTGTTTTTTTGATTGTTTGAGAGGAAAAAAGGTAGAAAAATTGCATTTCTAACAAGTTCCGAGGTGATGCCGATGGTTTGGGTTCCACACTTTGAGAACCACTGGTTTTTAGGAACTTGGTAGCTTCCAAGGTTGTAGTTATCAGGCAAAGATTTGGGCCCAGGTAAAAATAATAAAGATTTCTGTTATAAATAGTCTTCCTCGGGGCACCTGGGTGGCTCAGTCGGTTGAGCATCTGGCTTTGTTCAGGTCATGATCTCACAGTTGGTGGGTTCGAGCCCCGCGTCGGGCTCTGTGCTGACAGCTCAGAGCCTGGAGCCTGTTTCAGATTCTGTGTCTCACTCTCTCTCTGCCCCCCCCCCCCCCCCCGCCCGTTCACGCTCTGTCTCTGTCTCAAGAATAAATAAACATTAAAAAAAATTAAAAAAAAAATAGTCTTCCTCATTCTATCTTTAATTTTGGAATGTAGGGCATATTACCTAAGAGTGCATATACTTTGCCTCCATATTGCCAGACAGCTTTCTGAGCTCTTCAGAAAGAAGTTATATTCAGAATGCTATAAATATGTTTTTCCTGAGTATATATGAAGAGTCACATGTCTGGATTTCTTTTCCCAAGAGGACCCTGAGGGAACCATCTGACTTTTAAGGAGTGTCTCTCATGTGCTAGATACTGCTTTAATGCTTTACATTATCTCATTTAAATGTCACAAAAGCCCCATGGGAATTTGAACTTTATGAAAGAACTTGCCCAGGATGACACAGGTAAGAATGAAGGAATCAAATCCAAGCAAGTCACACACACTCTTAATTGAATAAAAATGCAGTAATACAGTGTGGTTGAACAAACAATTGTTAGTACCTTCAGTTCTCTTCATAACTTTGACAGTTCTTTTATTTTCACTTGGAGCTTGACTCCTCACCATGAGCTTGGGAATTTTTTACCTGGTTTAGGGATATTACCTGATCTCCCATAATAGTTCTTCAAAATGAACAAAGAAGGAAAAGTTCACGGGAGAATGGATGTTCAGAATGAATTTACCTCCTTCTTTCTTTCTGTGTTGGATGTTCTTCAAATCTTGGAATGCCCTGGATTCCAAAAGTACCTTAGTGTCTAGAATATGAGTCTTTGGAGAGAGAACTTGATTTATTTTTGGCAAACCCTTGAGTGTTCTCTAAGAGGGACTGAATATATGGAAAGGATGATCTACATCATTTTGGAAGGGTGTCCGAGGACAAAAAAAAAATCTAAGAGTAGTGATAGTGCAACTTGTAAGGACCAAAAAATTGGGACAACGTCCTGGGCTACAAACTTTGCCGCCAGGATTGTTTGTAGATGAACAGGGATTCATGGATTTGGCTGATGGGGGTAGCTGATGCATAAAAACCTGAAGGTCAGCAATGGAAGTTTGCCTACCTATCTATATGCATACATATAAACCATCTTTGGCTCAGGACTTAATGAATATGGGCCATAATAAAAAATAACTTTGAAATGGGTAAGAAGAAAAAGTATGATACCTAGAGAGAGGACTTTGCTATTGACATAAACTTCTGCCTCTATACTTCCTGCCCCACCCTTTATTTTCTTTAATGTACTTCTCATGTATGTAAAAGAATATTGTTTTTACTTCATAATTTTAGATATCTGAAAAAAGTAATCTTTATTGGTAATACTTTTACTTTTATTAGTCAACTTGTTTATGTATAATTTACATACAATAAAATCATACATTCGAATGTATTGATAGTATATATATCCCTGTGTAATGACCACCCCAATCAAAATACAGAATGTCTCCATCCCCCAAAATGTTCCTTAAGTGCCCCTTTACAGTTAATCTCCTCAGTCCAACTCCCCATCCTAGGCAACCACTGATCTAATTATTCTTATTAAAGATTAGTTTTGCCTATTTTAGAATTTCATATAAGTGGAATCATAAAGTATATGCTTTTATGTCTTTGTTCTTTCACTCGGCACATCTATGAGATTCATCCGTGTTGTGTTCTTCTAGCAATTCATTCCCTTTATTGAGGAGTAGTATTCCATTCTATGGATATATCACATTCTGTTTATTCATTCACTTTGGGCTCAGACACATTTGGGTTTTTATTTTTGGGCTGTTATGAATAAAGATGCTGTGAACAAATGTACAAGTCTTTTTGTGGACATAATGTTTTCATTTCTCTGGGGGCAAATAGCTAGAAGTAGAATTGCTCAGTCAAATGATTAAGTATATTGTAAACTTCAAGGAAACTACCAAACTGTTTTCCAAAGTGATGGTACCACGTTATACTCTCACTAGCCATGCCTGAGAATTCCAGTTGTTTCAGATCCTTGCCAACATTTGGTATTTCTGGTCTTTAGAGTTTTAGCCATTCTAGTAAAGTGTGACAGGGTCTTATGCTAGTTTTGTTGGCATTTGTGTAATTAATGATGAGCATCTTTTCATGTGGTTTGTTAGTACTTCATCCTCATTTGAGAAATGGCCAAATCTATAGCCCATTTTTAAAGTTTGGGATATTGATGTTTTCTTAGAGAGTGGTAAAAGTTCCTTGTGTATTCTGTGCACAAGTCCTTGTCAGATAGGTGTCCTGTGAATATTTTTTTCACTGTGTATGGCTAGCTTTTTTTTTTTTTTTAAGACAGAATCTTGGAAAGCAAATGTTTTTAATTTTGATAAAATTCAGTTTTTTAAGATTTTCCTTTAAGGATTATCACCTTTTCTGTTTTTTGTTTTGTTTTTGTTTTAATTTTAATGTTTATTTATTTTTGAAAGAGAGAAAGCGAGAGAGACAGTGCACGAGCGGGGGGAAGGGCAGAGAGAGAGGGAGACACAGAATCTGAAGCAGGCTCCAGGCTCTGCTTTATCAGAGAGCCTCTGAAGGCACCTGGTTTCTGTTGAATATTTTTAAAAAGGCAGTAAAATGGCAACTGTAAGGTTGCATGATGGGTAGCAATAAGGCAGGGGGTGCAGGGGAGATTCATGGAGATGTTTGGGGAGGAGACACATGGGGAGAAGTGGGTATGGAAATATAAAAATATGGAACGCTTCACGAATTGTGTGTAATCCTTGCGCAGGGGCCATGCCGGTCTTCTCTGTTTCGTTCCAGTATAAGTACATGTGCTGTGGAAACAAGCACAGTATTGTACCTTTTTACACTTCACACCTACACACCTGTTCTTCTTGTTTCCTGCTTTGCACTTTACAAACGTAACAATCTTGGGGCGGCTGGGTGGCTCAGTTGGTTGAGCATCTGACTTCAGCCCAGGGCACGATCTCACAGTCCGTGGGTTCACACCCTGCATTGGGCTCTGTGCTGACAGCTCAGAACCTGGAGCCTGCTTTGGATTCTGTGTCTCCTTCTCTCTCTGTCCCTCCCCTGCTTGTGCACTCTGTCTCTCTCTCTCTCTCTCTAAAATAAATAAACATTAAAAAATTAAAAAAAAAACAAAAACAAATGTAGCAGTCTTTAAACAGTATAATTCCATTTACCCATTCCCTCTTGGTTAGTGTGATTGTCTTCTGTTTGACTTTTCATATGGTATGAATCCTACCATACCCTATTATTATTTTTACTTAAATAGTTTTCTTTTAAGTAAATTACAAACAAAAAGAAAATACAGACTTTTCTATTTATCTACTTATTTACTGGTGCTCTTCATTCTTTTCAGTAGATCCAAGTTTCCAGCTGATAATTATTTCTCTTGAGCCTATAGGACACAAGCAGGTGGATGGTGACAAATTCCTGTAGCTTTTGTTTAGCTAAAAATGCCTCTCTCTCTCTCTCTCTCTTTTTTATCTTTGGTTCTGAAGGATTTTTTAAAAAACTGGATATAGAATTCTGGATTGAAGTTTTTTTCTTTCAGCATCTTTGAAATGTGGTTCTCTTATTACCTGGCACCCACTGTTTTCTCGTGAGAAATCAGCATTCATATACCTCTTTGTATAATGTATCTTGTGGGGGGAGGCTGCTTTGAATATTTTCTTTTTATCTTTGGTTTTCAGAAGTTTGGTTGAGATGTGCACAGGTGTAGTTCTTTTTACATGAATCCTGCTTAATGTTCAGTGACCTTTTTGGATCTGTAAGTTGGTGTTTTTCATCAAATTCAGGGTATCTTCCAGTCATTATTCTTTTTTCTGCCCTACTTACCCTGTCTTCTCTTTCTGGAATTCCTATTATGTATATGTCAGAAATTTTTAGATAGTCTCACACATTTGTGAGGCTCTTTTTTTTAATTTCAAAAAATGTTTATTTTTGAGAGAGAGAGTGCGCTAGTGGGAGAGGGCAGAGAGAGAGGGAGACAGAATCCGAAGCGGGCTCCAGGCTCTGAGCTGCCAGCACAGAGACCAACGCGGGACTTGAACCCATGGACCACGAGATCATGACCTGAGCTGACATTGGACACTTAACCCACTGAGCCACCCAGGGGCCCCTTAAATTTTTAATGTTTATTTTTGAGAGAGAGAGAGACAGAGCGTGAGAGACGGAGGGGCAGAGAGAGAGGGAGACACAGAATCCGAAGCAGGCTCCAGGCTCTGAGTTGTCACCACAGAGCCCTCTGTGGCGCTGAAACCCATGAACCGGGAGATCATGACCTGGAGGCTCTGTTTATCTTTAGTGTTTTTTCTCTCTAGTCTTCCAATTACTTAGTTTCTATTGATCTGTCTTTTTAAGTTAATGGACTGTTTCTTTTCCATTTTCAATATAATGTAAAACTTATCGAGTGAACTCTTTATTTCACTACTTTTCAGTTTAAGAATTTCTGCTTGGTCCTTTTTGATAATTACTTTTCTTGGCTGACATTTTCTATTGGTTTACTCATTAAGGCCATATTTCCCTTTAATTCTTTGACCATCTTATTAATACTTTGGACTTGTTTATAATAGCTGTTTTAGTCTTTGCCTATCAATTCCAACATGTAGGCCATCTCACATTCAATTTCTGTTGAATGTAGATTGCA
Organism: Acinonyx jubatus; assembly: GCF_027475565.1. Taxonomy (NCBI): domain Eukaryota; kingdom Metazoa; phylum Chordata; class Mammalia; order Carnivora; family Felidae; genus Acinonyx; species Acinonyx jubatus. The sequence continues at coordinate 14,284,332 of NC_069397.1, forward strand.
TTTACCTGTTTCTTTGTGTCTAGTGGGTTTTGTTTATAGTCATTGGCACTGGCTAATTTGTTAGATTCTGGATCTTGTTACCTTCTTCTGGAGAGTATTGGTTTTTTGGGCGGGAGGGTTTTTTTTTGTTTGTTTGTTTTTCCTTAAAAAGGCAATTACATCACTGCTTGATCATCTTGAACTTCTGTATGCTTGGTTTTTTTACATATTATTAGGGCAGCTACTTAGGAACCTAGGATGTCCCCAAGCCCCAGCAATGTGGTGATAGTCAACCTCCAAGCCCTGTCTTCCCTGCAGATTTTGTTTTAGTCTGGGTTTTAGGATCTAATTAATGCAAATTTAGATTAGCTCCCACTCTAGGGTGTGGCCTCTCTGGAGATTCAGCTGGTTGCCAGGGCATGTTAACAAGGTGTTAAAACCTCTCTACTCTGGCAGTTTTGGAACTCCCAACTCCTCCGTCCTAAGGCAGTGCTATTTCTACACTGTTGGATCTCTAACATCTTTCTGTACCACTGTCAACCCTGTAGCAGCTGCCTTCTGGTCAGCCCCTGGTGGTCTTGGCCGCATAGGTACAGTCCAGCCTTCACCCCATTATTCACTGAAGATTCTCACATGTGTTTCATGCTCTTTCTTTGTATAACTTCTTCCTGTCCATTTCCCTACTTGCTGATTCCGGCCCCTTCAGCTACCTCAAATTCTGCCTCTGCCTCCTCAACTCAACAGGACCACCATAATTTCCTTGGGATTCAGCTTTCTGTATCATGGTTGGAAAATTATTCCCAAGCAGAGGACTAAGTGATCAAGAGATCATTTGTGAGTTTTTCTTCTCTCAGAGGTCACAGCCTTTTTTCCCCCCTCATGAAAGGGGAACAGACTTTAATCATAAAAAAATATTTCTAGTATTTTTTCTCCCAGTTTATTGAGAACTAATTGACGTACATCATTGTACATGTTTAAGGTATGCAGCACGATGGTTTGATTTGTGTATATTTTAAAATGATTACCACAGTGAGTTTAGTTAATATCCATGCTCTCCTACAGACACAATGAAAAGCAAAGAAGAAAAATTTCTCCTTGTGATGTATCATACGGCAGTGTTAGCTGTAGTCATTGTGCTGTACGTTATATCCCTACTACTTGTCTTATAACTGGAAGTTGGTACTTTTTGGCCACCTCCCTCTAGTCACCCTCTCCCTACCCCTACCTCTGATAACCACAGATCTGAACTCTTTCTCCATGGGTTTGGTGTTTTAGGGATCACAGTTTTGCACTGCCTGTTGTTCACTGCCTACAAACAGCTGCCTCGGATATTTTATAGTTGTTTATGGTGGGAGGACTAGTCCAGTACCACCTACTTCATCTCATGCGGAGAAACAGAAGGCAGACTGTCCTTACTTGTTAATTACAGAAGTAATCCATGCTCTCTGAAATAATATTAAAATCATATAGAACTGTAGAAAATGAGAATACCAGCCCCTCTTTCCCTTCCAGAAACGATTGCTAATAACGGTGTGGTAACCATTCTTGCGAACATACATACACAGAATATTAACTTTTCTCATACAAATGCATGTTGTGATACATTACTCTTTTTTTGCTTAATATTCATACCTTGTAATTGCTTCTGAATCACGGTGTATAAATCTACATTCTTTTTCAAGTTGCATCATGTTCCATTGCGTAGATACAATTTATACATCTTATTTTATCGAAGTATAATTGACATACAGTGTTCTGTTAGTTTCAGGTGTACATCAAAGTGATTTGATATTTTTATACATTGTGAAATCCCATGATAAGTCTAGTTCATTTGTCACCACACAGTTATTACAATATTATTGACTATATGCCCTACGCTGTACTTTTCATCCCTGTGACTTACTTATTTTATAACTGGAAGTTTGTACCTCTTAATCCCATTTACCTGTTTCGTCCGCCTCCCTCCTCAACCCCTCACCTCTCTGGTAACCAGCAGTTTGTTTCCTGTATCTTTGAGTTGGTTTCTGTTTTGATTGTTCATTTGTTTTGTTTTTTAGATTACCCATATAAGTGAAATCATCCAGTATTTGTCTTTCTCTGACTCATTTCACTATAGCAGGATTTCATTACTTATGGCTGGATGGTAATCCATTGTATACATACATCACATCTTCTTTATCCATTTCCATATCGATGGACACTTAGGTTGTTTCCATATCTTAGCTGTTGGAAATAATGCTGCAGTGCACATAGGAGTGCTTATATTTCTTCAGATTGGTGTTTTCATTTTCTTCAGATAAACACCCAGAAGTGAAATTGCTGGATCGTAGGGTAGTTCTATTTTTAATTGTTTGAGGAACCTCCATAGTGGTTTCCATATTGGCTGCACCAGTATACATTCCCACCATCTGTCTTTTAGGTGATAACTGAGTTACGTCCCTTTTTTGTCATCACATACAGTGCTAAAATGAACTTATTCATACTTAAATCCTTGTATGTTTATAAGACTGTTCTTTTAGAATAGATTCCTACAAGTGAAATTGCTTTGTCAAAAGATACATAAATTTTACTGTTTTTACAAATACTGCCAAAGTGCCCCCAAAATGATCATACCAATTTACACTCCCATTAGCAGTATACAAGTGTCTGTTTTTTCATACTTTTACAAATACTGTGTATTTGTAAAAATTACAGCAATATTTTAATTTCTGCTAATTTTCTGGGTTAAAAAGTGCATCTCACTTTAGTTTGCATTTGTTTACTAGTGGAATAAAGGATCTTTCTGTATATTTACTGTCTGTTTATATTTTTCCATTCTGACTTGCATATTTGTGGCCCTGCTCGTTTTTATATTGTTATTTGTGATTGATATGCAGAGTTCTTATACACTGTAGATAGTTATATTTTATTTTATATGTTGCAAATATTATCTCCCGGTTTGTAGCTTGTTTTATAATCTTCTTTATATTTTTTACAGTGTACAGCTTAAAATTTTTATGAAGTCAAATCTGTCTTTTCCTGCATGACCTCTGGGTTTTCTTGTCATGCTTTCCTCATCTTTGTATACACCTGTTATTGTTCTTGCTGATCGCTTAACAAGATTTCTCTCAAAAGAAAGGTTTGTAGTTAATAAAATACACTTTGATATACCCAGGCTGCTGTTGGAATTTTGGCTGTAAAGTAGGGACTGCTACTTTTAAGTACTCCAAATATTCCAGAATGGCAACCATTTGGAACAAAGGATTTTGAAGGTCTAATGTTTTCATGGACAATTTTTTGTGATATCATTATTGTCAGTGACAGGAAAAAATGAATCTTTAGCTGTCCAAGAGTAAATCCAAATGTTTCCTAACTCCCAGTAAACTCAGAAACAACCAGATGAAATAATGTAAAACCTCATTTGTAGTGAATGCTTATCTAGCAATAGATATTTTTTTTTCCTTGTGCACATAGACCCCCTAAAGTGAAGAAGAGAAAAATGAGAAACTGTTCTTAATTCTAGAATGCAGTGGAAAACGTGGTTTGCATATGTGCAGCAAAAAGCTTTGGAGGGTTGGAATTGCACAATGAGTGAAGGCTGAGCAATTGCTTAATAAGGCGTCCACATTGGGGGGGTGTCCTTTGCTCTTGTGCAATTAGGGAACTCCAGAGCTGCCTGAATAGGGGATTTCCTTTTGTTTCTTACATGCCATTTTAAAAATTCACTTTTTCCCTTCTTTTCAGTGTTCATTCTTTTTTTCTTTAATTGTTGCTTTGAATTCTTATTTGTAGTTTTCTTCTTTTTTCTAAGGAAGAGATGAATTAGCCGTACATCCACATGTCCCTACCTCTGTGCTGATTAGAAATGAACCTGGGCCAGGTTCTACAGACGGTTGCTGATGGTTTAAAGATTTCTGGTTCAGCTTCTTCTCACAGTTGCAATACTCAGCTGGTTCTGAGTGTTTGAAATATGGGTTCCTGATCAGCCAGCATTCGTTTTTCAGTACTGGAATTTTGCACATTTTGTAATGAGTTTTCTGAGGTTTTTGCCTGTTTTGCTTTAATGGCGACCGACACCTCCTGATGGAGCTCAGCTGCAGACTTACTAGAAAGTAAAGCCAAACTTTAAGCTGAAAGCATAGGAGCCAACCAGTAAGAGCTGGAGCCTTACAGTACTTATTTCTCTCTTGGCCAAGGAAACGTCCTTGTTTTCTCCCTCCTTCCCTCTAGCTTGCTCAATCATACTTGTGTTAGATAGTACTTACTTAGTAAGCATGCTTCTGATTCTGATTCTGTTCCCCTTACCTTTGTGCTGGGGGTACTACTCTTTTCTCTCAATTTTGCTCTGTTCCAGGGGAACAGGAGAGGTAGTTGGGTCTGAGTGCCAGAAAAGCAGAAGTTAAGTATGTGGATTTCATAGCCGCATGTATGAGTGTTTGTGGGGCAGGGAACTTCTAATGGAAAACATTTGTGTTGCATCGAAAACAGAGCGAGGCCTGGTTAGAGTCTGTCTGCTCTGTCTGTCAGTCTGTTCCCCACCAGCACTAGTCATTGTTCTCCTGGGAGTCTCAGGCGTATTGTGGTTTCTTCTGCTCTTGCTATCCTCTAATCTTGCCAGAGTTTTTGTGTCACGGGTGGCCCCTTTCGCAGTTTGGAGCAAGGCTGCAAGGGTGGTGACTAATGGCTTTGAAGACACTCAAGCCCACCTACTGGCTTGGAGACCCTTTCTAGGGTGACCCTCAGGAGAGGGAAGGGTCTCCAGCACAGACGGTGGGACAAATGTGCTTGGACTCATTCAAATGGCGTTTTTAGTCCCTGATTTTAGTTCTAGCAAAGCACAAACCAGAAGAACGGAGACCAGAGGCAAAGGCTTACGTTTGGGCTTGCCATTTCATTTGTAAATGCTCCGTAAGGGATGCACCTGGATGCCCAAGCTTGTCTCTGAAGGGCTGATATCAATCAGGTTGTGTGGCTGGATCCCCTTTGGGAAATAGAGAAGAGAAAGTACTAATTTCCCTGAGGATAGTGTCACTCCAAGATACGAGGGCCCTGTAACTTGAGCTGTTTCTTTTTTCCCCCTCCAGACCCTCTGAAATTCACATTTGTTCATCATTTTAAAAGAAAGAAAAAAAGAAAGAAAACAATAAAAAAAGCAGCAGCTCAGAGTTTTCTGGGTCCCCAAGAAGGCACTTTACCAATGTGGTTTTCACATTTTCAGGTTTTTGGCTGGTGAATAAGATTGAGCAGAAATGCTTCTTCCCCTGATAACAATACATTCAGATGCAGGATCAGGAGCGTGTGGATTAAAACCAGACGGTGGATGATTAATATTTTTGCTTATAGAGGTGGACATGGCAGCTTCCTCCATTTAAACGAAAAAGCTCCTTCTCTGCATTTGTATGTGTGCCTATCCTTACATGCTTGGGCTCTTCGGAGGTGGGAGCTAAGAGTTTCTAGTTCAGTTATAGTTTCCAAGTACCCTTTCCTTCCTCTCACTTGAAGCACCCAAGAAGTAGTACTAAGGATTAAGCTGTGAAGCAGAGGTGTGAAGATAAGCTACTAAGACAAGAGCAGGAATGTGCTCTCTTTTCCAAGCTGACTGCTTTCACGGCTCTCCAGGTACTGATGGAACACACATCTTTAGCCACTCAACCTTCTCGCTCCCTGTGGACCTGTGACCACATTATAAGAGGTATAATTTTCCTTTGAAAATATTGCCCCTTTGGAGGTGCCCATCCCCATCATTTCACTATTAGATAATGATATGAAAGGAAACTTTATTATTACAGGTATACTTTGTATTTTGACCTCACTCAATGACAACACAACAGAGATTTCGTGGAGAATACTTTTAATTAGAGCTTGACAGGTGTTTATTATTTTTAAAAAATGTTTCAGGATTTAGTTTTTTGTTAGGTTCTGTGCACCTTAACCTGTTCAGACCAAGAGGCCTCCAGTTAGCCTAGATCTCTGCTTTCTCCCACAACCTTTAAACTTGAATCTACTTTGCCCTCTGTAGAAACGGAGATCTCTGCCCAAATGAAACAGGAAATGAAAGGGGAGGAGGAAAACCAAGCCGGGACTTGGTATCTTTTTATCTGCGTTAAAGAAGATTGCATTGTCCCAGCAACAATGAAAAGTGTTGGGGACAAAGAGTATATAAAGTTCTTTTTATGCCAACAGAAATCTGGGTCTGTGTTAATGTCGCCTCTAATTTCAGGGTGAAAATGGGCTCTGTGTCCAGCCCTGTCACACTTTAATTGCATGCGTTCCCAGTTGTCCCCGATCACAGAGTGCGGCGATGTGTCCCTAGTTCATTCCCATCCCCAGAGACCCAAATATGTTTGTTTACACACATTAAAATCCACTCTTTGTGGGGCGCCTGGGTGGCTCGGTTAGTTAAGAATCTGACTTCGGCTCAGGTCAGGTCATGATCTCACAGTTCGTGAGCTCGAGCCCCGCGTCGGGCTCTGTGCTGACAGCTCAGAGCCTGGAGCTTGTTTTGGATTCCGTGTCTCCCTCTCTTTCTGCCCCAACCCTCCCCCCCTTCAAAAACAAATAAACATTAAAAACATTTTTTTTAATCGATTCTTTGTTACACAGTTTCTGACATACAGTCATGTAACTGTCACCACAATTAAGATACAGAACATTTCTGTCATCCACAAAAACCCCCTCATGCAACCAACCCCTTCACCCCTAGTCACCTCTGATCTTTTTTTCTGTCATAGGGACGACTTTGCCTTTTCCAGAATGTCATATACATTAAACCGGATAGTAGTTAGCTTTCGAGGCTTCATTCACTTAGCATAATGCATATGAGATTCATCCATGCTGTTGCCTAGATCAGTAATCCGTTCTTTTTTGTTTCAGAGTAGTATTCCATTATATGAATAGACCACAATTTGCTTATCCATTCACCAGTTGATGAACATTTGGGTTGTTTGCAGTTTAGGTGATTATGAATGAACTACTGCAAACATTCATGTATAGGTTTTTATGGGAACTTAAGTTTTCATTGCACTTGGGTAAATAGCTAGGAATGAATGTGTGCGTCAGTTGGTAAGTGTATGTTTAATTTTGTTACAAACTGCCAAACTTTTCCAAGGTGGCTGTGCCATTTCACATTCCCACCAGGCGTGTATGAGAATTCCAGTTCGTCCACAGCCTTGCCAGCACTTGATTCCACATTTTATGTGTGTGTGTATGTGTTTAAGTCATTCTACTAGATATCTCATTGTGGTTTTAATTTGCATCTCTCTGATGGCTAATGATGTTGAGCATCTCTTCGTGTGTTTATTTGCCCTCTGTATATCTTTGGTAAAGTATCTTCAGATCTTTTGCCTATTTTTAAATTGTATTGTTTGTTTTCTGACTGAGTTTTGAGAGGTCTTTATGTAATCTGGATGCAAGTCCTTCATCTGCTATATATGTGTCATAAATATTCTCTTGGTCTAGCTTGTCTTTTCACTTAGAGACTAGGTTTTGACTGATTAAATGCTGAGAGCTAGAGGTTTCAGGCTCTCTTGGTAGAGGAAAGTAAGGAAATCGAGACCTTAGTCAGCAGAAAGATGTGAGGACCACCCCTTTTGAAGCTGTTTATTTAAAATAAAAGAAGGGGGAGACGGGTGGGCCAAGATGGAATTGTGCAGACAGATGTCTGAAGCTTTTTAAAATCCCTTCTCTCTCTCCTGTCCCTACCTATGATGTGGATTTGGGGCTCTTGCCTTCAACTGGGTTCTTCAGTTTCTGCCATCACTCCAAATCCAGCTCTGCACACTCCAGTAGAACGCCGAGAGGGCAGACCAGCTGCCTCCCCAGAATGTATTCCAGACTGAGGCGGTTTTGATAAGTAATCATTCCCAAGCCCTAAAGTGATAGCCTCCGAGGAGTCACCCACTTTGAAGAGCTTCTTTCATCTCCAGCTGGACTCTTTTCCAAACAAGCATCGGCAGAGCCTAGTCAGGGCTCTGCCACACAGGGTTCTGCCATGAGAAGCAAATTGGCAGCAACAGGCAGCCCCCTGAGGCAGTGGAATTCAGTTCTTAGAACATGCATTAAATGTGGACGAGATATTTATTTATCATGGGACTCTTTCATGTTGCATGGAATTCTTTCCACAAGGCAGCCCACTTAGGTACAGGGGAGGAGATATGTCATGCCCCATTGGACAAAAGACAAGAAAAGGTAGTATTTGTAATCTCGTCCCTTTTGGAAAAAGTATATCTATATTTTTATACTGCAGAGAGGGAGTAGAAAAGAAAGCCTCTATACAGGACCTTACTTGGCGGCAGCTTCTTGTTCTGTAGGGTTCAGGAAGACTTTGAGGAAATGCAGGTTGTTTGGAAAGATCCAGTTATAGCTGCTTTGTATATTGTGATGGGTGGAGGGATGAAGTGAAGTGTGAAGGCCCCTCCCACCCTCCATCTTGCCTCAGACTACGTCCTGGAGCCCCAGGGCAGAGAAGCCACTTTCATTCCTATTTCTTGGGATTGTTGACAGCCACGTAGTGATAAGAGAACAACCAGCAGGATGAGCAACACACCCAGCACGTTGGCGAAGAAGGCGAGCTGCACTTCTGTGATCATCCTGATCGGCTGGGCTTGCTCCCGGACTCTTGCCACTCTTTAATTGCTGACACTTTTTTTTTTTTAAGATTTTATTTTTAAGTAATCTCTACACCCACCGTGGGGCTCGAACCCACAACCCCGAGATCAAGAGTCGCCTGTTCCACTGACTGAACCAGTCAGGTGGCCCCTAATTGCTGACACTCTTAAAGTCTTTATTTTTCTTAAAGAGCATTTGCCACTGACTAGACGCTAGCAGAGTTTCTTTCCTTTCTGCACATGACATGGGTCACACTGCATGTGATGGTCAGAGAAAGCCTGCTTTAGCTCTAGAGGTCTGTCCAGTTCTCCAGGATAATGTAGTCTGGTCAAGGCTTTGTGGCTTTTGACCCCAAGAGGAGTGATGTATAGAGAGAGAAGAATTTCTGACCCGTCACTAATCTCAGTTATTTATTCAAATACATTTATTCAAATGTCTTTTTGTAAACAAAACATCTTTTAATCAGGCTTACAACTGTTTCTGCTCACGTAGGTACAAATTTCTCACTTTACTAAGGACAAATAAATTCAATTAAAGATAAAATTGTACTGTAGAATAACAGTTCAGGCTTTAAAAACAAAGGGAGGGGTTAAAAACAAGTTCTGCAATAAATCTGCAAGTGTGGAATCTAAGGGAAATGATCCCATCTGGAAAACTCTACCAGTGGTGCCGCGGCTGGTTTGTGGAGCAGTGCGGATCGCAGAGTGAAAAAAGACCCTGCAGTCTTGAAAGATGACAGGCTTCTTAATTGATGTCCATTTCAGCTGGTGCTGTGCCAGCTTATGTTGGCCCCAGTCCAGCGTTCCTGTAATTTGGGAGCCAGGTGTGAAGCATTTTTGTTCCATCTTGTTCCCCAGCATCTACAGAAGCCTCACGCATCTCACTTGAGGCAGCAGCACTCTGTAGGAAACAGATGTACAGGTAGAGATGGAAGGAAGTGTCACAGCTGGGTTATGGATATTAAAAAAAAAAAAAAATCCTCCTCCACACTCCAGTGAGATCTGGGCTTGCAAGTTAGGGGAAAGAGTATTTCACCACCTCAGTATGAGGTGTAACTACCAAGTATAGCCGGATTACGCCAATACTCATTTTTGATTTTTTAAAAACATGTCTTACTACCTTAGAGTTAAATTTCGTATAGGCAGAGATCTGTAGTGATTTGCCTTCTCACTCTAGGAACAGCGTATAAAGAATATCTCGAGATGGCCATCAGAGTTGGGTCTGATCACTTCCATAGCATCTAGGAGTCAAGAGAACAAAACCTTCTGAACGACTAGCTACTCCTGACTAGGTGGGGACACAGCTGTGTTCTTTTGGGGGATCTTGATGAACACAATAGAAAGTTCTAACATCATCTGTCTGATGCATTGATACTAGGCCCTCGATGATCAAGAGTATGGAAGGGTTGTCCCCCACCCCCCAAGAACTCATCTCAGAATTCAGTCTATGTCCTTTCTAGCCCTTGGGTTAAACTTAACATAAAAGAACAGGCATTTCTGCCTTTCAGAATTACCAACATGAGCAGGACCCTCCCTGTGAGAATGTTAAAGTCCTGTGGACATGGAACTTAAATATTGGAATTAGTGTTTTGCCACTGGCTTACATTTTGATATAAGGTAAGTTTTAGCCTTTGAGAACTAAGAGTCAGCTCTGTTTCCTGGAGGGCCCAACTCATAAGCAGATGACTGAAGAGAGGCTTTGTTGTTCCTTCCTTTAACTCGGAATCTCACACAGACTAGAGTCGAAGATCGTTTTTGGCCTTGAGAATCAGACCATGAAGTCAAAGAGTAACTACAAGCCTGCATAGGTTGCTTTTTTGCTCCAAATATGCCAGGGTCATAGGGCAGTTGTTGGTTCACTGATAGCTTTAATCTGTTCTTCCTTACGTTGTCAATGCCAGGAGCTGGAAAATGGCTATACCAGACATTTCAAGAGGGTGAGGAGCTAGGAAGGAAGGTTTTCCTTTAATCAAAGTTTTATTTAAAGCGGGCTCATTTTGGGGCACCTGGATGGTTCAGTTCATTGAATGTTCAACTCTTGATTTCGGCTCAGGTCACGATCCCAGGGTCATGGGATCAAGCCTCATGTCGGGGCTCAGTGTGGAGCCTGCTTAAGATTCTCTCTCTCTCGGGGCGCCTGGGTGGCTCAGTCGGTTAAGTGGCCGACTTTGGCTCAGGTCTTGATCTCACAGTTTGTGAGTTCAAGCCCCGCGTCGGCCTCTGTGCTGATAGCTCAGAGCCTGGAGCCTGCTTCGGATTCTGTGTCTCCCCCTCTCTCTGCCCCTCCTCTGTGTCTCTCTGTCTCTCAATAATAAATAAACGTTTAAAAAAAAAAAAGATTCCTTCTCTCTCTCTCTCTGTACCTGGGTGGCTCAATGGCTTAAGCATCTGACTTTGGCCTCAGGTCATGATCTCGCAGTGTGTGAGTTTGAGCCTCGTTTCGGGCTCTGTGCTGACAGCTCAGAGCCTGAAGCCTGCTTCAGATTTCTATGTCTCCCTCTCTCCCAGCCCCTCCCCTGCTCATGCTCTGTTTCTCTCTCTCTCTCCCTCTCCCTCTCTCCCCTGCTCGTCTCTCTCTCTCTCCCTCTCCCCTGCTCATATAAACGTGCTGTCTCTCTCTCAAAAAAAAAAGGACAGTTATTCCATTTTTAAAATTGTAATTGTTAAAATATACATAATACACAATTTACCATTTTTAAGTGTACAGTTCTGTGGCATTAAATATATTCATGTTGTTTTGCAACCACCACCACCATCCATCTCCAGGATTTTTTCATTTTCCCCAGCTGAAACGATACCCATTAAACACCAACTCCCCATTTCCTCCCTCTCCCAGCCTCTGGCAACCATCATTTTATTTCTGCTCTGAATTTGACTACAAACCTCATATAAGTGAAATCATTCAATATTTGTCTTTTCGTGACTGGCTCATTTTACTTAGCATAACATCTTTAAGGTTCATCCTGTTGTGGTACATGTCAAAATTTCTGCCTTTTTTAAGGCTGAGTAATATTCCCTTGTGTATATACACTATATTTTGTATCTGTTCCATGGGATGGACGTTTGGGTTGCTTCTACCTTTTGGCAATTGTGAATAATGTTGCCGTGAACATGGCCAGCATACAAATAACCTGTTCCAGCCCTTGCTTTCACATCTTTCGGATGTGTACACAGAAGTGGAATAGCCAGATCATATGGTGCTTCTGTGTTGAGTTGGAGAACTTGCCATAACTGCTTTCCACGGGTCTGCACCATTTAAATTCCTACCAGCAGTACACAAGGATTCCAGTTTTTCCACATCTTCACCAACACTTTATTTTCTGGTTTTTTGATAATAGCCATCCTAATGGGTGTGAAGTGATATCCCTGTGTGGCTTTGACGTGCGTTTCCTTAATGACTAATAATGTTGAATGTCTTTATTATGTGCTTACTTAATTGTATACATTTAAAAAATACAGTTTCTACTTTCTCACTTGATTGCCTGTGGGATACCTTAGCATTAGTTTTTTCCCTCTGAGCCAAAGGAAGGCAAAGTAGAATAAAAGAAAGTGTCAAATGTGAGCTCTGATCCTGACTGCTATAGGCTGATTGTGTGGTCTTGGACAATTCATATAACCTCTCTGGGCTTTTGTCTTTTTGAATAAAACTAGGAAACCTTTAACTACCTTACCGATCTCAAAGAGGATAAAAAGGGATGATAAGGTCTGTGAAAGTATTTTGTAAAGATTTTATAAAAGTGGGGAAATGTGTATTCAGATAGTTTGCCCATTTTAAAAATTGGATTGTCTTTTATTGTTGAGTTATAGGAGTTCTTTTTATATTCTGGATAAAGTCCATTATCAGACATATGATTTGCAAATATTTTTTCCCTTTCAATGGGCTGATTGTCTTTTCACTTTGTTGAAAATTTTTAAATTTTTAAATTTTGATGAGATCTATTTTATTTACTTTTTCTTATGTTGCACTTTGGTGTTACAAAGACTTTTTCTTTAATGTTTATTTTTGAGAGAGAGAGAGAGCACATGCATGTGCAGGTAGGGGTGGGGCAGAGAGCGAGGGAGAGAGAATCACAAGCAAGGCTCTGTGCTATCAGCACAGAGTCCGACATGGGGCATGGCCTGAGCTGAAATCAAGAGTCATGTGTTCAACCGACTGAGCCACCCAGGCTTTAATACTGACACGTCTTAGCAAATGTGAAATTCCCCTTAAGTTTTCTCTTCTTTGGGCTAAACATTCACCAGAGAAATCAAATAGATCCTTTTTTTTTTTTTTAATATTTATTTAAGTAATCTCTATACCCAATATGGGGCTCAAACTCATGACCCTGAGATCAAGAGTTGTACACTCTTCCGACTGAGCCAGGTGCCCCAAAATCAAATAGATTCTTGACCAACACTATCCCATAGAACTGTGATAATAGAACTGATCTGTTTCCACAGTATCCTATTCTATATGGTAACCACTAGATACTTGTGACTCTTGAGTACTTGAAATGTGACTAGTGCAGCTGACAAACAGAGATTTTAATTAAATTGAAATATCCACATGTGGCTAGTGGCTAGTGTATTGGACATTTCAATTCTAGATTGAAATTCTCTTGGCCACATTCCTCTATACCACTGGTTCTCAAATTGTAGTACTAGGACCAGCAGCATGAGATCCCCCTGAGAACATGTTAAATGTGTAATGTTTTAGAGCCGTGAATCAGAAACTCTGACGGGAGCCCAGCAATCACTTTCAACAAGTTTCTTCTGGTGATTCCAGTGCAATGACACTTGAAAGCCAATTCTAGTTCTTCAGAGTTCCATTTGAAAGCAACACTCAGACATGGTCTGACGTGCGTGGATTTCACCTGAAGAATGTTTCAGTGGCTTAAAAAATACTTTGAATACTATTACCTAGATAGCACATTGACTGGTATGTTGTAAAATAAATAAAATATGGTTATGCAGAATTTTTTTTTTAAATAAAGTACCAGCTGCGATTCAAAAGAAGAACAGTTAATGAGAACTTTCCTATAAATCTCACACACAGTCTTATATAGTGCTGGAATTAGAACCCGGAGCTTCTGATTCTCAGCCTGGTATGCTTTCCACCTATCAGGCCGGGGTTCATGAAATAGGCCCCACTGTTGGTTGGGTTTGGTGTCTCCCAGAAGAGAAAAAGCTCATTCCTCAGCATGTATTTCACCCTACCCCCTTTGGGGGGCGTTCCTGCCTGCTCTTGTACCACTTCCCTTTTGTTAGGGTGCCTCCGTAGTCACAACTGATGCCTTGGGAACTTCTCCCCTCTTCAGGGTTTAACAGACTTCACCTATATAGTTATCTTCTTTTAATATGATTTCTGTCCTCTTATACTTAAACCCTAGAAGAGGAGCTGGCTTGTTCTGTTGCTGGCCTTGAGCCAGATGTCATAACTTCAGGCAGTGCCACACTGCATATCTCCAGCAGTTTGAAATGGAGAACGGAGTTAGAGATAAGATCAGCAGCTTTAGGTGATGGCATTGTTTCAAATAAACCATGCATGACCCAAAGCTTCCACTTCAAATGGGGAATGAAATTGCTTCATCCTTTGACAGCTTGCTCCATGAAAGAAATTTATCTTCACTTAATTGCTTTAGATCCCAAGAGGCTACATACAGTAATTTCTAGGAGATAATTATATCAATTTTTAAAAATACGTGACTGTGAACGTGAATATGCAACTGCAGCGGACAAGGAGGGAAAGCATTGGAGGACCACAGGTCCTGGTGCACTTTGCTGGTGGGGTTCTGTTCTCATTCTTGGAGTCCCCTTGGGTCTCAGTCCACTCTCTGAATCTACTGATTGAGATGCGGGGGCCTAGGTATCGCTCCGTGCCGCTAGGGTTAAACTATCTTGCCTACTACTCATAGCCGGGTAGCATTTTGCTCAAACCCCTCCCAAGGCTGGGAGGGGTTGGGCTGGCTGGCTGACTTCCGGCTACATGTCTTCATCTAGTCCGGCTGGGCACAGTCTGTCTACACTGTGGGCCAGAGCCACTGGGGGTTCCGGTCAGTGGCAGCTGAAAACCAGCAAACTTGTTGATTTTAAAACATGACTATTTAGATGTTAGGGATAAACTTCCTGTAGATGGGACGGGCTCCTTAATCTAGGCATGTTTCAATTTCCAGGCCTCCTCCTTTCACTGGCCTTTATATTTGAGAGTCTAAAACTTCCACTCTGTCATTTTCATTAATCCCAACTACTACCTGCCTTTACTCCACATTTTTTTTCTCTCATTTCTCAAATTCCAGGGTTTCCCACTACCTCCTACTTAATAACTGTTTCCATGTTGTGGTACAACAACTCCTAGAAAGATCAGCGGTATTTTCTGAGTGTGGACACAGTTCTTCTGGGTCCCCTCTCACCCCTTTCTGCCTGCATCTACCTTTAAGACTACAAACAGAACATTAAGTTGTGAGTTCCTTGAAACTGCTCTCTCATAGACATCCCTGAGTGTCTAGTGTGGTGCTACAGATCTCAGGAGGGCTTGATAAATATTTTCTATGTGAGTAAGAGCCAGTGTGGCATAACTGGATGACATGGTTTACAGGCACTCCTGCCCTAAATACCAGGGAGAGCTCGCTTAGAGGTCTAGGGGACTTTTGGATTCTGTACTAAGATCAACGAATACCTGAGCTAACTTAGGAGGGGGAGGGGTTGCCAAAATCAAGTTGGTCCAACTCAAGCAAGAATCTGCAAAGCCACAGATTTCCATTTCTTATCAAGTTCTGTCCCAACCAGTCCTGTGGACTTTTCTCACAGGGGTCATTCTCCGGGTGTCCTTTGTCCCTCCTTCTCACTTAGTCCAGGTTCACCATACTCTTCAGAGCATAGTGATGTCTTTTCTTTAAACTCCTCCCCAAGAAACCTGACAGCTAATTTGCATTTGAAAAAGGTCATACTGGTATGCCTCCAAGGGAAATCTGCAGCAAGTACTGTCACATCATTTCTTGGATTCACATCAAGGAGTTTTTGAAGGAATTACACTTTTGCTCACATCTAAAACATGAGCACCTGAGTAGCAGCCTGGAGGGGTCATCAGGGTCAGGGTATTTGTTCTAGTGTGTGTTTTTGAAACTAGAAAGACATTTGTCTGTATTATCACCACCTCTGGGACCCTCTTCCTCTGGAGCTTCTTCTCTGTCTTGCCCATCAGATTAATAGTAGACACTTAAGAGAATTTTCCTAGTCCTAAAATGAAACATATCGATCTTACTTAGAAATGCCTAGAGTTGTCCAGGCAGACAGAGCAAGCCAGTAAATTGTTGAGTTTTACTTCATGAGACTGAATTTGCATTGTTGAGAGGTACCAGTCCTTCATAAGAACTTAAATTACCTGCACTATTATTTTAGCCAACCTCCCATCCCCCATCACGAAGATACTAATTCCTCAACTTGACAGATTGCTTATTTTGACAGCTTTATTTACTATACCAAGCCTTCCATGGTCAGTAACATTGCTTCAGGCCATTTCTTTTAGTTTGATCTTCTCTGAGGAGCAGAGAAGCTCTGCTCTGATCTGCTCTGAGGAGCAGGAGAAACAGGTGCCTGTTTCTCCACCTGTTTTAATTAAAAAACATACTAGACGTATATTGGATATATAAGGACTTATCAAGAAGGGTAATTGAACTTCTGATGTCTTTAGACCACAGAGCCAGGGGTGCCTGGGTGGCTCAGTTAGTTGAGCATCTGACTCTTGATTTTTTTCAGCTCAGGTCATGATCCCAAGGTCGTGGGATTGAGCCCCATGTCAGGCTCTGCACTGAGCTTCTCTCTCTCTCTCTCTGTCTCTCTCTCTCTCTGTCTCTCTCTCTCCTTCCCTCTCCCCCCCACCCTTCCACTACTCTCCTCCCCGCTCCCCAACTTGTGCATTCTCTCTTAAATAAATTAAATAATAAATAGACCACAGAGCCTAAAAAGAGTCTATCCTTTTCAGGGAAGTAATCCTCTTTTGTACATTTTTTGGTGGATTCACTGAATCCAGTCATTCTGGCATGTTCGATAAAGCTTTCCAGAAGGACGTTTGTCTCACTCAGGACTGTGTGTGTGTGTGTGTGTGTGTGTGCGTGTGTGTGCGCGCGCGCGCGTATTGGACAAATGTGCTTATCCCTCTGAAAAGAAGGTAATAATTACCCAAATCCCAAATAGGGAAATTGGGACTCTCCAAGGATTTAGGGCCATCAGGAATAGGCTAAGAAAAAGCTTTTTAGCATAGGTATTGTGAAGAAATGAGATCAAATAGGAATGAGGAAATGACACAATTTCCTTCTCTTTCCTAGAGCTTTCTCTGCAGACTGCACTCTCCAGAAACAGTAGCCACTTAGCCATGTGAGTCTATTTAAATTTAAATTACTTAAAATTAAATAAAATTCAAAATTTAGTTCTTCAGTCACACTAGCCACATTTCAAGTGGTTGATAGCAACGTGTGACTAATGGCTACCATATTGTTGAGAGCAGGTATAGAAAATTTTTATCATTGGTAGAAAGTTTTGTTAGACAGCTCTGCTTTGTGATAAAGTCAAGAAGTATGACTTGATTGTTAAGATTGGGGGTAATGACAGGAAGAATATAGAAAGGGAGACACTGGGATTTGAAGGGCAAAATTCATCTAATTAGGAATGATTCAGGATCACAGATAGTGGACTCCAAAGAATGGTAGATAACGAGATTCCTATTGAGATAATTTAATAATGTATTTTATAGGATGCAGGATACAGGTTATTTCTCCTGAGTGATCAGCTTTCATGATCTTCTGTAAGAACTTTTCATAGTCAAATAAGCACAATGTCTATTCGTGGACTTTTTCTAATCCTTTTCTAAGTCTGTATCTTTGTGTTTCCCATCTATCATTATCATACCTGGTTTCCTTTTTGAGTGTCTCTCTTGTTTCCATTGATAACAATTACATTATCCATTTACATAGTGCTATTATGATGTGTTGTTTCGCTTGATTTCCACTACTCTATAAAGTATTATCCACATTTTATAGGAGAGAAAACTAAGACCAGTTTATCTACAAGTGTATTATAGTAATAGGTCAGAACCAAGATATATCATTAAGTTTGAATGTGTGTGGGACTCCAAAGTCCTACACACATAAAATTTTATTCTCTCACATGAGTCCAGAACTAGGCAGTCCAAGGCTAGTGTGAAGGCTCCACCAAGTTGGGAGATGCTGAGGCCTCTTGCAGCTCACTACGCCAATATCCTAGGATGTGGCCTCATCCCAGGATGGCTGCTAGGGCATCACTGGGCAGCACAATGGAGGAAGAGGACAAGTTCTTTTACTAAAGAGGAGGAGACCGGGTATTGGGAGTTAACTGGCAATCTCTGCCCTAACAGGCATTTTGAATTTTGGTCTAGTGCTTTTGCACTGTTTCCTGTTGCCTCTGTTTCATTAGCTAATGATTTAGTCATCCAAGTCTCCAGGGCAAGCAGTTCTTCCAAAGAATTAAACATAAGGCCCGTCTCTTCCAGATGAACAATTACAATAAAAGCTACCATTTATTGAGGGTTTGCTATTCTGAGAGCTTTACATGCATGAAAACATTTCATCCTCACAACCCTATGCAGTAGGTACCTTTATTAGCCACCATTTTACTTAAGGAGACTGAAGTATAGAACCATTAATTGGCTTGCCCAAGGTTGCACAGGTAGAAAATGGCAGAGTTAGAATTCAAGCCCAAGAACTCTAACCCCAGAGCCCATTTGAACCACTGCTACTGTACGGAGCCTCTGGAGGACGTGCCATAATTGCCTAAAGGTGGATGGTGGCCCCCATCACAGCCCAGGGGAAGAGCTTTTCCAGACACATCCTACAGGCATGCCATTCTCCTCCTTGGGATTATTCGGAAGCTGTGCTAATAAAAGCAATACATTTGATGTGTCTTCTTGTTTTTTCATTCCCTGTTCCCTTTCCTCTTCTGTTCTTCTCCAAAACCAGAGCCTGGAAAAAGAGATTAAGTGGCATGCTTTATTTAGGTTTTTGGAAAGTTCATATCCCTGAACTCATGTTGGAACTTGCATGAGAAGATTGTGCTGGGAAATTAATTAGGTGTCTGTAGAGAATCCAGAGGCTTGAAGTTTCTATATCTTGTTAATAGAAATTTTGTTTTCAAATTTAAATTTGTATTTTCTCTTCACTCTCAAGCCCCCTGTTTCAGTGTTCTAGTTGTGACTGTGGCTGGACTCTTCCCCATGGACCCCCAGAGAGATTGGTGCTTGAACTTACAGTCCATATTTAACCTGGGCTTCTGCGCAAGGGCTGGACATCTCCCCTTAACATACTCTGGTAGTCTTGACTCCTGACATTAATTGAACATAAGATATTTATTGAGCACTTACTGTTTGCCAGGCACTATTCATAGTACTAGGAATTCTGTAGTGAATGAGACAGATACTGTCTCTTACCTCATGGATCTTATGTCCTAGTTAAAGGGAGACAGGCAAAAATCTAGTAAAGAAATAAGCCAAATATTTTTTTTTTTTAACGTTTATTTATTTTTGAGACAGAGAGAGACAGAGCATGAACGGGGGAGGGTCACAGAGAGGGAGACACAGAATCTGAAACAGGCTCCAGGCTCTGAGCTGTCAGCACAGAGCCCGATGCGGGGCTCGAACTCACGGACCGCGAGATCATGACCTGAGCCGAAGTCGGCCACTTAACCGATTGAGCCACCTAGGCGCCCCAAAGTAAGCCAAATAAATTCAGCTTATGTTAAATACCATGGAGGAAATAAAATGGGGAAATTTGATGAAAGACTGACTGGGGGAGTGGATTGAATCTGTCACATAACCTGTTCCACATAGCCTACTACTTTGAGCTACTGTTTTACCACCCTTAGAGTAGAAGAGCTGATGGTGAATGGTGATCACAAGCAGAGGCTGACCTCCATCCACCTTGGTGCAACTTAGAACTATCTTGGTAACAGTCGTGATCTCTACTCAGTTGTTTGGGATTTTTTTTTTGTTTTGGTTTGGTTTTGGTTTTTTGGTTTTTTGTTTTTTTAAGCAATTCTTACGTAAAGAAAAACAGAATAGTTAACAAACACCTGGGTACATTCCACTCATTTTTAAAAGAAATAATACATTATAGATACAGTTAAAACTCCTTCTTTATCCCTCTAGGATCCCATTTCTCTTTCTCCTTCCCTAAAGGTAGCCACCATCCTGAATTCATTGTATCTGTATATCTTTTATATTTATATATATAAATATATATATCCATAAACAATATAGTATGATTTTTGCATGTTTAGACTTTATACACATGACCTACTGTGATTATCATCTACTTTGCTTTTCTTACTCAGCATTACAACTTCTAGATTTATTTATGTTGATGTGCGTCGTTCTGTTTCTTTCATTTTAACTGATGTATACTAATCCATTGTATGAATATACCACAACTTATTGAACTGTATTACAGATGCATGATTTTTTAGAACTGCCAACAATACTGCAGTCTCTTGGTATAATATAGGAACTTCTCTAAAAAATGTATCTGGAAGCAGAGCTGCCGCGTGGTAAGGCATGCTCACCATCAGCTTTGCTAGCCATTGCCAGATTGCTTTTCAAGGTGATCATACCACTTCACACTACCTAGAAAAGCAGATGAGTTCCAACTCTTCTACATTCTCACCAAAACTAGGCATTTTCCAAACTTAATTTTTGCCAATTTGATGGTTTTAAAACCTGTCATGCTTTATTTTTTGTTTTCCTTATTACTAGAGGGGTTAAACATTTCTTCATTTATTAATTAGCGATTTGAATTCCCTTGTTAAATTCCATTTTCACAGGGTGCCTGGGTGGCTCAGTCAGCTAAGCATCCTTCTTTCGATTTCAGCTCAGGTCATGATGTCACGGTTTCCTGAGTTCAAGCCCCACGTCAGGCTCTGTGCACTGGCCCTGGGGAGTCTGCTTGGGATTCTCTCTCCTCTCCTTCTGACCTCTTCCCCCGCACACACTGTCTCTGTCTCTCTCAAAATAAATAAACAAACTTAAAAAAAAAATTCCATGTTTATATTTTCTACCCATTTTTCTCTACTTAAATTTTCTGATTGGTTCTTACTGATTTGCAGGTATGGATATGAATCCTCTGTCAGCTAAGTGCATTGCAAATCTTCCAACCTATAGTTTATCTTTTAAATTCACCTATTTTCATTTGTATGGAAATTCCTTTTCTGACAAATTTGTCAATTAGTTCCTTTATGCTTTATGTCTTATTTAAAAAATTCTTCCCAGATATACATACAGTATTGTCCATGTGTTGCTAATTGAGGCTGGGTAGTGGTCGTCAGATTTACTTATTATAATAGTTCCCACTTTTGTATATGTTTGAAATACTCCAAAATTAAAAAATTTAGAATAAGTCCGCCGGAATGCATTTAGTAGCAAATGTGCTTTAAGTTTTATCGTATAGAAAAATCAGTTGCCCTGCTAATAAGCCAAATTTTGTAATTTGGTGAGGTAAAAGGGTTACTTTGATCTCTGTATAAAATTTGTCACTTGATCTTTTTTTTTAAAAATCACTTTGTTGTTAGGTTAAATTGTCGACAAGAAGAATTGCAATTCTACCTGAAAAAAAAAGTAAAAAGAAAGAAAGAAAGCCTTATCCACCCTGCGGTCACAAGAAACATATATGTACATTTTTTTCTTCTTTAAGTTTTATTTTACTTTATACATTTACATCTTTGATCTGTCTGAAATTTATATTTGTAAATCAGGTTTCTCTATATGTGGGTCACTTTCATGGTTCTCTGTTCCTTTTTTTTTTTTTTTTAATGTTTATTTATTTATTTTGAGAGAGAGAGAGAGAGCGCGCACATGCAGGGTAGGGGCAGAGAGAGAGGGAGAAAGAAAATCCCAAGCAGTCTCTACACTGTCAGCACAGAGCCCAATGTGGGATTCAAACCCATAAACCACAAGACCGTGACCTGAGCTAAAATCAAGAGTCGGATGCTTAACCGACTGGGCTACCCAGGCACCCTGTCTCTGTTCTGATTCATTGAGCCAGTGGGCCAGTCAATACCACCATTCTGGTTTATAAGTCTTTAAAACTACAAGGACAAGTCTTCCCACTTTTTTCTAGTTTTACAGAAATGTCTGGACTTCCTAGTTCTTCTTCCAGATGAGATCAACTTTTCAGATTCCTCCAAAAACTCTGTAGGGATTTTGTTTGTAATTGCACTGCATTAAAAAATTAATTTGGGGAGACTTGCCATATTTATAGTATTAAGTCTTTCCATCCATGAACATGATATGCTATCAATTTAATTCAGATCTTTGAGGATGTTTTGTGATCTTTTCCATAAAAACCCTGCACAGCTTTTGTTACTAATTTGAATATTATATTTTCCAGTTGACTATTAATGGTATAAATGTGAGTGCTATTTTTTCTGTTGATCTTCTGTCCACCAACTCTACTATAATTTGTTCTAATAATAGTTGCCATTAGAGAAATTTTTTACTTTGTTTCTGACCATAATAACAATGCTTCTAAAGTTGTGTCATTAAATCTGCTTTTGCCATGGGTTTCTGATAAATATCTTTTATCAGTTTAAGGATATTCTCTTCGGGGCGCCTGGGTGGCTCAGTCGGTTAAGCGTCCAACTTCGGCTCAGGTCATGATCTCACAGTTCATGAGTTCGAGCCCCGCATCGGGCTCTGTGCTGACAGCTCAGAGCCTGGAGCCTGCTTCTGATTCTGTGTCTCCCTCTCTCTCTGCCCCTTCTCCAGTCGCACTCTGTCTATCTCAAAAATAAATTAAAACATTAAAAAAAAAAAAAAGGATATTCCCTTCTATTCCTAGTTTGCTGAAGTTTTTTTTTTTGAAGTTATTTTTAATTTTAAATGAATGAGGGTTAAATTTTATTAAATATTTTTCTTCATCTATTGATGATCATGTGGTCTTCCTTTTTGACCTATTACTATGGGGATATAAATTAATAAGTTTCTAATACATAACTATCATTTCCTTCCTAAAATAGTGTGTTCTCCTTATTCTCCCATCCCCCAAAAGAACATATTCTTGGGGCGCCTGGGTGGCTCAGTCGGTTAAGCGTCTGACTTCAGCTCAGGTCATGATCTCGCGGTCCGTGAGTTCAAGCCCCTCATCGGGCTCTGTGCTGACAGCTCAGAGCCTGGAGCCTGTTTCAGATTCTGTGTCTCCCTCTCTGTGACCCTTCCCCGTTCATGCTCTGTCTCTCTCTCTGTCTCAAAAATAAATAAAAGTTAAAAAAAAATTTTTTTAAAAAAGAACATATTTTTGACCATACTTTTTTCATAGGTGATAAATCTTTTCATTTATTTTCTTAGGTGTTTTATTCTGTCTGCCTGCCATTTTTTCTTTCTGTCCATATTATTTGAGCGACAACTATATGTTTATACCATTCATTGTGCTAAGGAAATAGAAGAGAAGAAACCTGAATCAAATAGGGGTATGCTACAGTTAAAGGACAACCTTAGCTTAGTGAGGATTTGTGGGAAATCAATTTTATTATTTTTTTTAATTGTTTTTAATGTTTATTTTTGAGGCAGAGACAGACAGAGCATGAACAGGGGAGGGTCAGAGAGAGGGAGACACAGAATCCGAAGCAGGCTCCAGGCTCTGAGCTGTCAGCACAGAGCTCGACGCGGGGCTTGAACTCACGAACTGTGAGATCATGACCTGAGCCGAAGCCAGACGCTCAACCGACTGAGCCACCCAGGTGCCCCGGGAAATCAATTTTAAAGGTATAAAAAAAGAGGGGCATCTGGGTGGTTCAGTCAGTTGAGCATCTGACTCTTGATTTTGGCTCAGGTCATGATCTCATAGTTTGTGAGTTTGAGCCCCCGCGTTGGGCTCTGCACTGACAGCACGGAGCCTGCTTGCAATTCTCTCTCTGCCCTCCCCCACTCTCATGCACACGTGTGTGCTCACACTCTCTCTCTCTCTCTCTCTCTCAAAATAAATACTTTTTAAAAAGTGTTAAAAAAAATACTTTAGGGGTGCCTGGCTGGCTCATTCGGTAGAGCATGTGAGTCTTGACCTGAGAGTCATGAGCTCAAGCCCTACCTTGGGCATGGAGCCTACTTAAGAACAACAAGTTTATCCTTAAAAAATATTTGTATATAAAAACAAATGTTGGGGAATAGCATGACAGAATTGGAGATACAGAGGACTAATCTGGTGGCAATATTTAGAAGGGGAGGAACAGTACAAGCAAGAAGCCAGTTAGCAGTGTAAGGTCTAGGATTATGGTGACAACAGTCTAGCTCAGACTAGCATCCATAGTAACAAAAGGTAGGGGATGGATGTGAGGGCTGCATTACAGTATAACTTGGTATTTGTTTAAATATAAATAGGATAAGGGAGGAGAGTAGTGAATATTTTCACAAAATTTTGAGGCTAAATAGCTAGAAAATTTGAGCCACTGTTGTTGATTAAAATGGGGAAGTTGGAAAAGGAAGCCTTTGGGGATACATGTTTGAGGTTGGATACTCCTAAGTTGATGATGATCACCTCTGTACAGCCTCCAGGATATTCTCATAGCAGCTCAGTGAATGCTTTTTGGTAATGTCAGCATGATGAAAACAACAAATCCCTCTGAGAGGCAGTGCGATGTGGAGGTAGAAAGAACACAAAATTCAAAATCAAGAGTTTGAATCCCAACCACACTTACAAAACTATGGACCTTAGTTTTTATATCTAAGAAAAAGTAGTACCACCACCACCACCAGTCAGTTGTTTTGAATATTAAGTGAAATGGCATTTGGGAAATAATATTGTAAACTTTCAAATTTACAATATTAAGGGAGTTTACAGTGGTTAAAGAGGCTGCTAGACGAGTAGGCAGGATAGTGGTGTGCTGGAACGAGGGACAAGGCAGCTAGAGGTAGTATGTAGGGTGGTGCTCCTGAAAACAGGATCAGATGGTCTTTAAGATAGTTCTTGAGCAGCACCTTCCAATAGGACTTTCTGCAGTGATGGGAATAAGTTACTCCGTATTGTCCGATATGGTAGCTACTAGCTACATGTAGCTGTTGAGCACTTGAAATGTGGCTGGCGCCACCTGAGGAAATGGTTTAAATTTTTTTTTTAATTGTGGTGAAATATACGTAACATAAAACTTACCGTTTTAACCATCTTTAAATGTACAATATGTGACATTAAGTGTTGCACAGTGCTCACCGCTGTCCATTTCCAGAACCTTTTCATCATTCCAACAAAAACTCTGTATCCATTAAACAAGAACCTCATTCTTCCCTCTCCCGAGCCTCTGGTAGTATCTAGTCTACTTTCTGTCTTTATGAATTTGCCTGTTGAAAGTACCTTATACAAGTGGAATCATATAGGGGCTCCTGGGTGGCTCAGTCGTTAGGCATCTGACTTTAGCTCAGGTCATGATCTCGCTGTTCTGTGGGTTCGAGCTCCATGTCAGGCTCTGTGCTGACAGCTCAGAGTCTGGAGCCTGCTTCAGATTCTGTGTCTCCCTCTCTCTCTACCCCTCCCGCCTCATACTCTGTCTCTCTCTCAAAAATAAATAAACATTAAAAAATTTTTAAAAAAAACGTGGAATCATATAATATCCTTTTGTGTTGTTCATATTTCTTCTTTTTTTAATGTTTATTTGTGAGAGAGAAAGAGCAAGCGAGCAGAGGAGGGGCAGAGAGAGGGAGACACAGAATCCAAAGCAGGCTCCAGGCTCTGAGCTGTCAGCACAGAGCCCGATGCGGGGCTCGAAATTACGAACTCTGAGATCATGACTGGAGCTGAAGTCAGACACTTAACCGACTGAGCCACCCAGGCACCCCTTGCTGTGCATATGTCAACCGACCATAATGTTTTCAAAGCTCATCCATATGTCAGAATTCAGCTCCTTTCTTTTTTTTTTTACGTTTATTTATTTTGAAAGAATGAGAGTGTGTGCGTGCGTGAGGTAGAAGCAGAGAGAGAGGAAGAGAGAGAATCCCCTGCCGGCTCCAAGCTGCCAGTGCAGAGCCCAATGCGGGATTCTGTCCCCCGAACTGCCAAGATCATGACCTCAGCTGAAACCAAGAGTCCAATGCTTAACCAACTGAGCCACCCAGGCACCCTGAATTTAGCTCCTTTTTATGATTGAGTAATAATCAAATGTATGTATATACCACATTTTGTTTCCTCATTTATAAGTTGATGGACACTTGGGTTGCCTTTATGTTGGCTATTGTGAATGGTGCTCCTATGAATGGTGCTCCTCGTGATGTCCAGTATTTTGGGGGGTATATGCCTAAAAGTGGAATCGCTGAATCATATGGTAATTCTGTGTTTAAATTGTTTTTTAAGTTTATTTATTTATTTATTGAGAGAGAGTGTGCACACAAGCAGAGGAGAGGGAGATCAAGAATCCCAAGCACAGAACCCGACACGGCGCTCAATCCCACAAATTGTGAGCCAAAATCAAGAGTCAGATGTTCAACTGACTGAGCCACCAGCACCTTCTATGTTTAAATTTTTGAGAAACCACCAAACTATTTTCCACAGCAGCTGCATCAGTTTACATTTCCACCAGCAACGTACAAGGCTTCCAGTTTCTCTGTGTTCTCTCCAAAACTCAGTATTTTTTGGTTTTCTTCATGATAGACATCCTAATGGCTGTGAAGTGATATCTCATTGTGTTTTGAGTTTGCATTTTCCTAATGACTAATGATGTTGAACATCTTTTTACATGCTTATGCCATTTGCCTGTTTTATTTGGAAAAAAGTCTTTTCTAGTCCTTTGCCTATTTTTGAATCAGATTGTTTTTGTTGTTGTTGTGGTGGTGGTTGTTGTTTAGTTGTAGGAGTTCTTTATATATTTTGGACATCAGTCCCTTAGCAGCTACTTGGTTTGCAAATATTTTCTCCCATTCAGTGGGTTGTCTTTTCACTCTGTTGTTAGTGTGCTTTTATATACAAATGTTTTTAATTTTGGTAAGTCTTTTTTAATTTGTTATCTCCTAAAAATTAAGAAAAAAATTTTATTGAAGTATAGTTGATATACAATGTTACATTAATTTTGGGTGTACAACATAGTGATTCAGCAGCTCTATACAGTATGCTGTGCTCATCACAAGTGTAGCTTTCATCAGTCACTACAATACTATTACAACACCACTAACTATATTCCCCATGTTGTTCCTTTCATCCCCATGACTTATTTATTCCATAACTGGAAGGAAACCTATACCTTCCCCTCCCTTTCACCCCTTTTAGCCTATCTTCCTAGCCCCTTCCCTCTGGCAACCACCAGTTTGTTCTCTGTATTTATGAGTCTACTTTTTAAATTTATTTTTTCGATTCCACATATAAGTGAAATCATATGGTATTTGTCTTTCTCTGTTTGACTTATTTCACTTAGCGTAATACCCTCTAGATCCATCCATGTTGTCTCATATGGCAAGATCTCATTCTTTTTTATGGCTGAGTCATGTTCCATTGAATATGTATGGCATATCTTCTGTATCCATTCATCTATCGATAGACACTTGGGCTGCTTCCATATCTTGGCTGTTGTAAATAATGCTGAAATAAACATAGGAGAGCATATATCTTTTCAAATTGGTGTTTTTGTTTTCTTTGGGTAAATGCCCCATAGTGGAATTACTGGATCATATGGTATTTCTATTTTGAATGTTTTGAAGAACCTCTGTGCTGTTTTCCACAATGGCTGCACCAATTTACATTCCCACCAGCAGTGCATGAGAGTTCCTTTTTTTCTACATCCTCACCAACACTTGTAATTCCTTATCTTTTTGATACTTGCCATTCTGAGAGGTGTAAGGTGATATTTCATTGTATTTTTGATCTGTATTTCCCTGATTAGTGATGTTAAGCATCTTTTCATATATCTGTTTGCCACCTGTATGTCTTCTTTGGAAAATGTCTGTTCAGGTCCTCTGTTCATTTTTTAATCAGATTATATTTTTGGTGTTGAGTTGTGTACATTCTTTATATGTTTTGGATATTAACCCCTTATTGGATACACAATTTTCACATATCTTCTGCCATTCAGTAGGTTGCCTTTTCATTTTGCTAATGTTTTCTTCACTATCCAAAAGCTTTTTTTTTGGTGTAGTCCCAATAGTTTTTTTTTTTTTTTTTTTTTTTTTTTTTTTTTTTTTTTTTTTTTTTTGCTATTGCTTTCCTTGCCTCAAGAGGATGAATCTGTTTTATTTATTTTTTATTTTGTTGCCTATGCTTTTAGTGTTAGATCCAAGACATTGCCAAATCCAATGTAATGAAGATTTCCCCTGTGTATTCTTTTAATAATATTCTGGTTTTAGGGGCATCTGGGTAGCTCAGTCGGTTAAACATCCAGCTCTTGGTTTCAGCTCAGATCATGATCTCACAGTTTGTGGATTCGAGCCCCACATCATGCTCTGCGCTGTCAGTGTGGAGCCTGCTTGGGATTCTCTCTCTCTCCCTCTCTCTCTGTCCCTCCCCTGCTCATGCTGTCTCTCAAAATAAATAAATACACTTAAAAAAAAATCCTGGTTTTAGCTGTTACATTTAGGTCTTTGATCCATTTCAAATTAATTTTTAATATGGTGTAAGGAAAGGGTCCAACTTCATTCTTTTGCATAGGAATATCCAGCTTTACCAACAGTATTTGTTGACAGCTGTCCTTTCCCCATTGAATGGCTTTGGCACCTTTGTCAAAAATCTATTGACCGTATAAGTGAAAGTTTATTTCTGGGTTCTCTATTCTGTTTAGTCTGTATGTCCTTATGACAGTACCACACTGTTTGGATTGCTGTAGCTTTGTAGTAGGTTTTGAAATCGAGAAATGTGAGTTCTCTAATTTTTATTCTTCTTTTCCAAAATTGTTTTGGTTACTTGGGGTCCCTTGAAATTCCGTATGAATTTTAGTATCTGTTTTTTCTGTTTCTGCAAATAATGCCATTGGGATTTTGATGGGGATTGCATTAAATCTGTAGATCACTTTGGGTAGTATTGTTGTCATAACAAAATTGAGTCTTTCAATCCATGAACATGGGATATCTTTCTGTTTATTGAAACAGAATTTTTAGTTACATTTAATTTTAGGTAATTTAAATTTAAGTTTATAAAAAGCTCCATGTGGCTAATGGCTACCATATTGGATAGCATGGCTCTAGAGACTCATCTTCAGATTTACTTTTCTTTCTAAAACATTGAACTACAGTAACATCTGCAGAGACTTTGTAGTACATGAATCATCATTGGTCTCAGGATAACTGCACCATATGGAAAGCATGGTTAGAGAGACCTGGAGATCTGAGATGGCCACAAGTCACACTGCACCATACTCTGTCTCTTCCTCTGTTTTCCTTTTGAAAAATCTGCCTTCCTCCAGAAGCAGAGAACCTATTGCTTTCAAAAAGAAATTAGCAGAAAGACAAACTCTACCTGTGGCAGAAATGGAATTTCTTGTGCCTTTTCCTACTTCCATATAAGCAGAGACCATGTACCCTAAATGGGGTATTTTAAAAGAAATTCCTGCTCTAAATGAGGATGATGATTATATTAAAGCACATACACTTTGTTCATCATTCTGCTGCTGTTCTTATGGGAACAACAACAAAAGAATGCCTTTAGGCATTGTGCATCCAATTCCATTTTCAGAAGATAGACACTTTAGTTCGTACCTTTGTTAAACTGAGAAACCTCCTTGCCCTGTTTCTTTTTCCTGCCAGGTAAGAAGTAATATGAAGATACAGAACAGCTAGGTCCTTAGTACTCTTCACAGCAGTCTCCCTGCCGCCCCCTCTGTAGTGGCGCTCTAAAGACTCCCTAGGGAGATCTGTAGACCTTCTTGAAGTAAACAGGAAAACTCAATAAATAAAATCGGGAGTCTTAAAACCTAAAGGCTGTCAGACACAGCTCTCTAGGAAGAAGATGCCTTTGGCCTTGGACAGTCAGGAACAGTAGGTTTGTGGTGTTTTGTATAAACATTCTGTCATGACTCTGTTGCAGAGGAGTCCTGCAATCAGTTCTTAGACCAAAAATGGAACTTACATGTCCTGGCCTGCCCATAACCACTCTGCATCAGCTTCTCCTGCAAAGAGGCTGGAACATCCCTGTGTATGCAGCATTAGACTAGCTCAGCAAGCACCCAGTTCTCTAAAAATGATTTCTCCACCTTATTGTCCTATAGTCTACACCCCACCCTCATTCTCACCCCTCTCCTTGTACAGAGATAAAGCTCTTTATTACAGCGTTTGGGTTTTCCCACACTGGAATTAATCTGTCACCACTCTACCAAAATGCCTATGCTAACCACTTGGGTGTTCTGGTATCAGAACGTAGAAGTGTCCCAAGTGTCCCACCCAGCCTCCTCAGCTCTCTTCTCTCTCCTGGGTTGTTATGCTGGAATGATATTCCTCTTGGATTTCAGTATGTGCAGTCTTACTTGGGTGGAGCCTTGAGCTGTTCACAGGAGTGCTGGTAATGTCTGGCCTTCAGCGCTGCCAAAGGCAAAAAGCTGGCCTCGCCTCAGTTTAAAGCACATAGTTGGATTACTGGGCCAGTGTTAGATGGAGGGCGGGGTGAGCAAATACCACTGTCTTCCTACTGTGTCTTCAGGAAATGATTATAAAGCAGCTATAAGTGCAAATGGAATAAAAAAAATGGATTGGCGCACGCGTGAGGGCGCGCGCGCGCGCTCTCACACACACACACACACACACACACACACACACACACACACTCCTACACTCCTTTAAGTTCCATCCCAGGTCCACACCCTTATTGTTCCGCTGGACTTAACTTTGCTGCTATTTCAGAGCAAAGAACCTTTGTTAAACTATCTCCATTCTCTTCCCTGGAAGAGAATTTAGCCATAGTCTGCTGAATGAGGGCTGAACTTCCCTTTAGGCAAACTGGGGGTTCCACTTCCCTGTCTTCTTCCTTTCCAAGAGGAGTGTGGGCAGAAGCATATAGATGGGAGGAATAGCCAATGCCAAGATTTAATCTCTCTGTTAGGGAGTGGGGTTTTCAGAACTGGTAGTAAAATTGTTTGCGGAGACGGTTGTCAATGAAAGGAATCTCTGTCCCATCAACATACTTCATTCCTTCCTTCCAGCTGCTTCTTTCCCTTTCACCTGGTACCTTCATCGGGTTTTAGCCATATGGCTCTTAATGAATCTTGTCTGGAGTGTCTGAAAGTGGCAGATTGTGCTGCGCAGAGAGAGCACAGTACCCCTGGGTCTGCCTCTCCCCTCTCAGCAGCTGTTTGCCACTGACCAAGGTGGCGACTGAGCCTGTGTGTGTGGCCAGAGTCAGTGATGAGACTCCCACCCAGGCCTGGGGAAACCCTCAGCCAGTGTGGTTCCTGTGGGAGCAGCCAAATACGCCAGAGCTCTTCATACCTTCAGGCTGTGGTGTAACAGCCAGCTTTATGCGGTGGCATTGTTTAGTGTTGGTTGACTTGACTTCTCTGTCCCCACCCTCTGTTTAAGGGAATCTGGCCATGGCTCAGTAGAGAAGAAGCTGGCATTAGCAGAGTGGCTTCCTGCTGCCTCTCTTGTAGTAGGAGCCAGGACCACCTTCCATCGCTGCCTCCCTACCCGTGTGGCAATGGCAAAGGGCCTCTGTGTTCAGCCTCCCGTTGTGGGGTTTCAAGTTGCCTAAGATCAGAACACGGCTATCTGCCAGGTTATCTGCCCAGATAAACATTTATTGTTTACAGGGACGTGTTTCAGCTGCTCTGGCTGATCCCACTGGTGAGATCTTCGAGTTTCTGGAGGTTTTTAAGCCAGTATGTGGGGCTGACATCCAGACACAGAACTGCTGGAGAAGTGACCAGCCACTTCTAGCCTAGCTTAGCCGTTGCCTCCTCCCTACCCAAGGCTAGAGCCAAATTTGTATCTCTCAATTCCCAGTCCTGCCTCAGGATATTGTAACTGCCTCTTCATTTTCAACATTTCTGGCCTTTAGAATTTGGAGATTTATATAAGAGCCAATGTTATGACACAAACAGCTGAAGACTTCTCTTAGGTGGCAAAACCAGCATTCTGACACTTGTGTTTTCTTTAATAGCTAGTGAGGCCAATGTTTGGGAAAGGCGACAGGGATAAAGAGATTTTCTTTAATCCAAACAGCCATGTCCTCTGCATCCAAATGTATGTTGTCTTTTTATTTTTTAGTGATATAACAGATTTCTAACATTTTATTATACTACAAAGTTGAAAGAATTTTACAGTGAACTCACTTACTCTTAGCATCTAGATTCTGTCATTCTCATTATTTCACTATACTTGCTTTGTCATATATCTATACATCTCCCTCTCCATCCACCATCAGTGCCTTTTTTTCTTTAAGTAATCTCTACACTCAACGTGGGCTCAAACTCACAGCCCAAGATTAAGAGTAATATACTCTACCAACTAAGCCAGCCATGCACCCCTTTCGTCAATTACCCTTTTATTTATGTCATCAATACATTTTCTCTAAATCCTTCAGCATGCATATATATCATTAACTAGAGTTCAGTATTTGCTTATGGCTTTTTCTTTTGAGGTACAATTTACATAAAATGAAATGCACAAATATCAAGTGCACCATTGCTAAGTTCTGACAAATGCATGTAATCCAAAACCTATCAAAATATAGAATCTTCCTATCATGATCCCTTGTGTCTGCCTAAATCCCCAGAGGCAGGCTCTACTCTAATGTTTTCCACCATAGCTTAGATTTGCTTTTTTTAGAATTTCATATAAATGGAATCATATGGCATATAATCTATTTAGAAGGGCTTCTTTTGTTTATTGTATAGTTTTTGAGATTCTTCCGTGTTTTTACATTTATTGGTAGTTTATTTGTCTCTATTGCTGAGTGGTGTTCCATTTTATGAATATGTCACAGTTTATCCATTCTCTAGCTGATGGATTGCTTGATGGACATCTAGCCTATTTCCATTTGAGGACTATTAGGAATAAAGTTGCTATGAATAGTTAGACACAAATCTTTTTGTGGACATGTGTGTTCTCTTGGGTATATGCCTAGGATTAGAATTGCTGAGTCAGAGGATAGATATATGGTTTTTTGGGGGGGGGGGGTTGTTTGTTTGTTTGTTTGGGTTTTTGGGGGGTTTTTTATTGGAGATTGCTAGCCCTTTTTCCAAAGGTGATTGCACCATATTACACACCAGCAGTGTGTAAGAGTTCCTGTTGTTCTATATCCCCGTGGTAGTTGCTGGGGCCGGGGGGGTTGATAATATCATTTCAGCTTTAATTTACATTTCCCTGGTGACTAATATGGAAGCTGCATATTTTTTCATCACCTTATTGGCCATTTGTGTATCTTTGTGTAGGGTCTGTTCATATCTTTTGCCCATTTTCTTTAATTGAGTTGTTTCGTTGTTACTGAGTTATAAGATATCTTTATATATTCTGGAAACGAGTATTTTGTCAGATATATCTTTTGTGAATATTTTCACTCAGTCCATGGCTTATCTGTTTCTTTCTTTCTTTTTTTTTTAATCCAGAGTAAGCAGTTGTTGTTTTTTTTTTTAATGTTTATTTATTTTTGAGAGACAGAGAGAGAGACAGCACAAGCAGAGGAGAGACAGAGAGAGAGATAGAGACACAGAATCCAAAGCAGGCTCCAGGCTCTGAGCTGTCAGCACAGAGCCTGACACAGGGCTCGAACCCATGAACTGCAAGATCATGACCTGAGCTGAAGTTGGACCCTTAACCAAATGAGCCACCCAGAGCCACTTCTTTTTTATTTTTTTTTTTAATGTTTAATTTTTTTGAGAGAGGGAGAAGCAGAGTGAGAGGGAGAGAGAGAATCTCAAGCAGGCTCCATGCTGTCAGCACAGAGCGGGACTGAATCCCACCAACTGCAGGATCATGACCTGAGCCGAGATCAAGAGTCTGGATGCTTGACTGAGCTACCCCGTTTATTTTCTTAAAACATTGCCTTGGTGAACAGAAATTGTTCATTTTTATGAAATCGAGGTTTTTTTTTTAATGTTTATTTATTTTTTAGAGAACGCAAGTGGGGAAAGTACAGAGGGTGGGAGAGTACAGAGGATCTGAAGTAAGCTCTGCCCTGACAACAGAGAGACTGATGCGGGGCTCAAACTCAACGAGACATGAGATCACGATCTGAGCTGAAGTCGAAGTTGGGCACTAACCAACCAAGCCATCCAGGCTCCCCTTGATGAAATCTAGTTTATCATGTTTTTCTTTTAGGGCTATTACTTTGTGAGAGCTAAAAGACTCAAATCATAGACACTCTCTCCCCTGCCACACCCCCCTCCCCCTCCCCAACAGTTTCTACTATTAATAGCATCTTGCATTAGTGTGGTGCATCTGTTACAACTGGTGAGTGGATATTGATACATTATTATTAACTGAAGTTCATAGTTTACATCAGGGTTCATTCTTTGTGTTTTGTGAGTTCTGTGGGTTTTGATAAATGTATAATGACATGTATCCACCATTACAGTATCAATACAGAATAGTTTCACTGCCCTAAATACCCTGTGCTCTCCCCATCCATTCCTTCCCTCCATCATCTCCAGCCCCTAGTAGCCACTCATCTTAACTACTGTCTCTGTAGTTTTGCCTTTTCAAGAATGCCATATAATTAGAATCCTAGAGTATGTAGTCTTTTCAGATTGACTTCTTTCACTAAGTGATATGCATTTAAGGTTAGCTCATTTCTTTTTATTTCTGAATAATATTCCACTGTATGGATGAACCAGTTTTTTATTCATTCACCTATTGAAAGAAGTCTTGATTGCTCCCAAATTTTGGCAGTTATGAATAAAGCTGCTGTAAATTATGAATCAAGCTGCTCTTTTTATGTGCAGAATTTTGTGTGAATATGTTTTCAACTCATTTGGGCAAATACCTAATTTTACCCAAATCTACCAATTGCTAGATCATATAGTAAAAATATGTTTAGCTTCATAAGAAACTGCCAAACTGCCTTTAAAGTAGCTGTACCATTTTGCATCCTACCAGCAATGAATGAAAGTTCCTATTCCTCCACATCCTTAACTAGCATTTGGTGTTGTCTGTGTTTTGGATTTTAGCTGTTTAGATAGCTGTACAGTGGTATCTTGTGTTTGTTTTAAGTTGCAATTCCTTAATGGCTTATGATATTGAGCATCTTCTCATATGCTTATTTGTCATCTGTGTATCTAGTTCAGTGAGGTGTCTGTTCAGGTCTTTTGCCCATTTAATTGTGTTGATTGTTTTCCCAAAATTAAGTTTTAGGAGTCAGTGATGGATTTTTAAAATTTTTTTTTAATGTTTGTTTATTTTTGAGAGAGAGACAGAACACAAGCAGGGGAGGGGCAGAGACCCAACCATATGTTGTCAATAAGAGACGTATTTTATTTATTTAATTTTTAATTTTTATTTATTTTAATGTTTAATCATTTTTGGGAGAGAGAGAGATACACAGTGTGAGTGCGGGAGAGGCAGAGAGGTGCCCCTGGGTTTTTAAATGTTTAAACAACCTTGGCTTACTTGAATAAACCCTATTTGCTACATTGGATTTGCCAGCACTTTTGGTAAGGATCTTTGTGTTCATGAGAGATTTTTATAATTTTGTTGTTGTTGTTAAACCTTGTCAGGTTTTGGCATTAGAGTTATGCTGACCTCATTAAATGACTTGGAGGTATAACTTCCAGCTTCTCCATTTTCTGAGTTTATGTAATATTGGTGTTAATTCTTCCTTAAATATTTGATAGAATTTACTGCTAAAACCTCCTTGATCTAGAGTTCCTGTAGGAAGCTTTTTGATAATGAATTCCATCCATTTATTTAATGTATGTAAATATTCATATTTTCTGTTTTATCTTGTATAAAAACCTTAGATAAGTTGAAGGTTTCAAGGAATTTGTCCATTTCATCTAAGTTGTCAAATTGTTGGTATAAATGATTCATAATAATTCCTTGCTGTCATTTTGATGTCTGTAGGATCTATAGTGACATGTTCATTTTTAGAAGTGTGTTACTTCATTTCTAGATATTTGGGGGTTTCCTGGGTATCTTGGTGTTACTGATTCCTGATTTAATTCCACTGTGATCAGAGAACATACTCTTCATTATTCAGTTCCCTAAAAACTATTGAGACTTGTTTTATGGGACAGTAAAACAAGTGTGTCTTGAAGAACATAGTATATGTATATGAAAAGAATGTATTCCATAATTACTGGGTATAGTGATTTAGAAATACCAGTTAGAACAAGGTAGTTGATAGTGGTCAGATCCTCTATGTCTTTACTAATATTTTATCTAGGTGCTCTATTAATTTCTGAGAGAGGAGTGTCAACATCTCCAAATATGATTGTAGATATTTTTCTTTTTTTGGTTCTGTCAATTTTTGCTTCCTATATTTTGGTGTTCTGTTACTAGGCACATACACAATTATGATAGTTTTAGCTTCCTGATAAATTGATTGTTTTATAATTGTGAAATATCTTTCTTTTTTCTCTGGTAATACTTTGCCTTGAAATCTTTTTTTTTTTTTTTTCTTTTTTCTTTTTGGGTATTAACATAGCCACTCTAGCCTTCTTAAGTTTATTATTTGCATGGTGTATCTTTTCCCATCCATGTGCTTTTAACCAGTCTGTGTCTTTATATATAAAATGTGTCTCTTTTTTTTTTTTTTAATTTTTTTAATGTTTATTTATCTTTGAGAGAAAGAGAGCGTGAGTGGGAGATGGAGAGAGAGGGAGACACAGAATCCAAAGCCGGCTCCAGGCTCTGAGCTGTTAGCACAGAACCAGACGTGAGGCTTGAACCTGTGAACAGCAAGATCATGACCTGAGCCGAAGTTGGATGCTCAATCGACTGAGCCACCCAGGTGCCCCTATAAAATACATCTCTTATTGGGGTTCCTGTAAAAAGTGTTCCAGTAAAGCATCCAACTTCAGCTTAGGGCATGATCTCGCAGTCTATGAGTTCAAGCCCCACGTCGGGCTCCGTGCTGACAGCTCAGAGCCTGGAGCCTGCTTTGGATTCTGTGTCTCCCTCTCTCTCTGCCTCTCCCCCACTCACACTGTGTATCTCTCTCTCTCCCAAAAATGAATAAACATTAAAATAAATAAAAATTAAAAATTAAATAAATAAAATACGTCTCTTATTGACAACATATGGTTGGGTCTTACTTTTTAATCCATCCTGACAATCTCTTCTTTTTAATTGGGGTATTTAGTTTTTAACATTTGATACAATTATCCTTGTGATTGAATTTAGACTTACAGTTTTGTTATCTGTTTTGTTTGTCCCTTCTGATTTTTGTTCTCTCTCTTTTTTTTTAATGTTTATTTATTTATTTTTGAGAGAGTGCACTATCAGGGGAGGGGCAGAGAGAGAGCGATACAGAGAATCCGAAGCAGGCTCTGCACTGACAGCTTGGAACCCTACACAGGGCTCAAACTCACAAACCGTGAGATCATGACCTGAGCAGAAGTCAGACACTTAACCAACTAAGCCACCCAGGCGCCCCATTGTTCCTCCGTTTTGTACCATTTGTACCTCCTTTCCTAACTTCTTTTAGATTATTTGAATTGTTTTTTAGGATTCCACTTTAACTTACTCGCTGGCTTTTAGCTGTATCTCTTTACAATTTGTTTAGCTGTGGGTCTGTAGATCATAGCAGACATCCTTAACTTTTCAGTCTACTTAGAGATACTGTTGTACCACTGCACATAACACATAAAAACCTTGTAACCATACAGTTCCAGTTAGCAGCTGCTCTGTATTTTATTATTATGGTTGCTGTATAGTATATACCAGAACATACATATGTATACAACATATACATTATAAACCCCACATGACAGTGTCAGGAAGTTGTTTTGTTGTTTTTGTTTCAAAGACATGCAAACTTTATTCCCACTAATTTAAAATTAGAAAATGTGTTAAATAACACTAAAGCCCATGCTGATAAGGTTGTTTGTGGTAAAATATACATAACATAAAATTTACCATTTTATGTTTTTTCCTTTGTTGTGTGTGCTTTTGGTGTCATATGTAATAAATCATTGCCAAATCCAGTGTCATGAAGATTTTCCCCTATGTTTTAGGAGTTTTGTAGTTTTGGTTCATAAGTTTAGATCTTTGATTTTTTTTTTTTTTTTTTAGATCTTTGATCCATTTTGAGTTCACATTTGTATTTGGTGTTATGTAGGGATCCAACTGAGTTCTTTAGCATGTGGATATCCAGTTTTCTCAGCACCATTTGTAACATGTTATAATTTTGTTTTAAACATATCTATATATCTTTTGTAGGGGCGCCAGGTGGCTCAGTTGGTTGAGCATCTGACTCTTGATTTCGGCTCGGGTCATGACCTCACAGTTCCTGGTTTCGAGCACCACATTGGGCTCTGTGCTAACAGCACGGAGCCTGCTTGGGATTCTCTCTCACTCTCTCTGCCCCTCCCCTCACTCATGCTGTCTCTCTGTCTCTCAAAATCAACAAATAAACTTTTAAAAAAATAATAAACATACCTATATATCTCTTTTAATTTAAGAGAATGGAAAAATTGTTGTCTTTGTGAAGAGCCAAGTATCCAAGTGATATCACTTTCCTCTGGTTTGAAAAGCTTTTAACTTTTCATATGGGGCACATCTGCTGGCAACAAATTCTCTTAGTGTACTTTTATCAGAAAATGTCTTTATTTCACTTCTTAAAAGGTGTCTTCACTCAATATAGAAATTTTTCAATACTTTACACATGTCCGTCCATTGTCTTATGACGTGTGTGTATGTGTGTAATGGAATATTGCTCAGCAATCAAAAAAATATATATATAGGGGTGCCTGAGTGGCTCAGTCGGTTGAGCATCCAACTTCAGCTCAGGTCATGATCTCACAGTCCGTGAGTTCAAGCCCCGCATCAGGCTCTGTGCTGATAGCTCAGAGCCTGGAGCCTGCTTCGGATTCTGTGTCTCCCTTTCTCTCTGCCCCTCTGCTGCCTCTGTCTCTCTCTGTCTCAAAAATAAATTTAAAAAAACATTAAAAAAATATACATACACACACACACACACACACACACACCCCACATCTTTATCCATTCATCAGTCAATAGACATTTGGGCTCTTTCCATAATTTGGCTATTGTTGATAGCACTGCTATAAATATTGGAATATATGTGCCCCTTCAAATCAGCATTTTTGTATCCTTTGGATAAATACCTAGTAATGCAATTGCTGGGTCATAGGGTTAGCTCTATTTATAATTTTTTGAGGAACCTCCATACTGTTTTCCAGAGTGGCTGCACCAGTTTGCATTCCTACCAGCAGTGCAAAAGTGTTTTTCTTTCTCCACATCCTCACCAACGTCTGTTGTTTCTTGAGTTAATTTTAACCATTCTGACAGGTGTGAGGTGGTATCTCATTATGGGTTTGCCTTGTATTTCCCTGATGATGAGTGATGTTGAGCTTCTTTTCATGTGTCTGTTAGCCATTTGGATGTCGTCTTTGGAAAAGTGTCTATTCGTGTCTTCCGCCCATTTCTTGCTGGATTGTTTGTTTTTTGGGTGTCGTTGTAGTTGTATTTTAATGGTCTGCTAAATTTGATTTGCTGTTATTTTATTCAGGTTATTTACATCCATTTCCATAGTGGGCCTGGTCTCTTCTTTCTATGTTTGCTGTTATTTGAGTATTAGGTTGTGCTGACTTTATAAAAAGAATGGGAAGCAGCTTTGCTTTTTCTGTGACCTGGAAGGTGCACATTACTTTGAGAGTCATTCTTGACTCTTTCTCTCAGATTCTGCCTCAGGCTTTTAGCAGGTAACATTTTACCTATCATTCTACCTTAACAGGTATCATTCCACCTTTAAAATACATGCAGAATCCATTTCCACCAGCACTACCCTGGTCTAAAATGTTCCTTTCTCTTATTACAATAAGCTTGTTCTGATCTTCGCCCCCTTCCATTGAGTCACAACACAGCAGCCACAGTGATCTTTTAAGATGTAAGTTGGATTATTTAACACCACTGTTCCAAGCCCCTCCAGAGGGTTCCTCTCACTCAAAGAGAAATATCAAGTACTGACTGGGGCCTACTTCCTTTCTGACCTCACCTCCTACCACTCTTTCGCAGACTCCTCTCTGGCCAAACCCGCCTACTCATTCTTCAGACATGCCAAACAAGTCACGCTCCGGGCCTTTGCACTTCTGCTGAATTCACTGCTATCCCACTGCGTGGTTTACTTTCTGTGCCCTTCAGGTCTCTGTTCAGGAGTCAGCCTTATCAAAAAGTTCTTTACCCGTGATCTATAGAAATGAACACTCTACCCCAGGCACTCTCTGTCCCCTACTTCATTTCTTAGCACTTAACATCACCTGACAGCAGGCTTTGTTTTTGCTTTTGCTTTGCTTATCTTTTGTCCCCCAGTAGGATGTAAAAACTTTATTTTTATTTACTGTATTCACCTCCCGTGCTTAAAATAGTTCCTGGAGACTAGACCCCTTCCTATACCACTAATAAATATTTATTGACTGAACACATGAATGAATTGAAGGAACTCAGCCTATAGTAGTTTTGGAAAGAAAAACTTTGACACCTTCCTCCTTTTTCTGTTTTTTCCCTTATTCTTTCAAAAGGTTTTTTTAGTTCTTGTGTCAAATGTTTAGGCAGAATTACTGAGATACAACAAACACATAGAATAAGTAACTCACTAGCTTTTTAAAAATGTTTATTTACTTTGCGAGAGAGAGAGAAGGGGACAGAGGATCCAAAGCCTGATGTGGGGCTCAAACTCACAAACTGTGAGATCATGACCTGAGCCACCCAGATGCCCCAGTAATTCACTAGCTTTAAAATATTCAGTTGGATCCATTTGCAACTGTGTGGATGGAACTAGAGGGTATTATGCTAAGTGTAATTAGAGAAAGATAAATATCATATGACTTCACTCATATGAGGACTTTAAGACACAGAAGAGATGAACATAAGGGAAGGGAAGCAAAAATAATATAAAAACAGTGAGAGGGACAAAACAAACCTTCTATGGAGAATAAACAGAGGGTTACTGGAGGGGGTGTGGGAGGGGGGATGGGCTAAATGGGGAAGGGGCACTAAGGAATCTACTTCTGAAATCATTGTTACACTATATGCTAACTAATTTGGATGTAAATTTAAAAAATTAAAATAAAATAAAATAAAACAGTACAAAAATAAGTAAGTAAATAAAATGTTCAATTGGATGAGTCTGGCAAAAATATACATTAGTGTAAATGCCACCACAATCGTGATATGGAACATTGTCATCACTTCTTGTATCAATTTTGTTAACCTACTTTATTCAGAAAATCATCCATTTGTCTAAGATCTTCACATTTTTTTAATGTCCTTACTAACAACAACAAAAAAAAATTAAGGCTACATTGTGATATCCACGTTCCATTGCTAATTTATGTTCTTTGGTTTTTTTCTTAAATTCGTTAGCAGTATGCATTTCTTAGTTTTCAAAAACTAGCTCTTATATTTATTATTCTGTAATTTTTATTTTTATCTTTATTTTCTTTTATTTGTCTTAGACATGGTTCTATTTTGTTGAATCTTTTTGTTTTTTATTAGTTTACTTAAAAACTTTATGGCTTTGAATATACCATTACTAATACTTTGGCCACATTCTAATCCATTTAGATGTGTAGTATTCTAATGATTGTTTTCTAAATAGGCTTTATCATTTTGATTTTTTTGTCTCTTTGATTCTAAAGTTATTTGGGAAAATTTTATGGATTTTTTTTCAGTTAGATTTCTTAAACTTTTTTTTATTAATTTCTACTTGGGGATGTTTTTAAAAATTTCTGTGGGGGCATCTGGGTGGCTCAGTCAGTTAAGCGTCCGACTTCAGCTCAGGTCATGATCTCGCGGTTTGTGGGTTCAAGCCCCGCATCGGGCTCTGTGCTGACATCTTAGAGCCTGATGCCTGCTCCGGATTCTGTTTCTCCCTCTCTTCCTCCCCCTCTCCCGTGCTTGCTCGCTCGCTCTCTCTCTCTCTCTCTCTCTCTTGCTCTCTCTCTGTCTCTCTCAAAAATAAACATTAAAAAAATTAAAAATTTCTGTGACTCATTTGTGGGTTCAAGCCCCGCACCAGGCCCTGTACTGACAACTCAGAGCCTGGAGCCTGCTTCAGATTCTGTATCTCCCTCTCTCTCTCTCTGCCCCTCCCCTGCTCATGCTCTGTCTGTCTCTCTCAAAAATAAATAAACACTTAAAAAAATTTTTTTTAATTTCTGTGACACAGTAGGTAATACTTTTTTTTCTTTGAAGTTTTATGTATTTTGAGAAGAATATATTTTTGTAGCATACAAAATTCAGTATATAGCTATTGAATTATCATTAATTACACTATTCTAATTGTCTGTATTATTTTTACCTGGTTGATATGTTAAAGAATGAAAGTAACTAGTCTACCACTACAATTGTGTTTTTGTCAGTTTCTTCTTGTATTTCAAAGGTTTTTTTTGTTTTCATTTCAGTTCATTCTAACCTTGAATCCTACTTTGGTGTTTTGTTTTGTTTTGGTATTTGTCTTTGCCTGATAGATTTTGTTCTATCTTCCCCTTCACCCCCTTTTGTCTAAATCTCATTGTTGTTTTTTAAGTTCATTTGTTTTGAGAGAGAGAGAGTGAGCGGGGTGGGGGGGAGAGAGAGAAGAGAGGGAGGGAGGGAGAGAGAATCACAAGCAGGCTCTGCACTGCCAGTGCAGAGCCCAATGTAGGGCTTGATCTCATGAACCATGAGACTAAGACCTGAGCCGAAATCAGGAATCAGACACTTAACCAACTGAGCCACTGAGGCGCCCCTCTAAATTTCATTGTTGAGGTATGTCTCTTCCAAACTGTATTTACAACATTGCATTAAAAAAATTATTAAGATGAACTTCATATATTCATATAACATAACACTAGCCACTTAAATGAATAATTCACTGACATTTAGAACATTTATGGTTTTGTGCAACCACTATCTCTATAGTCATTGCATTTTAATTCCCTTCATTTATCTTTAATTTTTAAAATACAATGCTTTAAATAATTTTTTCCTACTTACTAAGTAGAAGAATTAAGCAGGATATAACAGTCTCTCATTTTAGTGAGGATTATGTTCAGCTGCAAGAAACAGAAAATTCCAAAATACAGTAATAGTAACTTAAATAAGATAGTAGATTTTCCCCTCAAGTGAAAGAAGCCCAGAGGTTTTCTGGCTTGGCACTTCCTGGTGTCATGGACCAAGGCTCTTTCTATTTTGTTCCTCTGCTGTATATGGCTTTCATTTCCAAGGGCCCCTGAAGTCTCAGATGGCTATTGGAATGCCAGCCACTTCATCTGCATACAATCCTGTGGGAAGTAGAAACAGTTAAAAGGAGGAATGTAATTGTAAAAAAAAAAAAAAAAAAAATTTTTTTTTAAGATGCCTCTCCTTTTAAGTACCTATCCTGAGAGCATACTCACTTCTGCCTAATTCTGTTGGCCAGAACTGAGTCACATGGCCAAACCTAGTTGCAGTGTTGACTGGGAAATAGTTTTATTCTAGGCAACTGTATGCATAACTGAAAAATCAAGAGTCCAATTACAGAGAAAGTAGCAGAAAAAATCATAGGAAACAACTTGCTGTTTCTGTCACACCTCCCTTGCATATGTGTAGGACTTCCTCGGGGCACCTGAGTGGCTTAGTCGGTTAAAGGACCTACTCTCGATTTCAGCTCAGGTCATGATCTTGAAGTTGTGAGATGGAGCCACATTGGGTTGAGTATGGTGCTGGGCATGGAGCCTGCCTAGGATGCTCTCTGTCCCTCCCCTGCGCGCGCGCTCTCTCTCTCTCTCAATAAATAAAATATTTTAAAATAAAATAAAATAAATATCCCCCTTCTCTCACCACTCCTCCACTTCCTAATTTTTATAGATGTCAGTGAGATTTTACATAATAGTAGCTATTTATTTAGGCTTACATTGTTTCAGTATTTAATCTTCACAACAGTAGTAAGTACTGTTATATCTCCCATTTTACAGTTAAAGAAGCTAAGACTCAGATTAAGCACTTTACCTAAGGGCATACATCTAGTAATTCAAACCCATGCTGTAGTGTTCAGATTACCCATCTTACACACTCAACTCTATTGTCCTTAAATGTTTTTATACTGTGTGTACATTGTGTATCATCTCTTTAAAGTTTGTACTCTTTAACACTTGTACTATTTTTAGAATCCTGTTAATATCGCTAATATAGAATGAAATATTTTTTACTTTTTTTGGGTTTTGTTTTCTGTTGGGTTTTGTTGTTGAAATTTTCAGACATACAAGAAAAGTGGAGAGAATAATATAATGAATCATCATGTAGCTTGAGCAGGTGTCAACATTTTGCCAGTATTTTTTTCAATCATTCTCCTTGTCCCCCTGCCAAATTTTTATTCTTGGAATTTTTTTTTTAACCATTTATTCACTTTTGAGAGATGGAGAGAGAGCATGAGTGGCAGAGGGGCAGAGAGAGAGGGAGACACAGAATCTGAAGCAGGCTCCAGGCTTTGAGCTGTCAGCATAGAGCCCGATGCAGGGCTCGAACCCACAGACTGCAAGATCATGACCTGGCCGAAGTTGTACGCTCAACTAGTCGGATGCCTGAGCCACCCAGGCACGCGCCCCTTGTTCTTGGAAGTTTTAAATCAAACCCCATTCATTAAAATACTTGAGTAGCTATCTTATAAGGCTTTTTTTTTCCCTAACATAACTTCTATAATATGGTTATACATGTCAGAATTAATTTTTAAGTCCATTTTCAGATTCTCCAGATTATCTCAAAAATGCCATTTCACTGGCTAAAATAAAAAAGACAAGAAACATGTGTTGGTGAGGATGTGGAGAAACAGGAACACTTGTGCACTGTTGGTGAAAATGCAAACTGGAGAAGCCACTCTGGAAAACAGTATGGAGGTTCCTCAAAAAATTAAAAATAAAACTACCATATGATCCAGTAATTTCACTCCTGGGTACTTACCCAAAGAATATGAAAACACTAATTAGAAAAGATACATCCACCCCTATGTTTGTAGCAGCATTATTTACAATAGCTAGATTATGGAAGCAACTCAGGTGTCCATTGATAGATGAAGGCTAGATAAAGAAGAGGTTATATATATGTGTGTGTATACACACACACACACACACACACACACACACACAAAATGGAATATTTCTCAGCCATAAAAAATGAAACCTTGCCATTTAAAACAACGTGGGTGGATATATAGAATGAGTGAAATAAGTCA
Source organism: Acinonyx jubatus (assembly GCF_027475565.1). Taxonomy (NCBI): domain Eukaryota; kingdom Metazoa; phylum Chordata; class Mammalia; order Carnivora; family Felidae; genus Acinonyx; species Acinonyx jubatus. The sequence goes on from NC_069397.1 coordinate 14,329,147, forward strand.
AAGAAAGACAAATGCTAAAAGATTTTATTTACTTGTGTGTGGAATTTAAAAAACAAAACAAAACAAGAGACAAACCAAAAAAAAACCTCTTAACTGTAGAGAACAAACTGATGATTACCAGAGGGGAGGTGGAGACGGGGATGGGTGAAATAGGGGAAGGGGATTAAGAGTGCACCTGTCACATTGAGCAATGAGAAATACAACTGTTGAGTCACTATATTGTACACCGGAATTAATATAACACTGAATATTAACTATACTGGAATTAAACTTTTTTTTAGTGCCATTTCACAGTAGCTTCATCAGAATTAAGATCTGATAGGCAAGCTCCATACCTTTGTATTTGGGTGATAGGATATCAAGGCCCTTTTAATGTGTAACAGTTTCCCCGCCTTCCTTTTTAAAATGCCATTTAATGCTATTTGTTGAAGATATTCTTGATTTCTTTTTCAACAATGTTCTTGGGTTTTTACTGATATCTTGTTTTAGTGGTATACATTATTTAAGTAAGATTTTTTTCTGAAAGAAAAATGTTTATTATCTCTCTAAATCTTAGTTTATCTGAGAATGCTTTTTCTTTTGCCCTCTACATGCATGGCTAACTAGCATTTGGGCAGAAAAGTCTGAGGCCAATCAGGTTTGTGTGTGTGCTCTTTTTTTTTTTTTAATACTTATAGGATTATCTTTTTCTCATTATCCTTGGAAATTAAAGACTGAACCAAGATATGTCTGGCAGATGTCTAATAGGTGTCCTTTCATTCCATGCCAACGATACAGGCATTACAAATTGATCCCAGCACTCTTTCCCAGCTGAACACAAACGGAAGCTGCAGATTTGCCACCCTTTATGAAGGTGTTGGTCTCTTATTAAGTTTCTTAACATGCCCTTAGGATGTTCAGGCTCTAAATCTTTCACTCAGAAGTTCCTTCTCTCTCTCTCTTTTAACCCTTTCTCATTTTTCACATCATTTTTTTTAATATTTTTTTTTCAACGTTTTTTTTTTTAATTTATTTTTGGGACAGAGAGAGACAGAGAATGAACGGGGGAGGAGCAGAGAGAGAGGGAGACACAGAATTGGAAACAGGCTCCAGGCTCCGAGCCATCAGCCCAGAGCCTGACGCGGGGCTCGAACTCACGGACCGCGAGATCGTGACCTGGCTGAAGTCGGACGCTTAACCAACTGCGCCACCCAGGCGCCCCACATCATTTTTTTTTAATGTTTGTTTTTGAGACAGCGCACACAAGCAGGCGAGGGGCAGAGAGAGGGAGGGTACGGAGGATTCGAAGAGCGCTCCATGCTGACAGCAGAAAGCCCTATGCAGGGCTCGAACTCATGAACCGTGAGATCATGACCTGAGCCGAAGTCAGATGCTTAACCAACTGAGCCACTCAGGTGCCCCTTCTTTCTCTTTTGAGATTATGCTCTTTTCCTGTCTTGATCTCTCTGGAGTAGCTTTTTTTTTTTTTTTTTTTTTTTTGGAGAGAGAGTGCAGGGGAGGGGCAGAGGAAGAGGGAGAAGAGAGAATCCAAACAGGCTCCCAGCCCAGAGCAGAGCCGACATGAGCTCCATCTCATGAACTGCAAGATCATGACCTGAGCTGAAATTAAGAGACGCTTAACCGACTTAACCACCAGCTGCCCCTCTCTGGATTGTCTTTTAAAGATAAGGGATCTGGGGCACCTAGGTGACTCAGTCAAGTAAGTGTCAACTCGATCTCAGCTCAGTTCTTGATCTCAGGGTCATGAGTTCAAGCCCTGTGTTGGGCTCCATGCTGGGCATGAAGCCTACTTAAAACGTAAAAAAATATGGAACACTTGGGTAGCTTAGCCAGTCAAGTGTCTGACTTCGGCTCAGGTCATGATCTCGCGGTTTGTGAGTTTGAGCCCCGCATCGCGCTCTGTGCTGACAGCTCAGAGCCTGGAGCCTGCTTCAGATCCTGTGTCTCCCTCTCTCTCTGCCCCTCCCCTGCTCACACTCTGTCTCTCTTTATCAAAAATAAATATTAAAATTTCTTTTTATAAATAAATAAATAAATAAATAAATAAATAAATAAATAAATAAATAAGATTAGGGATCTGTCTCCACATTACTTGACTTTCATCTCTAATTCTGTGTTGTAGGAGAGGCTCAAGCAAGTGTTCTGTTTTGTTGTTTTTGGTTTTGTTATATTTAACTGCTACTTACTGCCTTACCTGTAATTTTTCCTGATCGTTTTCACATGACTAATGCAATTTAGTATGTGTGGTTTTTTTGACTTTTTTAATTGAGATTTAACCTTCATAAAGTAATGTACACTCCTCTTAAGGGTTTTTTTTTTTTAAGTTATTTTGAGAGAGAGAGCAAAAGTGGGGAGGGGCAGAGAGAGAGGGAGAGAGAGAGAAAATCCCAAGCAGGCTCTGCACTGTCAGCACAGAGCCAAATGCAGACTTGAACTCCCAAACCCTGAGATCACAACCTGAGCTGAAGTTGGATGCTTAACCGACTAAGCCACCTAGATGCCCCACACTATTCTTAAGTTCAGTACATTTTTATATGTGCTTATATCGTGCTAACTGCCACCTAGATCAAGATTTAGAATATTTCTGGCATCCTAGTAGGTTCCTTTATGCCCCCTCTTATTAATACTCTCCTTCATACAGGTAACCATCATTCTGAGCAGTTTGTTTTGCCTGTTTTGAACTGTATATAAATGGAATCATATAGTACATAGCATTTGTGTCCAGCTTCTTTTGTTCAACACAGCCCCTGTGAAAGATTCATTCATATTGCTGCCTGTAAGTAGTTCATTCTTCATGATTGCTATGTAGTATATTTTTTGTATGAATATACCACAATTTGTTTATTCTTTTTTTTTTATATAATTTATTGTCAAGTTAGCTAATATACAATGTATATAGTATGCTCTTGGCTTCGGGAGTAGATTCCTATGATTCATCACTTACGTGCAACAACCAGTGTGCATCCCAACAAGTGCCCTCCTCAGTGCCCATCACCTGTTTTCCCTGCCCACCCCCCTTCCAACCTCAGTTTGTTCTCTGTATTTAAAAGTCTCTTATGGTTTGCCTCCCTTTCTGTAACTAATTTTTTTTCTTTCCCTTCCCCCCATGGCCTTCTGTTAAGTTTCTCAACTTCCACACATGAGTGAAAACATATGATACCTGTCTTTCTCTGACTGACTTATTTCACTTAGCATAATATCCTCCAGTTCCATCCACGTTGTTGCAAATGGCCAGGTTTCATTCTTTTTCATTGCCGAGTAGTATTCCATTGTATATACATACATACATCTTCTTTATCCATTCATCAGTTGATGGACATTTGGGCTCTTTTCATAATTTGGCTATTATTGATAGTGCTACTGTAAACATTGGGGTATATGTGCTCCTATGAATCAGCACTCCTATATCCTTTACATAAATTCCTAGTAGTGTTATTGCTGGGTCGTAGGGTAATTCTATCTTTAATTTTTTGAGGAACTTCCACACTGTTTTTCAGAGTGTCTGCACCAGTTTGCATGCCCACCAACAATGCAGGAGTTCCCTTTCTCCACATCCTCACCAACATCTGTTGTTTCCTGAGCTCTTAATTTTAGCCACTCTGACCAGTGTGAGGTAGTATCTCAATGTAATTTGATTTGTATCTCCCTGATGATGAGTGATGTTGAGTGTCTTTTCATATGTCTGTTAGCCATTTGGTGTCTTCTTTGGAAAAATGTCTATTCATGTCTTCTGCGCATTTCTTCACTGGCTTGTTTTTCTGGTGTTGAGTTTGTTAAGTTCTTTATAGATTTTGGTTACTAACCCTTTATCCAATATGTCACTTGCAAATATCTTCTCCCATTCTGTCGGTTGCCTTTTAGTTTTGTTGATTGTTTCCTTTGCTGTGCAGAAGCTTTTTATCTTGATGAGGTCCCAGTAGTTCATTTTTGCTTTTATTTCCCTTGCCTTCGGAGACGTGTCAAATAAGAAGTTGCTGTGGCCAAAGTCAAAGAGGTTGTTGCCTGTTTTCTCTTCTAGGATTTTGATGGTTTCCTGTCTTCACATTTAGGTCTTTCATCTATTTTGAATTCATTTTTGTGTATGTGTAAGAGAGTGGTCCAGTTTCATTCTTCTGCATGTTGCTATCCAGTTCTCCCACCACCATTTGGTAAAGAGACTGTCTTTCTTCCATTGGATACTCTTTCCGGCTTTGTCAAAGGTTAGTTGGCTATACATTTGTGGGTCCAGTTCCGGGTTCTCTATTCTATTCCATTGGTCTGTGTGTCTGTTTTTGTGTCAATACCATACTGTCTTGATGATTACAGCTTTATAGTATTCTACTATTTTTTTTAATGTTTATTTTGAGAGAGAGAGAGAGAGAGAGAGAGAGCGAGCATGAGTGGGGGAGGGGCAGAGAGAAAGGGAGACGCAGATCGGAAGCAGGCTCCAGGCGCTGAGCTGTCAGCACAGCTGCAGATGGGACTGCAGATGGGCTCTGACAGCTCAGAGCCCAACGCGGGGCTCGAACTGACAAATCATGAGATCATGACCTGAGCCGAAGTTGGACACTTAACCAACTAAGCCACCTAGGCATCCCTATTTATTCTACTATTGATGAAAATGCATTTCTTTTACCAGTCTTGGCTATTATGACTAAAGCTACCATGAACATTTTTATGTGTCTTTTGGTGGACTTACACTCTTTATTTATTTCTCTTTGATATATACCTAGCAATGGGATTGTTCGGGCATAAGGTAGGTGTATGTTACTTTAGTAGATACCGCCTAACAGATTTCCGGTGTGGTTATAGCAATACACAGGACCATCAACAGTGTATGAGAGTTTCAGTTATTCTGCATCTTTGGCAACACTTGTTTGGTTTTGGTTATTTTAGCCATTCTGGTGGATATGTAGAAATATCTCATTGTAATTTCTTTTTCTCATTGTAATTTTATTTTTTTTTCAACGTTTTTTTATTTATTTTTGGGACAGAGAGAGACAGAGCATGAACGGGGGAGGGGCAGAGAGAGAGGGAGACACAGAATCGGAAACAGGCTCCAGGCTCCGAGCCATCAGCCCAGAGCCTGACGCGGGGCTTGAACTCACGGACACGCGAGATCGTGACCTGGCTGAAGTCGGACGCTTAACCGACTGCGCCACCCAGGCGCCCCTTCTCATTGTAATTTTAATTTGCATTTCGCTGGTGAATAATGATGCTGAGTACCTTTTCTTCTGCTGTAGGCCATTTGGATATCCTCTTCTATGGAGTACCTGTTCTTGCCTTTTACCCATTTTTTTCTGTGGGTGGTTTGTCTTTTTATTGATTTGTAGGATTATTTTTTTAATATTCTGAATATTAAGTCCTATGTTGGTTGTATATCTTGAAAATATCTCATGGAGCACCCGGGTGGCTCAGTTGGTTAAGCGTCCAACTCTTGATTTAGGCTCAGGTCATGATCTCATGGTTAGTGAAATTGAGCCCCACCTCAGGCTCTGCACTGACAGCATATTGCCTTCTTGAGATTCAGTCTCTCTGTCTTTTTCTGTCTCTCTCTCTCTCTCTCTCTCTCAAAAAATAAACAAACTTAAAAAAAATCTTCTCTCAGTCTGTGGCTCATATTTTTACTCTCAGTGGTGTCTTTTGATGAACACAAGTTCTTAATTTAAATGAAGTCAAATTTTTTTCTTTTTTGGTTGTGCTTTTTATGTCCTTTTTTTTTTTAAGTTTATTTATTTATTTGAGACAGACAGAGACGGCATGAGTGAGGAAGGGGCAGAGAGAATCCCAAGCAGGCTCCATGCTGCCAACACAGAACCTAATATGGGGCTTGAACTCACAAAACCATGAGATCATGACCTGAGCTGAAACCAAGAGTCAGACGCTTAACCCACTGAGCCACCCAGGTGCTCCTTTTTTTATGTCCTATTTAAGAAATGTTTGCCTACTCCAAGATCATGAAAATATTCTGTATTTTCTTCTATAAGCTATTTTATCTTTAACATTTAGGTCTATAGTCTATGTCAAATTTTTGTTTAAGGCATGAGGTAGAAGGAAGGTTACTTTTTCCCAGATGCCTGGTTGATCCAGCACCATTTATTGAAAGTTCCATTTTCTCCACCAAACTGCAGTAGTGTTTTGTCATAAGTTGGGTGATTGTATATGTTTGGGTCTTTTTCTAACTTTCTGTTCTGCTTCAATGGCCTGTTTATCTGTCTTTGTGCAATTACTGTTAACTCTTAATTAGTATTAATTTAAAAGTCTGCAAAATTTTCACAGTGACTCTGCTAGAGAGATATTTACTTCTTACTTTTGTATCCTTCTGTTCAATTGTAATACCTTTTCTTTCTTTCTTTTTTTTCTTTTCTTTAAGTAATCTCTACACCCAGTGTGGGGCTCAAACTCACAACCCTGAGATCAAGAGTCACATGCTGTACCGACTAAGCCAGCCAGGCGCCCCCAACTGTAACACCTTTTCATATGTTAGGTGGTTGGGGGTTTTTTGTGGTTTGTTTGTTTGTTTGTTTGTTTGTTTGTTTGTTTCATCCTTATTGGAGCAGTCTCTTGGGAATTTTGACGGGTCTCTTCAAGATTTTCAGGTACAGATAAAGAGAAACATTTTCTGGTGGAGTAGAGAAGGGAAACTAGAGGCAGAGATAGTTATAGCTGAGAGCAAAAAACCCTTGTTTTCTGTGGTAGACAAGGTCTCTTAACTTAGCGTTCTTGTTTTGGGTTGTTGGCCTCTTTTAGAAAGAAGCCAACCTCAGCTTTGTCTTTCTTCTGCCTCACGTGGGCACCCACACCAGTTATAAGCCAGCAACTGCTAAGTTCTTCTGATACCCTGGTAGGATCCAGTTGTGCCCTTCTAAGTGTACCATGACCCATCTTGGCTCTTGTCCTAGTTGCTCCAAGATGAGGGCATTTAACGGGGCACTGCTGCCAAGGTCTCATCTCCGTACTTATCAAACAGGCAGAGGATTGAACATCAGTTATGCTTTTCTACATTCCAGTCCCATCTGCATTTTGTCTTGCAGAAAATTCCTTATACTTTCTGGTATGTGATTGCCTAGGTCTGATATATTCATGTCAGTGGAAAACTGGAAGGATGGACAAAATATTTAGAAGCATGTGCTTAAAGCCATTCTAATTACAAGCCAGTGCTAGTTTTGTTTTGTTTTTTAATAAGTTTTTGGCCTTCCAAGCTGAAGACTTTGAAAGTCATGTTCATTTTATTAAGGTGAGCGTTGTTCTTAAAACGTACTTGCATGTATTTATGTGTGTGTGACCTAATACTTCATAGCAAGTAGCTGTACTACTTTCCTGTAAAATGCAGGAAGAAACAATCCAGTGGTTCATGAAGATGTCTCTTAAGTCTTTCTGTGTTGGGACCCAAGTCTCTTGGCCTGCATGTGAGTAGCCCAAAGATTCAGTAAGCTGCACTGAGAAAGACGAAGGCAATGTCAGGTATCCAGAATGGGGTAGGAATGGTTGTTTTGAAACTCAGGAGTTTCAGATGATCTGCCTGTGTGCCTTTATTTGATCCTGCGTGGATCTCTTGCCAGCTGGGTAAAAGACACTGGCCCTGGGATGAGGGATAACCCAGAATTCTGCGTTCTTGCGGAGCCAGAGCCCTTGCTCAAGCCAGCTAGTGGAGATGCAGCTGGGGAGAAAAGTCACTCTGTAACTCTTGCACTGGTTGTAATTCTTAGGAATTGGTATGTAAATAAGGACGTACATCTAGAAGCTTGGAGCTCATTACACCTGGCTTCTTTTGTTTATTCATGTTGCTTTTTAATGTGGGAAGAGTATGTAGATAGTTACTAAGTTTTGTTTTTTATCCTCTAGTGGGGGGAAGCACAGAAGTTTTTTAATTTTTACATTGTAATTCAAATACAAGAACTCAGAACTGACCGTCCAGTGATGTTTTTTGACGAGGAAAGCAGTAATAGGATATTTAATTAGGAAGACCCTATACTTCAATTGTAAAGATATCTTCTTTCTCCAAGAATTAGGCCTGATTAGGGCTCGCATTCAGTAATACAGAGTGAGAGGGGGTAAATCACAACTAAAAACCTTGGCACTTCTATAAGAAATTTAAATAACAGGCAGACATATAGAGATTCGTAAATATGTGCTTGGTGCCAGCTAAACCGCAGAGAAGATACTGCATTTGTGGTCCAGGGAAGTTAAATATTTGTGGTCAACTTAAAATTCAACATAAAACTCTCATCTGTGATGGAAACTATCCAGAAACTGCATGGAGGGCGTGCAAGTTGCATAAACTCACAAAGGCCTCTCCTCTCTCACGCAGCTGGGCTAGAAGAGCCTGTTCTCCCTTTACCCTGTGTGGCTGGCAAGCCCTTCTAAGGCTGTCTCTGCCTAGTGGCTCACCCCTTCACGTCTGCTCTAATGGCACTTTTTCCGGAAGCCTTTCCCTGCTCATCTTCTATAAAATAGCAGTCCTCTCCCCACCCTGTTACTCTCTGGCCCTCTTCCCCTACTTAATTTTTTCCATAGGACTTCCCACTTGTCCTGTGTTTATTTGCTTATTTGTTTCTCAGTCTCACAAGAACGGTAAGCTTTACGGACAGCAGGAATATTGTTATATTCGTTGCTCTATTCCTTATGTCTTGAATAAGGCTGGCACACATAGCAGGTACTTAATTAATATTTATTGAATGAATTCAGTGGAATATCTTAAAATGTAGCAAAAAGTTACAGCCTGCCCTAGTAGAGGGTACTTTTACACAGTAGAACCTCAGACTGTGAGACCAGCCTGAAACACCTCAAATATCTTACTTTCTGTTCAGTAGTAGCTTCATATTGTCCCTAACTGAGACCAGTACTTGCAGGCGATGCCTGAGCCTTCAGATGTACAAGTGCCTCTTGCCATAACATCTGGGTTACACTTAGAGATGAAATTAACACAATTTACTGTTTCAGTAAAAAATGTTAAAGTGTTTGTTTCTGGCCTTCACATTTGATGAAGACCCTCCTGATGTTGATTTACTCTGGTAAAGTAAGCTAGAGAAAATCAGGGGCGCCTGGGTGGCTCGGTCATTTAAACGTTTAAACGTCCGACTCTTCGTTTAAATGTCCGACTCTGTTTCAGCTTAGCTCATGATTTGGCGGCTTGTGAGTTCAAGCCCTGTGTTTGGGCTCTGCCCTGACCATGGAGCCTGTTTGAAATCCTCTCTCTGCCCCTCCAGTGCTTGCATGCTCACTTGCTCTCTCTCTCTCTCTCTCTCAAAATAAATGAACTTAAGAAAAAATCATAAGGGAAGAGAAAGTACACTTACAGTACTGTATACTGTATTTATTAGAAAGAATCTGCATATAAGTGGACCTATGTTGCTCAAACCTGTATTTTTCAAGGATTATAGTTGATGATTGTTTGCATGTCTATGTGTGTGCTTCAGAAAAAGCACTGTTTCTGGGCAGCATGCAGACTGGAGCACATACATACACTTCATAATCTTTTGTGATACGTAAATGCAGCTTCTTTGGCCCAACCTCTTTGTCATTTGAGACCATGCCGGGTTGTGGGGTCTCTTGTTACTGACCACTCCCAGACCTGATGGACTTGACTAACAAACAGCTATTTTCTCCAGTCTGCTTTGTTTTGCTTCCTTTTCTAGGTTTTTTAGTCCTCCCAACACAGAGAAACTCTGTTGCAATAAACACGTTAAGTTTTCTGGATGTGTTCCAGAACTTTATTGTTGATGATCTTTAGCATTTGGTATGAAATGTGTTTCACAAATGATGTTGATGATCTCTAAGATATGCTGTTAAGTTTTTAAAAATGGCAAAGTACGTAACCATTTATATCAATATATTTATAAGAAGTATAGGGAGAGCCCACAGTTCATCATGTATGGCAGTATATGCATATATCTCTGAGGGACACGACAGAAGCTGGCACAGGGCTGGGGAACAGAGGGTCTAGAAATCAGAATGAGAAGATTTTGTTTTTAAAATTCAGCCTTTTGTACTATTTGTTTGTTTTTACCATGTGCCATGTGTTTACACATCACTAAGCAGCTTCAGTTTGGCCTGTAGGTGCCACCGTATCTTCAGTGGAAGAAGCCACTTTGGAAGCCGAGATGCCACCATATCTTCAGTGCCTCCTAGAAGATGCTCTCATTGAGCTTCTCTTCTGCTTTGTCAGCAGCAAGAGTGGCTTTAGTCTAAATAGCAGAATTCATTGATAGCTTTTAATTCTGTGTTGTCAGTTTTGAAAAAGTTGAGGCTGTGTGGGGCTTCCCTAGTACACGCTGGTACAGAAATTTTGTCTGTCTTACCAGTGTGAAGCAGTGAAACTGTACCACAAAGTTCAGTTGACCATTGAACAACACAGGCCTTAGGGCTGCTGACCCCCTGCACAGTTGAAAATATGCATAAAACTTGGCTCCCCAGGGGTGCCTGGGTGGCTCAGTTGGCTAAGCGTCTGACTTTGGCTCAGGTCATGATCTCACCGTTTGTGGGCTCGAGCCCTGCATCAGGCACTGCGCTGACAGCTCAGAGCCTGGAGCCTGCTTCAGATTCTGTGTCTCCTCTCTCTCTGCCCCTCCCTGCTTATGCTCTGTCTCTTTCTCAAAAATAAACAAACATTAAAGAAGAAAAAATCTTGGTTCCCCCCCAAACTTTACTAATAGCCCACTGTTGATCAGAAGCCTTACCAGTAATATACACAGTCGATTAACACGTATTTTGTATGTTATGTGTATTCTATATTGTATTCTGACAATAAAGTAAGCTAGAGAAGAAAATGTTAAGAAAATCATAAGGAACCATATATACCATATATGTTAACTAACTAGAATTTAAATAAAAACTTGAAATAAGGGGGAAAAAACATAAGGAAGAGAAAATACAGTACTATACTGTATTTATCAGAAAAAATCTGCATATAAGTGGACCCCACGCAATTCAAACCTGTGTTGTTCAAGGGTCAGCTGCAGTCTGTGATTGTTTGCATGTCTTTCTGTGTATGTGCTTTAGAAGTAGGATACGCAGCATTCATAGTTACTGGCTTGCTACCTCCAAGCCTGTTCTTAGTCCAAAGACCTGGAGTTATTTAGTAAAGAACCGGAAATATATTCTGACAACAGCTTTTTGGACTCTTTTGCAAATCCTATGAAGATATACTACATAGGCTTGGTGATCAGAAATGGGTCAGGTGAGATACCATCAAGTCCAGTGTTGTTTTGCCAGAACGACCTGCAGAAAAATAAATCTCCCTGAATTAGATGGAAGTCACAGTCTTCATTCTGTTCTGTTTTGGTCATAAGAAAACTCCATGTAAGTTATTTATTTTGTCTGGGCTTAAGTTTACTCTCTATAAAATAGAGGGTGAAAGTAGTCTGTCCCATCATGATAGCTCATTAAGAATTAAATGAGATATTATAAGTGAAAATGTCTAGATTTTGAAAATAAAAGTCTCTCGATTTATATGTTCTTCATAGTGAGTGGAGAGGCAGTTAAGAAGACTCTAAACAAATAACCAGTTACAGTTTAGTCCCACACCAGATTCCCATATCTCTTCCAGATCATCCTGCAGTCTCTGTTGCTGTTTTCTGTAATTCATAAAGATTTCCTCAGACCTTCCACCGTCTCCGTTTTCTACCCTTTCAGCTGTTGCCATTATCTTGTGGCTTTGGATGTAGAAAACCTGTTGGATTTACCTTTGAAGCTAGGATTCAGGCCCAGTGTGAAATTAGGCAGGATTCAGAAGGCAAGGCAGGTGTGCTTATACTTGCGTTATCCCAGGACCCTCCTATAATGGTAACCCTCAAGTGAGGGTATGTGAGCCCTTCAGAGAACAACAAAACACTTTGAAAAGAAAATCATGCTGTCCTGGGTGTTCCAGAGCTTCCCATACTGGCCCCCTTCCGGCACCATTCCTTTCTGCAATCCCACCCCACTGTCAGCCCTGGCACATAGTCTCACGAACATGCCACCTGCCTTTCTCTCTCTCTCTCTCTGGCCCCATCCTTTGGCTGCTCAGTTTATTTTTTCCACATCCTCACCCTCTTCCAGTTCCAAGCTAAATAACCCTCACAGATGGCTTGTTCCATCAGAGCTGTTTAAGAACACAGGACAGTGAACTGGGGTCCAGAAGGAGCTGCCAAAGCCCAAGGCTGCCCTTGCTACAGAGGTCCAAGACAACTTTGTCATCAGCTCTTTAGAAGTCCATGGACAGTGAGCAGAAAGGCTGGCAGGTTGGGTGGTGGAATATCTCTTTAACAGTATAATCCTCTAGCAGCTAGCAACTAGTTCTCACTTAGATTTACAAGTCAGAACCTGGAGCCGGATACATTGCATACTCCATTTTCCACAGAAGACAGAGCACTTTGTAGTTGGCATTTCTCCCCCACTTTTTTACAGCATGGAAACCCAACAGGAAATGGCAGTCCCATTTGTGTTTTGGATCGTGGTTTGAGTCCTTACTGAACCTCTTTGTGAACTCCTGGAGAGGTCTAGACCCCTGCCCTGCCTGACCTGAAGGGCAGTATTCCCAGCTGTCAGCACATCCTTGGGAAGAGGGTGAACTTCAGACGCCTATTAGAAATCCTGCAGATGAGAGGAGACCCAGAATTTCACTATTTCTTTCCTGTCAGCAAGGACATGTAAGTTTCCTGTCTGCCTTGTCATCAGCTTTGGAACACTTTTCTCCTACATCCCTTCATGCATGCAATGGTCTGTAAGCTTCTGCCCCCATTCATTATCCCAGCACCCTCCTTCCCTCTGTCCTAATCAGATGGGTCTGGTTAATTTTGCCCTCATGACAAGACAGCCTTTTCCTCATCCTCACAGTTATTCCTGTGGGACATAAAACCTCTCTGATCATGGTCTCCCTCTCTTTTCCCTTCCTTCTCTGTCCCCCTCTAACTGTACCCTTTGTAAGTCAGTTCCTCTGAGGTCACTGAGGAAGGGCAGTCTGTGCCATTTGCCACTATAGGAGTCTCTTTTTCCTCGGTAAGCAGAGTTCCCTTGAGAGACCCCTTCCCTTCCTCTGCTGAAAGCCATGTTGGCGGCTTCTCTGCCTGAACTCAGGCATAATGGGGCAGGGAACAATGGCATGTGTGCAGCGTCCTGGCTAGACAAAGAGAAGTTAACTCTTAGCCAGAGAGAGCAGACAGTTGAGGAAGCTTCCCCCGAAAAGAAGAGAGAAGGCAAGGAAAGACAAAATTCTGTGGCAGGGCGGTACTCCCTGAGAACTCAGGCAGAAATCAGCATCTCCTCCCTAAGCCTGATCTTTCGACTGAGAACCAAATTATTGTTCTTTCTCTTCTCTGCCTTCACGTCTTGCTCCAAGACCAAGAGCTGCCAGATGAACAACACACCCTGTTGCTTGCACAGTAAAAGTGTCTCAGGCTAATGGATTCGTGGAGCCTTGGGGTGCCAGGTGGAAGGAGACGACTTTGATTTCCTTTTTCTTGTCCCCATGCTCCCTGGTGGACTTGCCTCTTTACAGTACATCCAGAGTTCAAGACTGTGTACTACAGAGAACTTGGGGACACTCATATGTAGTGTTGGCACCCAGCAGTGACTAGTTGCCCATATCCATTCATTTCATCAACTGATCGGCTATGGTCTTGCCCCTACTGTGTCCAGAGAAATGAAATTAATCTGAAGGATATAACTCCTTTTAAGACGGGTACGCTGAGAAATGTTAAATTTCATTACCTTTATTCTTGCCTATGGCTTAGCCAAGCATCCGTTTGGTTTGTGTTCATCCGAACGCAGCCTCATCAGAACTGTTTATTTTGTCCTGGGGTTGGGCCTTTGGGTTGCTGCTGAGCGGGGCTGGGGGTGGGAGGCATCCCTTAGTGAAAAGGACTTGAACTTAAGTCCTCTTCCCCAAAAGTACCATTTCCTTCTAAGAGGCTACAAAGTATAATGAACACAGACTTTGGAATAACACGAATCTGGGTTCAAATCCCAGCTTCACCACTTACTAGGTGTTCGTTTCCTCTGAGCTTCAGTTTCCTCTTCCTCTTTCTGTCTCAAAGGATTACTGTGATAGTCAAATGAAATAACATAATGCCTGGCAACCAGCAGTTACCAGTTCATCTCCACCGCAGCTTTCCCAGTACAATGGGATATTTCAGCCACTGGGAAGCTGTGGGCAGTGAAAATTGCAGAGGAAGTAACATGCTGACTTGTTCTACATGTTGCTACCCTGAACCTCCCTGATGGGTTTCTTGCATGCTCATGAGTTTTTGCTTCTAGAATGTGCCCTACCCCGAGTTTGTATTCTGATCTCCAGAGACCACTTCTTACCTCTTTGCCCCTTGACTTTTCTTAAAGGGCCCTTCTTGGCTTTGGATCTGGCGAGAAGTTAGCCAGAAAGCTTGCCCTCCGCCTCCCGTGGGGAGGCTCGTAGTTTTGGCTCATACCCTCCAAGTGGCCTGGAGAGAGCTACAGGGTGTCGGAGATGGCCATGGGAAAGAAATGGCTCACAAAAAGATGACGGTGTGTGAGCCAGCAGCTCCCCACTGCCTGCTGGAGCAAAAGCTCAGTGAGGCCGCCGACAAGAGTCTTCAGAACACTAAACAGGTGATTAAAACATCAGTATGAGTCTTTCCAAACTTCACAGAAAGCCAAAAACTTAGTTTGGACACCAACAGAAATTTTCCGCTCTGGAGCTTTATAAACTGGTCTGCTGTTTCTTCCTCTGCTCTGTGGCCAGAGGGGAGCTCTGTGCTAATGATTCCATAAAACCCTCCAAGTCTTCCTGAGTGGCTTATCATATGAGAAGAGCCGATACCACCTTTTTCCATCATGAGTTGTCTCTAGCCTCTCACTGTTAGTTCAGATTCTGAAGCTTCAGCCCTTCTGAGAAGGCCAAGCCCAACTCTTGGCACTGACCCCTGTGACAGAGCTGAACTCCAGCATCAAGGTCAGTGGCAGAACTGTCTTTCCTCTCCTCCTTTCCAAGATGACTGCCCAGAATCATAGAAACGTTTAAGAATGGAAAGAGACCTTCAGAATCATCTGCATTTTGCAAACAAGGTTCAGTAAGTTAGCCAAGATCACATGAGTTAGGAAAGCATGAAGTGAACTTTCCTCTAGACCCTGCTCTCCCCAGACTCATGCCATGTCAGCCGCCTGTGGGAAGAGTGCCTCACCCAAAGGAGGTCAGTCTTCAAGCAGTGAGCATCAAGAGACTGCCCGCTTTGAGTTTCTGTACGAAATCAGACTTTTCCCCTTGCGGGGATTGTGAGAATCTCTGCCTGAAGCACCGGTAGACCTTCTGGGTTCATAGAGAGCTGCGGGCAGTTGGAACACTGGTTACGAGCAGAGGCACACGGGTGGGTGCGGAGCAAATAGGGGATGCGGATTAAAGAGTACACTTATCATGAGGAGCCCTGAATAACATACACGGTATTGTTGAATTACTGTACTATACACCTAAACTAATGTAACACTGTGTTAACTATAGGGTAATTAAAATTAAAACCTTGATTACAAAAAAAGAGCAGAGGCACATTTTAGCTCCTCCATTTACTAGTTGTATAGCTTTGAGCAAGTTACTTCTCTGTGCCTTGGTTTCCTCGTCTGTAAAATTGAGATGATGACAGCACCTGCTTCACGGGGCCGTGGGGATTAGAGGAGTTGTGTATGGACCGTATCTGGCACGGTGCCTGGCATGTAGCAGCCGTTCACTAAGCGTTAGCTGTAGCTGTCAGGGTGAAGGAAGCATGCAGCGGATTTTGTTGTTATGGCTAAAGCCCTGTGGCATAAAGCTGTCCCGAGAAGTGGCTCTGGTGAGGTGGCATGAACACAAGGCTAGGAACTCCTTTCATCTGGCTTCACATCTCATTTAATTTACTCAAGTTTCAGTTTCTTCTTCTCTATAATCAGTACCTGAATGTAATAGTAGCTGCTTCAGAGTCACCTGGCTGGCTCAGTTAGAGGAGCATGCAGCTCTTGATCCTGGGGTTGTGAGTGTAGAGATTACTTGAAAGTAGAACCTTTAAATAATAACAATAACAACAACAACAACTGCTTCCGGGGCACCTGGAGGCTCGGTCAGTTAAGCATCCAACTCGACTCTGGCTCAGGTCATGATCTCATGGTCCATGGGGACTTCCTGTAGTCTTCCACCCTTTAAAGCACTGACTCTCAAACTTCAGTGTTCGCTTATTTAGAGTACACATTCCAAGCCCCTATCCCTAGAAACACTAATTTAGTGCAAAGTGGAATCCAGGAGTATGCATTTTTAACAGACTCACTATGTGATTTTGATGCAGGTGGTTGTTTTGTTTTTGGGGGTTTTTTTTTTGTTTTTTTTTTTTTAATGTTTATTTTTGAGAGAGCAAGAGCTGGGGAGGGGCAGAGAGAGGGAGACACAGGATCTGAAGCACGTTCTAGGCTCCGGGCTATTAGCACAGAGCCCAACACAGGGCTCGAACCCACAAACTGCAGGATCATGACCTGAGCTTGTCAGACCCTTAACCGACTGAGTCACCCAGGCGCCCAAGATGCAGGTGGTTTTTAAAAACGCTTTTAGTGTTGGGTGCCTGGGTGGCTCAGTTGATTAAGGCTCTGACCACCTCAGGTCATGATCTCACAGTTCATGAGTTCGAGTCTCACATCAAGTGAGCTCTAGCCCTGCTTTGGGTGAGCCCCACTTCTCCCTCTTTCTCTCACTTTCCCTCTCTCTCTCTGACCCTCACTCACTTGCGCTCTCTCTCTCTGTCTCTCAAAAAAAATGCTTTTTAGTGTTTAGAGGTATAGAAAAGGGAACTGATATTTATTGAATTTCTTCTGCATCCCAGACATTTACCTTACTTACACCTTATCTCAAACTATGGATGGACTTTAGTTAGTTAGCTTTAGTTAGCCAAGCTTGAGGCATGGGCCACGTGTAAGATTCAGGACTCTGGGTGTAGAATCTGAAAATACAACTTAAAGTGGCTTTCTACCTCAGCCCTAATCTCAGAATTTCTGTGTGCCATATTTTTAATATGCCATGAGGATTCTTGAGATATGGCTGCAGTTTTTTTTCTCAGAGCACCACATTGGTGCTTTGAAGAACTTAGGTCTTACCCCTTGCTGAGGTGTGTTATACCCTGTCCAGGGGCAACAGCCTCTAGTTAAGACAAGGCAAAACGTGCCCAGAGCTTGGCTTGTTGTGGTATCTTATTTCAAACCCAAAACTCAGTAGGCAACCTGTCAAAAGAGAGTACCTGTGTTTTATTGAGCCCAAACCTCCACAGGGAGCACTATCCAAAGCAGAGAGTAGCATCTCTGAGTTTATCCAGGGTGTCTGTGTTGCACAACACAGAGTATGACTCACATATTGTACAGTGTGGCTGTCTCCCGTCTGTGATCATGTCATCCACACTATCCACGTACTCAGTGTGTGTTAGATGCTACAGATAGATTTTTCTTTAAATACGTGTGTGTGTGTGTGTGTGTGTGTGTGTGTGTGTGTGTGTGTGTGTATACAAATTATGGTGCCTACCTTCAAGAATCTTACTTAGGGGAGAAAACAGGACAGACTGATGGGAGAAAGATACTGAGAAGCATTAACAAATCAACAGATCAGATTTGTAGATGTCATGAATTTGAGAGGGAACACATTCTCAGGTGACAAATGTAGGATCCAAATAAAACTTGATAGGTTACAATGAAAGAAGTAAATAACAAGATGAAATCAACTAGGAATAAAGGTAGAATCCTACCTTATCCAAAAAGTCAGCTGCACATAGCAAGTAGCACGCAGCGCAATCGTAAGTAAACGGGGTTTTTTTTATAGCATGGGGAGGCCTCAGTGAAGGAATGTTTAAAAGGGAACAGTGGAGGACTTGCACTTAGTGGGGGGAGAGATTATTTAGCCATTTATGTGGAAACACTTTGGGGATTTGTTGATTAAAAAGCTCACAATGTGTCCTTAATACAAGGTGGTGAACAAGAAAACCAGTACAGTTTTGGCCTCAATTCATAGGACGGAGGTATCCAGAATGGAACAAGGAGGAGATGTTCCGTCTGTTTTCAGCTGCCGGCTCACACGTGGGCACTCGCTCTCAGAGACACATTAGTCTCAGTGAAAGTCTTGGTGAAAGAATAAGCAGGATGTTGAGACAGTTGAAGTGAAGAGCAGTTGAAGGAAGTGGGGCTGTTCAGCCTAGGGAAGGTATAATACAATCGACTTCAAACCATCCGAGGCCAGTCAGGTAGAAGCAGAATTTGGGGGTTTTTATGTGGCCCCCGGGAACAGAATTAGAAGCACCAGGAGGCAAATTTGGGCTTAAAAGAGATAGACGTTTCTACCAATTAGAAAAGTCCAAAAATGGAATGGGCTCCCTGGTAGAAAATGAACCCCCTTGTAGAGTCAGAATAGTAACAGACCTCTCATACAGCGTGGTCAATACTGGAAGATAACAGGAAAAACAAATCCATTAAGTAGGTAACAATAAAAATTACTCCCACGTTTCTTAAGCATTTGATGGTTTTAAATCCACAGTCTTGAATCCTCTCCACTTGAAATATTCAGGAAAGGGTTGGATCACTGGGAGATGATATGGAGGAGGTTCCGGTTGTGGCAGCGTGGCTCTGAAAGACAGGCGACTCTTCGTGGAAGCAGTACACATGCTGAGGGCTGCTAGTGAGGTCAGAGAAGGTGAATGAAGTGTTGGCCTAGGCTACAGGTGCTGAAGGGACCACCTGTGGACTTGGGAGAGTTAGCATAGGTTGCTGTGGAATCCCTCTCTAGTTGAAAGTTCTGTGAGGTCAAGGATGGCGTCTGCCTTGTTCTCCCTTATGTGCCCAAAATGTCTAACACATAGTAGAGCCTTAGGAAAAAATGTGTGGGCGGTGGGCTGGCACATTGAGTAAGACTTCTTAAGAAAGACTTTGTATCAAACATAAAGGAAGACGAGGGAATGAACTGATTGAATAACAGCAAAGCCTCAGAGGTGCAAAAGGGAGCCAACAGCATGTGGGGGGATATCAAACAGGGTTGCCTGGGGCCTTGAATTGAGGATTAGGGAATAATAGCAAGAAGGGAGAGTGGTGATACACAGTGGGGAGGGGACGGTGGGTGGCAGAGGGCTCAGACAAGTCAGGGAAAGCGTTAAGAGAGATCGGGATTTCATCTAGTAGTGAGGCTGAGCCCGAGGGAATTAATTCTCCATCCTGACTTCCTGAGGACCCATCACCTAAAAGGGATAAAGGAGCGCTGTGCCAGGTCTCCTGGGGCTGTTTCTTCCTCCTCCTTGAGGGAAGAGGAATGAGGATTCTGCCACCCTGCGTGCTGCAGGTCATAAGGCCAGGGTGACGGATTTCTCTCTTAGGACAGAGGCAGAGAGTCTTCCATATACCTGATCTGAATGTGACCCGCCACCCACTGGAGCCCCCGGGGACTTTGTTTTCTACTGAATCCTCAGGGCCTGGAACAGTGCCTAATGCACACAGTAGGCATTTAGAAAATATTTGTTGAATTGACTGTTGACTAAGTGTGTCGAGTGCTGCAGATATCTCAGAGAGGGTATTCTCCCCCACACACGTGAAGTAAAACTGGGAACAAATTTGGTGAAGGAACCTGAACACAAACCTAAAGGGTGGTCTCCTGATCCTGGCCATCTGGAAGCAAATAAGAATGTAGCTCAGCGTAACTGGAGCCCAAGATAAGTGCTCCTAGCCCAGAACTAACTGGCAATGTAGAAACAGACTGCATGCGGGTATTTGCAGACTGAGACAGACATGAGGACTTTCATCCCCAGGGGCTGAGCTTGTAGCCTCCCCTGCTGGTTCAGTAAGTGAGGGCCCCAGCGCCTGTGTTCCAGGTTTCAGACCAGCTGAAGCCAGCCAGACCTGAAAGGCTTGTGTTGGCAGTGCCAGTATCCGCCCCTGACTCCTGCCGATGTGGGTGGCTGCTCTCAGAGCACTCTGCAGGGGAAGCGGATTGGACTGCAGCCCAAGCTACTGCTGCCTATAGTTTGCTCTCTGCAACGGGCTCCTGTTGAGAATGCACCTTGCTCGTACAGCCGGAGCTCAGAGCTCTAGAAAAGAATAGTTTCTTTCCACGAGGGAACCGTTGGAGAAGAGCAAGCTGTACTTTACACAGGAAAATCCAGACTCCTCTCTCTGGCTTTGTTCAGAATTCCAAGCTCAGGAAATTCAGGTGGGTAGAAAATGCCACATTGGGGATTTTCTCATCATTTCTTTTGTATTGAGGAACCTGGAGCAAGGATCCAGCTGGGTCTCATTTAAGGAGGCTAGTGCTAAAAAGACAAAGCCACCACACAACCCCAGTATGAAGTAGCTAGATGGACAAGGCAGTCTTGATATTCAGTACAGGATTTTAGTTCTGTTGTGTGCATTAATGGCTTGTTTATCCTAAAGCCCGGGTCCTTGAGGCCTCTCTAGAGTCCCACAGAATGCGTGTCTGTGGTTAGGCCTAAGAATCTCTGTGGAGATTAGGAGGAGGGACAGCTAGAGAGAGGCCAGGACTTGCTTCCACCAAGTGGCCTACCCAGCAGCCTGGATCCAGCACCTTAGTTCTGAGTAAGATAGTCCAGCAGCCTCAACAGCCAGGTGAACATTCCAGAGGAGTGCCAGCCCCATGTTTCCTTCTTCATTACCTCTGAGTCTGGCTTCCACGCACGTCTGAGCAGAGTGAGGCAGCAAGGAAGAAGAAAAAAGAACAGCCATTCATTAATTGAGCACTTGGCCCGGGCACCTTGCTGAATGTTTGATAATGCATTATCTCTTTTAAACCTCAGAACAACTTGAGCAAACAGAGGCCCAGAGATGCTAAGTAACTTGTCTGTAGACACACAGCTAGGAAGTCGTAGTTAAGACAAGTCTCGCAAGTCTCTCTGACTGTGAAGCCCAGGCTCTTGATCAACCCCGTTTATTGCCTCAACTTGCCTCTTTCCAGAATGGACCCATTGTTTCTACTGTATTTATCTTCTCAGTGCCAGGGTATGCTCCACAATTCTGTTCCCTCGACTCTCCCTCCAGGGTGAACATAATCTGCCTCCCAAAAGCCAGGTACCTGCACCTTTTGGAATATACAGTAAGACTATTAGGGTAGCCTCTTCCCTGTCCCTGAAGTCTTCTACCTAACCATTTTCCAGTTCCCACCCATCCCTCTCTAGGAGACTTCAGGGCAGTGCAGGGGTGCAACTGCACACACGCGCGCGCACACACACACACACACACAGTAGAGGTGGGTGTGGCGAGCGGCTGGCATACCACTCTGAACAGGCATCTGCGTGTTGTCAGCTGATGGGTAGCGCCCCCCATTGCCTCCACTGTGAAAAAAACACAGCTGTTGGGACCAGACATGTGGAATGGGGTGACTACTGTGGGCTGGTCGACGATGTTAACATCTCATTTTGTGATTCATTGACCTCTCAACTAACACAGACTAACCATATAGGACTAAGGAGTGCTGGGTCTGGACATTGGGATCGAAAGTGACTGCAGGAGAGGCCTGCATTTAGCTGCGTTGCATAGAAATGGGGCCCCGCTGCAGCAGGGATAGGGAAATGGTGAAGTGCTGAGTGACTCCCTTGACAGTGTGCCCAGGGCTTTTCAGGTTATGTGTCTAGCACAGGGACCCGTGCCTCTTCTCCCTCTGCCCCCTTTGTCATTCAGCACCTGCACAGGTTCTTCCTTTCTTTCCCCTCTGACCCGCCACCATCTCTCATAGTCCAGTACCAATTCACTCTGATTCAGGTAGGCTGCGAATGTCTGTCTCCCCATCGTAAGCTACTCCCTGTGTCTTCAGAGTGAATGTGCATCCTTATGGCCAGCTCCCTCCTGCCTCTGGAGTCCGCTCCCTGCCTGGAAACCCCTCCCTCTAGGAATGTGAATGAACCACTTCCTCTGTCCTCCCAGCTCCAGAGGATTCCCTGTGTCTGAACTTTCATTGGCAGGCCTCTTTGTAGGCTGACCCACCCTTGGCCACTACAGAATTGTCCTTCCCACCCTGTAGTCTCCTGTGAGGGTGAGTCGCGAATAACCAGAGGTTCCCAGTTTGTGAAAACGCTTTAGTCTGACTTTAGCTTCTTGTAGCCAATCTGTAGGCTTGGCTTATTAAAGATGATAATTAACCCATTGCTAATTGACCTCAGAAGCCAGCCAAACAGCCTATATTCACCAGCCTTGGTGGTGGATTTGCAGGCTATTTTAAGCTTTCTTAATAATCTCCGCAAGACTTCACTTTCTGTCTGCATCTTATTTGCTCTAAGGACATTCTGTAAAATTAACAAGCTATAAAATTTGATTGAAGGTTTCAACAAATGTGAGAATAATTGGCTCCATTTAGAGAAACAAGAAAAACAACCTGTAAACTTCAGTTTGTAGAGGAAAACCCATGTGATTTTTTCTCTTTAACCAGAGGAGCAGTAGCAAGCAGGACTTTTTAAGACCAGAAAAAAATAGAGAACTGGCTGATAGTACAGGTTTAAATTCTGGTTCCCCCAAACCAAGAGTTCAGAAAAAAGAAACTACAAAATCAAACCAGCCCCTGTTGTGCTTGTGCCTTCCAAGAGGCCCGTTTGGAGATAACAGGGACCCCAATAAAGATGGAGTGAGTGCCTCATTCCCTAGAACTTGCATCCAGAGGCCTGGTTCTCAGAGCTCTCTTGGCTACACGGACGCAGGGAAGGGAGGAGTGTTCTCCCTTCTCTGTGGCAGCTCTGAGGTGTTGAGTCTTGCAACTCAGAGGACATCAATCAGTCTGTGGTACCTGGTGCTCAGTTCCTTTTCTCTGTCTGTCGCCCTTCCCCCACAGTCCATAAGACAGATCTCTTTTTCTGTTCCTTCCAGGGCATCTCTACCCAGGCCGGGCTTGTCTCCTGCCAAGTGGCTGTAGAACACTCCATTCCTTGCTTATCAACCCCACCTAAGGTACCCCAGACCAGTAGCTCGGTCTGCCTTCCCTCTTCTCTCTTGACCTAGAGGTTTCTTCCTGCTTTCCACAAGACCTAACTTTCCACATAGCTCCAAGCTCCACTTACCCCATGCATGCTCTCATTATACCTCTAAGGAACTGAGCCTGTGACAGGACAGACTCCTGTGTGGCCTTGCCACATCTTGCTTTCAGTCCTCCTTTCTGCTTGGTTCTTTGCGTGTGGACCTGATCCAGTGATAACCGGAGCCCTGAAGCTAGAAGTTTCAGTTCCCACTGGTGGGGCATGCTGCCTCAGATGGTTTTCAGGGGAACGGAAAGGGGCTTTCTCTGGGCGCCTTTCTTTTAGCTCTTCCCTGACCTAAAACCCCAGTTTTCTTTTCAAAGCTGACTAGAGTGATTTGTGTGAGACACTTTGTCCATCAGTGTTGGAGTTCCTGGTAATCTCCTACACAGTGAGTCTCCCTCCAGAAGGGCCAGAACTGCTACTGAGAAGGTGCTGGGTCCCAGGTTCCCTGGGGTAGTCCCTGGCCAGCAGCCCTTTTACTTACCTCTTGCCTGTTAACAGCCCATGACGGATGCCTCCCCTGCCCAGCTCTGTCTCCTCTAGAGAATCTAGAGTTTGCCCAGAGCTGCAATGTACAGGCCGCTTACATTCTGTGTTTTTCATTGATATAGAACGGAAAAATGTACTCATGAACAGAGCTGTTGTGAGGATTATGTCATAGACTTCAGCTGGACTCCTTCCTCTCCAAGCAGGGAGCCCAGCTTTAACCCCTGTCCTACCAGGAAGTCCTTCTTGGCCAGCCAAAGAGCATCTTGGAGTTGGCTCTTTATGGGTGGTTCGAAGGGCTTCTTCCATCACGGTGTCCCTTATTAACCACATTTAAACTTTTTCCCCAACTCAAGTGCTGGAGTCTTTGTCTGGGAGAATATTCCCATAAGCCTCTTGTAAACTACAGGACCAAGAGAACTGTGGTCCTCATTCTGCTGGGCTCATTCCTCTGGCCTTAAAGTGGAATGCTTTACCAGATAGACCAGAAGGCTGGAGACAGAAGTTTCTCTATGCCCCTGGGCAAGCCCTAGACTTTCTCTCTCAGTTCCCCCATCTACTATATAGCTAGAAGCCCATTTCTCACTCACTTTGGAAACCTAAGGAGACAGCACAACCTTGGCTGTCCTCCCTGCTAGTTGGATTGCAAAGGAGGGAGTTTGCAATTCCAAAAGGCTGGGTAGCTTGTCTCTCTGCAGACACCTAGAATTCTCTTTAGATCTTTTAGTGGCATCTCAGAGATCCCAGTGGATCGAAACCCTTGAGAATCAGCTAGGAGTGCCCTCGCCCTAGGGAAGGAACTAACTGGCCATAGCAGACAAAATCCCCAAAGAAACCTTGTTCCTTCTAAACATTAGAGGGACAGTCAAAAAAGGGGGTGGGGGGGGGGGAACACGACACGCCTTTTTGCTTTTGTGTCCATGTGAATGACAATCCCCACTGATCCCCTAAGGATGTGCTGCAGGCAGACTCAGGATGTCTGCATCCTTGGGGCCCCCCTGCTGTGCCCTGGAAATCCCCATCTCAGGAGTCCCACGTCCATAATGTGCCCTTTCTCCCTCTTGGCCACTAATCACACTTTCTTCCTGAGCCTTTGAGCATGCCACCAAGCCCATGCTGTAAACAGCAGGAACTCTTCTCACTGCCTATCAGCGGGCACACACAGCCATGGACATGCTCTGCTCTTCTGGGCACATTTCTGCTGCATATTCAGCAAGAGTCCTGGCATACTTCTTACCATCCAGGTGATGCCAAGGACCGTGGCAAGCTTTTCCTCTGTCTTCCTCTCACCCCTTAACCCCCACCTCCTCTCCATTCACTGGTAGCAGCCTCACACTGAAAAAGGAAAGTCCTGGACCCATTACATAATTCTCCATAGTGCAAGCAGTAGCTGGGGCATAAGGTCAGAGGTCATAGTGGGGTCAGGTGGCTGACACACACTGTAACGACAAGGTGGTTAAAATTAGACCACAGAGAGGAAACTGGCAGTCTTGTGGAAATGCAGAAGTTTCCTCTGCAAGTGAGAGGCTGGGGATGCAGGGAGGCCACTGTGCGTGCTGCCTGCCAGGCCATTACTCACTGCAGCTCTGTTCTTTAATGCTTTTTAGCCCCTGCTTCTGTATTCCTAGCCTTTCTCATGACATGTTTGAACAAACACACGCAGTGGAACCTATGGCTACCTGCCCTGGCCCAAGTCCAGGACCTGGCACCCCAAGTTCAAGATGGCTGTCCTTTCCTAAGCTTTCTCTGGGTAGCTGAGCACCTGTTAAGTCAGCTTCTCAGGTGGAGGTGGTCGAGACTTAGCCTGAGATTCAGGCCTATAATGCTACCAGGGCCATTGGTGAGGGTGAGCAGGGGGTACTCATAGGCAGGGAGAATAGCAGGTTTGGCTGGGAGAGGCAGCAAAGGATAGAGTCACAGAGTTGGAGTCACAGCTGACTGGTGCGTGCTGCACTTGCCCTGGCCAGCCAGCTGGCACAGTAGCGCTCAGCTCCACAGTGTCCTAGAGGACTTGGATCACACCTGCCTCATGTTCCCCTGTGCCTGTCGGTCCTTACTGCGAGCCTCCTGTGTGCCCCACTTGCCCTTAGCACCCCCTGGTAGAGAAGCACAAAAAGTGCAAGATGTATCCCTTTGCTACCAGTGGGGTTATTGTCCAGGTGAGGGGCATATGCACCTGTAAAACAAGGAGCAAACAAGCAAAGCCAGTCTCCAAGTTTGTACTTTACTATGTGATACAGACGTAGAGGTCCCTTTCGTGGTCTGGAATGGGAAAACATGGTGGAGGGCACTCTCCAGGGGCTAAGGTTAGTGCTGATGAGGCAGTGATGGCCTTCACCAGTTTCCAAGCTCCAGATCAAGCACTTCCTTGGTACATGCCCTGCCAGTAAGGAGGAAAGGACCCCAGAGGCCAGAGATGAAGAGCAGGGCATGTGAGGGTGCCAGCAATGCAGATGGGTTTACAGGTGAGGACACACCTGTGTGGTCTCACAGGAGAAGGACCCCAGACAGAGTGACTATGGAAACTTCCTCTAAGACACTTACAAATTTGACAATTGCTCAAGATATTGAATTTCATTTCAGCTAAATCAGCCCCAGTTTCTCTGACAGCACTGGCTTATGTGCTGATGTGGCCACATGGGAGCAGGATGGGGTGGACCTCTGGAGGAGCAGAGCTTTGGTGAAACACCCCCTACCTGCTTTGCCTGTCTCCCTTCTCCTGACAACAATTTCCTGCCTGGCCCCAGTCTCTTGAGCACGAGAAGCTCTTAGGTGGAGCAGGAACCTGTCAGGGGAAGCCTGAAGTGATCTAGCTGAAATGAAACAGCCAAGAAAGCCCTCATCATTCATTTTGCACTCAGGCTAGAAGGGCTCCTCTTGGGAACCGAGAGAGAGGGGAGCCGGGAGGAGAATGGAGTGGCCGTGAGGGTACCAGGAAGCTGTATTCTGTGAAAGCCAGTGTTCTGTGCTCCCTCCTTCCTTCTATCAATTAAATGCTAAACTTAGAAGAATCTAGTGTATTCTTTTTTTATATCAGGACCTCAGTAGAAGAAAGGCAAAGCCCAGAGGGCCTTGATCGTGGGGTTGTCTGCTCCCCAGAGATGACCTAAGAGAGGTAGTGGTGCTCTCTTCCTCCAGAGGACCTTGACCTCAACCCCCTTGCCCTGGCCCTCCTTCACAGTCTCACACACGCTCAAACTCCCGCTCGTTCACCCCACAGCCTTGTCGGGTAACTTTGACACACTTGTCACGTGCCCCTCTGCCAGCAAACAGTGCCTGTCATCTTCATCTTCCCTTTCAGAAAATGCTGTTTTGCTTCTCTCCCTCTCGCCCTGTAGGTTATTGCAGCCGACTGCAAAAGGGTCACAGTGCTGAAGTATTTTCTGGAAGCCCTTTGTGGACAAGAAGAGCCTCTGCTGGCATTCAAGGGTGGAAAATATGTGTCAGTGGCACCCGTCCCAGACACCATGGGAAAGGAAATGGGAAGCCAAGAGGGAAAACAACTGGAAGATGAGGTACTATGCGGGGAGAGCCCGCTGTGGCAGAGGGAAGGCTCCCCTCCCCGCCCCCAACCCTGCTCTGCCCATGGCTGCTGCTCTTACCCTGGTTATTTATAACCGCTCACAGCAGTATGGATGTGGACGTGACCAGCCAACTTCTCAAGAGTGCACTCTGCTGGTGCCCCTTCCTGCCGGTCCCACCCCAGTGTCTCCATCTCACTCTGCTACGAGTTCCAGATGCTTCTTTTTAATGTTGCATTGGAGGAGAAGGGAGGGAAAGAAAGAGTTTAATAATGTGCAGCTCGGGAGGCTTAGGAAAGGGAGTTGGGGGTGGGGGGTGTTAGGGTTCAGGCTGAGGATCAAGTTTATAGATGTGTGGAGCTCAGCGCAGCACAGGCCTGAACTCCAGCCTCCAGCACACGTACAGGAAGAGCTGACATTGCTGGCCCCGTGTGGAAAATCACCCCCTCCCCCGGCCTACTCTCCCTCCCTCGCTCACTCGCTCCCTCCCTCCCTCCTGCACATCCTGATGTGATTAAGGAATTCTCCTCTTGTTTGTTTGCCCTTGGTTGTTCCTGTAGCCCTTGCTTCACTCCAGACCATGTGTATATGTGTGTGTGTATGCGCGTGCGCACGAGACCGTGTACACACCCCTGCTAAGCCCCACCACCGGTTGCCCTCCTGTCCACGTATGTGTCTTCTTGAGGGGGATTGTTGTCACAGGTCTGTGTGTGCTGGGTTTGTGTGTTAGTTGAAACAGAACTCTGCCGCCGGCTGCCCTGCTGGCTGTGGGTTCTGAGTAAATGTGAGTGTGTGGCGATGCCGGCACATGCATGCGTTTCCTATCACTGCCAGCTGCCCTGCTGTCTGTCTGGGTGTGGGTAGCTCTGTCTGGGTGTATACACACACACAGCTCACTTATGCCTGAAGGTTGACTCTCCTTTTTTCCTCTGCAGCGTTAAAGACAGAGGAGACTTAGGTGGGAAGGAACGTGGGACTTCAAGAAGGGACGGAAGTGATTGTAGCCAGAGGCCAGGTCACCCGTAGGCCAACACAGTCATTTGGCCCACAGCAGTCTCAAGCGCCTGGTGGAGCAGGGTGGGGTGCAGGGATGAAATCAGCAACAGGCCAGGGAAGCCAGATGTCAGCTGGAAGCTGTCGTTTGTGATCTGAAGCAGTGATAGAGTGGCCACCTTTGGTTCAGAGTCTTCAGAGCAACAGAGTCTTGGACTGGCTTCATTAGAATAGCTGGAGAACCCCACCCCACCCCTGATGACACAGGGCTCAGCTTCCAGGACAGAGGTGGTTCCAGGGATAAAGCTGAGCCCATGATTCCAGACTCCAGATGAAACCTGGGCAGGGAATAACGGGAAAGAATGAGCTGTCAGTATGGGAGGAGGCGGTGGGTTGCTAAAGCCATCGGGGTGTCCAGGCTTGAGGTGGGACGGAGCATGCCACCCAAGCCCTGGGTGCTGTGCAGGGAAGCATGGGTGGGGCAGCGCCTCAGCCAGCTGTCTCACCCACACTTCAAGGCTGAGGCAGACAGTGGAAAGTAAGCAAGGCCAGCATCCAGGACTGCTGTGAGAGATGTCCTCTGGCCGGTGGAGCCCACAGTACCAAATCTCACCTCAAGTGAGGCCCGGAGAGAAGGGCACAATGTAAATGCCAAGGGGGGCCTCCTCCACTCTTAGGAGGATCAGACCAGCTCTCCAGGCCCAGAGTTTGGCTGTGCCACTCTCTCTCTCCTTCTAAGGCTTATTGACCAAACAAAGGTTATGACCCACACCATGCTGCCCACTTCTTCCTTTTCCCACGAGCCTCCTGGGTTCCTTTATGTTAGTGGCCCCTGGGAAACCCTGCTTACCCTGGTCTTTGTAATTTCATAACCCCACACTTCCTCGTTTGCTGTGAGAGCTGAGTGAACCTCAGACAAGCCTCACTGACCCCCTTTTGACCTCAGTCAAGCTTACTCCAAGCCCCGTGATAACCCTGTGGATCTCTGATCAGAGCAGGCAGAGGCAGTGTTCCCCCAACAGGTTAGTTAGCCATCCTGTCCCACTGACTCTGGTCCAGGTTAACCTCACGAACAAGGAAGCAAATGTGTAGACCGAGTCTTCCTCCTCATGGCCTGGGCCTCCCAGAAATGAATAGTCTGTGGGTCGTCAGATGCATGGTGACTGTGGACAGCGTCCCAGACCCCTGAGACTTCTTGGATAGTGACAGTTCTAACCCCATCCTGAGACCCCCGTCTCTCCCTAAACTGAAAGATTGGATCACTGAAGCTGGTTGGGGGAGGAAGAAGGAGACGGTGATTCTTTGTTTCCTCAGGCATCATTCTTCATGAGCAGAAGAGAGTCCCATTCCTTAGAGATGCTACCAAAACACCTGTCTTCCTGCCCCTAGATTTTGCTCCCAAGACAAAAGTATCACCTATGCACCCACACACTATACCAACCACTTTCAGCCCAAAGAATCCTTCAGAATATCATCTTGAGATGGACAGTTAGAGGAGAGAGCAAGACTCTAATGAACAGGTCCCAGGTGGGCTTAGTGGAAACCTGAGCCATTCAGGGCTGGTCTGGCCTTACTGTCTAGATTCAAGACCCCAGCCTTGTTGGTAAGAGCACATACTTTGGAGTCTGTCCCACTGGAATTTGAATCCCTGATCTGCCACTTATTACCTTTGACCTTGAGCAAACTGTTTAACTCTCTAAACCTCAGTGTACTCATTTATAAAGAAGGGATGATAGTGACACCTATTTCACAGACCATCGTGAGTATTAAATGAGTTGATACGTGAAAAACACTTAGCCTAGTTATCTGACCAACAATAAGCATTCAGTAAATGGTAGCTGTTATTGTCATAATCATTGTCATTATTATCATCATCTAGTTAGAAACACAGGAATCTTCTACTAAATCACTCCCTGTTACCCATGCTAATGCTGTCCCTCAGAGGACACTGTCTTGGGCAGCTGCATGTTCTCTGCTGACCAAGGTCAGAAGTGAGAGAGTGAGGAATGGAGCCTGGGACCACCCGGGGAGTGGGGGCTTCTGAGAGCTGAGGCTGCAGGCGGGGAGGGGCCATCCCTGGGGAAGGCTCCACCAGCCTGGCAGGAGGCTCCTGAAGCTAGCCAGCCATCTCCTAGCCTGCCCAGACCCGAGAGGGCAGCCGAGCAAGGTCATGTCATGTGAATTCCTGTAATGGGGCTCAGCAGCCCCCACACCGCCAGGCTGTGGTCTTAAAAAGAAACCAGGGCAAGGTCTGCTGAGCTACAGCATCTGCTCCCTGAAGCTCTCTCGGGGGCAGGGGAGCTTCCACGCCTAACTCCCAGCTCTTGGCCAGAATTGATTCCTATCAGATCATTAGCAGGAATTAGGTCTAAATTGAGTGGTTCAGCTTTCTCTGTTGTTTTCCCCTTTGGTGATTTCAAAAGGAAAATATGTTCTAAGCAAGACTTGGTGAGTGTGTGCAAAGGAGAATGGAGAGCTGTGTGTATAAGCATGGAAGTATATGTGTGTGTGAGTCACTTCTCCTGTGGACATATGACTCTCCAGGAGGAAAGAGCCTGGAGTGCAAAAGGGAGCAGTTGCTGTAGGGCAAGGTGGCAGCTTCTGTCGACTCCCTCTCTGCCTGAGTTGAAGGAAGCACACACCTTGGGGTCCTTTGTAAGGAAAGGCCATTCTTTCCATGGAGTTGGGAGTGCTAGGAGGACAGAAGGGTGGGGCTGGGAAGGGCCATGGGCTCACAGTCTCCTCTCTCCCCTGGTCTGCTCCACCGCCCAAAGGAGGAGGACGTGGTGATTGAAGACTTTGAGGAAGATTCAGAGGCCGAAGGCAGCGGGGGTGAGGATGACATCAGGGAACTTCGGGCCAAGAAGCTGGCTTTGGCCAGGAAGATAGCCGAGCAGCAGCGTCGCCAAGAAAAGATCCAGGTGGGGCCTGCCTGGGGAGGGTGGTTCCCATCAGGGTGGTGGCTGTGTAGGGCATGGGGGGGGGGGGGGGTGGGCGGGGAGTGTGAGTCACAAGTAGAGATAAGAAGGACCCTCTCGGGAAGAGACGGTCTTGCAGTGTCCTTACTGGTCCCACCCATTTTCTTTCTCCATCACCAAATTCTGGTAGCATTTTTGGTGCCTGGAGTCTCCCTTCTCGTGGACTCCAAGGCAGAAGCAGGTTCTTCTCAGGGAATCTGCTGAAAGCTTCTTCTCCAGTGATGATCTGTGAATACACACCTACACATATACAGTCTTCCACACAATTTCAGGGTTTCAGAGTCCCCTTAAACCTTATCCAGGCACTCCTGGAGAGGTCATAGGTGCTCTGTTGAGAGCACCACTTCTCAGGGAAGAGAATGTCATAGCCACAGTCTGCTTATCTGGATTCCCAGTGTAATGGCTGAGCCCCTCTGGACAGGACACACTAAACCCTCCTGGAGAGAAACTACTTCATCTCCACACACGGTTCCTCCACCATCAGCTCTGCTGTGGACCCATACCTGCACTTGCGGCAAGTTTTTCTCTATGGCTCTCCCAAGTCTGTCCTTTTACACTGTATAAGCTCACTTCCTCTTATCTGGGGCTCAGGGCAGACAGAGAAGAGCCAGTCGTGTTCCTCCCTTTAAAGACTTTAAAGACCGTAAGCATGGGGAAGCATCGGGCCTCTTTAGGAATGTCTTGTTTCTAGTCCTCGCTTCAGCTGCCCCTTGCCTTTGGCACAGGGCTTAATGTTCTGTGGTCAGGCAGACCTGATCACATTCTGGGCTCCACCACTTACTGGTTTTGTGACTTCGGGGACATTAACTTCTCAGAGCCCGTTTCCCCATCTGTAAGATGTAAGTGGTAGTAGCGCCTGCCTCCTAGAATTGCCATGAGGCCTACAGGAACCAGTGCATGTAAAGCGCATAACACAATGAATGGCACACGGTGTGTGCTCCGTAAGTGGTCACTGTGGCCTGATACTTGTCTAAACACCGACCAGAACTCTGCCCCGGGAAGGGGAATGAATACCATTTGGGATCCGTTGATCTTGACGTATTCGTGTCCCTTGGCTGCTTGGAATCAAGTGTGTGGTACCTCCTACCAGGTCACTGTCACGGTGTGGCTGCCTCCTCAGCCCTTCTGGGGTCTGTGTGTAACCCTCTGTTGTGGCCTGCAAGGCAGCTTCATCCTCAGGCTGTCTTTCTTCCTGTCCTGTGGTTATTTTCTTCCTCACCGTCAGTCTTCCCAAAGGTTCTGTCTATACTCGCCGCCTCCATGTCCTGACCCTCAACCCAGCAGTTATGGAAACCGTGGTGTCAGAAGTCACCAAGTACCTGTCTTCATCGAGTCTCGATCCCCGTCATACTTGACGTCCCTGTAGCTTTAGGCCCTGAAGCCCCCTTCCTGCAGCCGCAGTCGAGCACAAGCAAGCCCTCTGTTGGCCACACCTCCCTCCTAGGCTTCCTCACCACCATTCTCTTCTTGGCCTCCTCCTTCCTGTCACTTCTTAGTCTCAGTGTGAAGAGTTGGCGCTCAGCAGATATTTGTTCGGTGACTTAATAGACAGTAGCAACTAGACAATCCTCTTAAATTCCTCACTGGCTTTTAACCCCTTCTGCTCATTTATTCCCTTCTCTCCTGTCTGTTCCCATTGCCACAGCTGCTGCTCTAGGCCATGTACTGACTTGGATTAGAGCAGTCAGAGCCCACGCATTGCACAACTCCAGGGGGTGCTGTTTACTCGGTAGTCTGCGAACGTGCCGTCCGCACACCAGGATCCTCGCTGCCTCCAGGGCACCTCACGTGTGGTCATCCTTCTCTTCCCAAAAGAACTGCTCCCCTGCTCAGAAATCATCTGTGCCTCTGCTTCACTAGTAAAATCTAATTCCTTCCTATGGCATTTAAGGTTTTCTTGTCTGTTCCCAGTGTTTTCTCAGCCTTTTCTTCTCTCGCCCGTGAGCCTTACGAGCTGTGTGGCATTGGGCAAATTATTTAACTTCTCTAAAACTGTTTCCTCATCTATGAAACGAAAGTGGTAACAGCACCTACCTCAGAATGACAGTGCGTGTAAAGTGCCTGTCCAGACACTAGTGCCCTTCTGCCCGGACCACGACACTAACCGTCCTCTCCTCTCACTGTCCCCTGACGTGCTCTACCCTGTCCCACTCTCGGGTCTCAGTCCATGCTGTTCCCTCAGACCAGAATACCCTTTTCCTGCTCCACATTTCCTATTACCTGTTGAAACTCTAGTCTTCCTTCAGTCCTCAGATGAAACTTCATCTCCCCAGTGAAGCCTTCCCTGATACCCCTCAGGAGGAATTCATCCCTCTCTGCTCAGTGTTCCTGTGGCACTGATTTATGCTTCATTTCTGAAACTTGTATCATGTCTCGTATTACAGTTATTTCTGGACTTGTTCCCCACCCACCCCACCCCCACTGTTGTACTGTGAACTCCTTAGAAGCAAGTACCATGTCTCCATCTCAGTGTGTAATAAGTGGTAGTGGAGCATCTGCTAGGCTAGGGGTCGGGGGACACAGGACCGAACCAAAGAAGTCCCACCCCAGAAGGTGCAGGGTGTACAGTGAATGGAGGAGCCAGTGATTTGAGGCGTCAGCGTGCACTGTGGCCAAAGGGAAGTACAGGATGCTGTGGGAGCACATGCCATGGGGACATGGCCTCTCCAGCAACAGGCAGTACATTGCAAACCGGAGGTCTTGTATGAATCTTGCTTGACGTCTGGTGCCTGGGGCTGCCCCTGCTCAGGAGCTTTGTTCCCCTGTCACCTCCTTCAGAGCAGGCTGCTCAGGCCTGGGCACCACAGGCCTGCTATGGGCCAGCTGGGGTTTGGGTTGCTGTGGCCCCTTTAAGAACAGGCCCCACATGCACCACTGCTGGCGGCCCTGCCTCCTGTCAGCCTTCTTCCTCCAGCCTCACAGCCACAGGAGGATTTCTCAGCAGAGGAAAAATTCCCCCCTTCCTTCCCCCCCCTTTTAATGCCCGGGGCCCTTCACTTCCATAATTCTTCATTTTCCAGCCTTGAACGTAAGCCAGACACATCTGTCTGGCCATATGCGTGAACCCTGGAGTCTGTGCCGAGGTGGCTGTAAAACAGGGCCGGTGAAGGCCCTTCTGGGAGAGCACACACATGTGTGTGCCCTCGGGCCATTGGCTCCCTGCCCAGAACCACGGGGCTGCAGCACTCCAAACCCATGTTAACCTTTTCTTATTTTTCCTCTTTTTGTTTAATTTAAGGGGGGAAAATCCCAAGGAAAAGGTATAAATTGTCCTGGGAGTGGGGGAGAGGCTCCTAGCTGGAGAGGCCATTATTGTTGGCAGGTACCTGGGTCACACTAATACAATAAGGAAGAGAGGAGCATCGGGTGAATTAAGATTGGAGAGATGGGCTGTAAATTACACTGCTCTGAACTCCATCAGTCTCCAGGGGTGTTAACCGAGAGGTGTAAGGCAAGTCCCCAGCTCCCGGCGCCTTTTACAGATGCAGCAAAACAGGAACCACACATGTTTGGGGAAGGGGATATGAAGATGGAGTTGAAAAAATCCTCCTGGCCCCCATGATGGCTATAAAGTCCAACTGAGATCTGGGGCTGTAGCCACACCCCCACTTCCCTTCTCCCACCTAGACCCCTGGGCCCAAGCTCATCTGTGGGATGGGGGAGGTGAGGCCTAGCCTCCCTCCGCAGCCTGTCCCTCCCCGCTTCCGGCCTTGCACAGAGGCTGGTGAGTGGGGCCGACTGGAGGTCAGAAAAGGGGTGTGGGCAGCTCTCCGGGCCTGTGCAGCTGGAGCCACGGCACCCAGGCAAGTCCCTGAATACTGAGAGGCCAAGACCGCCCACCTGGGACTTTGAGGCCATGCTCTCTGGCTCACCCCAGGCTTTGCCTGTTGCCTGAGACACCTCTTCACATTAGGTCGGTTCTGCCCACCTGGATGCTTTCTGACCGAGTCCTTTTCATTCCCGTTGCCATTCTTGGGAGGTGTCTGGAGACCAGAGTGCCAGGTACATGGTTTGTCTGGGCAGTTGGTCTGAGGTGTTTCAGTCCTAATCAGGCCCCTAGGGCTAAGCAGTCACTGAAAATCCGCCTCTAGGCATGAGGCGTGGCCTCTTGGCACCTCATCCTGGCCCTGTGAATCCCCCCCCCCCCCTCTGCTTCCACGAGGCTTTGCTGTGATTTGTGCTGCTGTCGGGCGGGGTCGGGTTTCCTGAGCAGTTGCAAACATCCCACCTGAAACATAACAGGCTCTTCCTCTGGCCACAGCTATTGTTTCCCTCGGCATTATGGCCACAGTCTTGCTCTGTAGCCAGCAATGACATGTGTTCTGAAAATAGCTTGGCTCCCCTGTCCCCTTCCCGCCCACCCACCCTCCTGAAGATGCAGTCACTCCTTTGTGGTGGCCCCAGGAGTTTCACTCTAAATATAGCTGCGGCCCATTCACACTGCCACCCAGCTGGGGGAGGGTGGTGCTGTGGAACAATGGGGCACACACAGAGCCCCCCACACCTGTATGGAAGCTAGCGGAAGGCAGACACTCAGCCCTGGCTCCTAGCTGTCGGAGGCAGGGTGGGAGCCACTGCACTACCAGGCCAGGGGCACGTTCACGCCAAGGCAGGAAAGCACATCAGCCTGCAGAGCCGGGCAGCCGCCCGCCCTACTCGAGCCATTCCAGAGCCCGCTCCAGCTTCTCCACAAGCCGTGGCGCTGGGTCTCCAGTTTGCTGCAGCCACTCTCGCCTCCCTGGCTCCTGCAGCGTCCACAAGGTCCCGACCTCCTACAGAATGAACCCATGGGCTGTTGGCTGGAGCAGCACCCTTAGGCTAGTACTGCTTGGAGCAAGCCCAGAGGTGTCATGCTCACCCTGCCACTCCCTCTCTGTCAGGAAAAGGCACACCTCCTGGGCATTCTCAGAACGAGAGTTATCGGATAAAATTCAAGTCAGATTAGCCATAAGATGCCCTCCAGCTCTGAGATTCTGTGATTGAGCTCGTGGAGCGAGGTATTGTTGAAGAAACTATAGGAAAAGAAGACCATTCTCTTTGAGCTCTTTACAGTCTAGTTTGAAAATAAAATCAGTCCTCATAAAACTATAAGAAGCAGCAAGCAACTCATCCTGATCATAACTTTTTTGGGTGGTTTTTGGTTTTTGGTTTTTGTTTTGGTTTTTTTGCTTGGTTTTTGTTTGGTTTTTGTTTTTTCTGATTGTAACTTTTGAAAAGAAAGCAGGCACACGTTAAGTTCTGTGGCACTGACTGAACATCCAGAGAAGGGATCCTAAACGGAGACTTCCCCATGAGCACCCACCCTACATGACGATGTTTATCATGCCAGGGGTTTACCAGCCCCTGGTGCTGCCTGCTCTCTTTTGATAGCAAATGCAATATCTGCTCCCTTTGGTTTCTGTGGCTCGAGAAGGAACTGCCTGCCTGCACTGTCAGTGGTTATCTCACCAACTATTCCTATTTTTTATTTCATTTCCATTTTTTCCATTTTTCATTTTTAAAAAAGCTTTCTATGTCATTAAAGAAAAAAAAGACAATAAGAGTACTATGAGTCTTATCATCTTATCACAGAAGTTGACAACCCTGTCTCTCTCCCCTCCCCATCTCCAGCTCTGCTCCCGAGTGGTTTCCCCAGATAGTTACCCTCCTGGATAATCTAAGAGGTGAAAAATGGAGCTGGTCAGGAGGAAGGGAAACTGACACTTGTGAGGTTATTAATTCATGTATCAGGCATTTTCCTAGATACTTTCACATACAAAATGAGCACAGAAATTTGCTGTGGCACAGAACTTCTTGTTTCTGGTGAAGACATTGCTCTGGCCAGAGAGGCCCAGGGATAAATGATTCCATCACCCAGTAGAGGGACGGGAGCAGCCACACTCCCTGTGGAGTCCTAAGCGGAAGGAAGACTTAAGAGGGCCTTCTCTCAATGTGGCTCTGCTTCGTGACTTGGGTTCTTCAAGTTCCACAGCTCCTGTGTGAGCTAATTGCAATACCTTTTATTTGTAATTCTCAGTGTCCCAATTTTCAGTGGGTCAGCATCCCCAAAACATCCCCACAGTCTAGAAGGAACTTAACCTATAAAGAGCCCTTCTCCCAAGCCTGTTAGCTTCCTCATTAGATGTTACTGTGGATTATCTCTTTCCCAGTTCCCCACTGCCTTGCTCAAGGATGCTCTCATACCTCAGAGAAAGTTGGCTACTTAGCACCTTCCAGAAACAGAATTGAGTTCTTTTTTTCCTTCCACACTTGATGACAACTCGGTTCCTACTACCACTGGTGTGATTCAAAGTGTCCGTGCTTTCCTTGGGTTCCCAGTTCATTATCCAGGGACCGTCGTGGCCCAACGTTAGCTGCAACGAGAAGGGTTCCTGTGGACCTCTCCTTCCGGGTCAGCACACTTGACTCCAGGCCAGGGCCAGTCTGTCTGAATCACAGCATTCCAGTTGAGCCCCCCTCACCCCCACCAGAGGCTTCTGCAGCTTTTTACTCATACAAACAAAAATAAATCTCACTACCGGCCTCTGAACTCCACAGCAGCTTGCTTCCCCCGTCTCCCCAAGCGTCCCATGGCTGTGAGTGGGGACTTGGCACTCTCCCCACCGACATCACTTTTTCACTCCCTGCGCATCCTGTGTCCTTCTCTCACCGTGCGACCCAGAGATCGGAATGGGACGTGACGGCCGGCACAGGCGCCGTGCACAGCTGCCAGGAATCTGACGGGTAAAATCTGGAAAAGTTAGGAGGGCAAATGCTAAACACACACACACACACACACACACACACAGCACCACTCAGAGAGGGCCGGAAACACAGACACCCGCAGAAGAGGGCCTGCAGACTCCCGGTCCCTCTTCCGTCTGCCATTCTTTTGAAAGGTACTGGGCCAGTCTCATGACCCAGGTATGACACCCCCCAGAGGCCCACAGGTACCCCAGGAGAAGGGGGAGCAGCTTCATTTAACCTCCTGAGACTCCGTGAGGGCATGTGGGGAACAGGAAGCAGTTGTGTGGTGACTCACTAGGCAGAGCCAGGTTAAGGGAAGTTGTCTGCGGGCGTCCCTGGGACCGGATGATGGCAGCACAGCTCCAACCACCCTCATACAGCTTGACCCCACCCCACCCCTGGGGAACCAACAAGGTTGCCACCTCCCTGAGAGCCCGCACGGCCTTTGTTCACCTTTCTGGCCCTGAGCCAGAGGTCTGAGAACTCAGACAGTTAGAGCTTCCCTGTACCCTGCTCCTAGGTGTTTCTTCCGTCCTGTCATCAGAACATACAAGCAGGCTGTTAGCCCTCGGCCTCCCTTGGTCACCTGGCTTAAAAAGGCCAGCTTTCTAAAGGTGGGATGGTTCAGGGTCTCAGGAGCTCATTATTGTTCACTCAGGGTGAGGAATGGCAGCCAGGTCCTCTTCTTTAGAGTCAGAGCAGAGCTGGCCTATCATTTCTGCAGGCAGGAAAACTAAGATGTGAAGAGTCTCGGTGGGGCAGTGGCAGAGATCTAGTGCTCAGGTCCCTGAGCCCCTGTCCTCTTCCCATCCAGGTCTCTGTTCTGTTCCTTCTCCCCCAGAAACACAGAGATTTGGGGGCTTGTGATACCAGGAAGAATGTTCCTGGCAGTGGAAAAGCTGGATAGAGAACAGCAAGATCTGGGGAAACGAACAGCTGGAATGCCACCGCTCCCCATGAGGAGGAAGAGTAGAGCCCCTGTTCTTCTTTCTTTAATTTTTTTTTTTTTTTTAACATTTATTCAGTTTTGAGAGAGCACAAGCGGGGTAGGGGCAGAGAG
This sequence comes from Acinonyx jubatus, assembly GCF_027475565.1. NCBI lineage: Eukaryota > Metazoa > Chordata > Mammalia > Carnivora > Felidae > Acinonyx > Acinonyx jubatus. The sequence continues at coordinate 14,367,833 of NC_069397.1, forward strand.
GGAGACACAGAATCCTAAGCAGGCCCCAGGGTCTGAGCTGTCAGCACAGAGCCCGATGTGGGCCTCAAACTCACAAACTGCGAGATCATGACCTGAGCCGAAGTAGAATACCCAACCAACTGAACCACCCAGGCGCCCCCATTAGAGTGCCTGTTCTTACAGAACACCCGTGCCGCTAAATAGTAGCCTATGTTAATTCGATATGAAGAAAAAATAAATTTTTTAAAAAATGCCACAAGGGGAGTTTAGTGGACTGGGTATCATCGTGCAATTGGTCACCCCACAGGGAGGGACTGCCACCCGAATCCCCCGAGAAGATGGCCGGCAGCGGGGGTGCTTTCCCCTGCTGAGGCGACAGCAGCAGGATGACTTCGTCAGACTGGGCCTCTCAGCTGCGTTTCTCATGCCTGCCTGTGGCCTGTGGCCTGTGCCTTCCACCAGCTGTGGTGGCAGTGGCAGCAACGACTTACTCATAGGAAGAGGTCCCCAGTAGGTCACAGAGAAGCCACCCCCAGCATTCAGAGGCATGCCCTTTCAGTTTTACTGTCGTTGCCAGTGAAACCTGAGCGCCTTCCTCCCTGACTGTTAGCGGCCGGGGCCAGCACTGTGGGACCCATCTCGGTTGGCACGCACACCAGTCCCCCTGCTCTGAGCCTGTGTCTGTGTCCTTGCTGGTTGGCGTGTGGCAGAAGATCAGGAGAGGGCGGGACAGGGCTGGGACCTGCTGGCCTGGTCCCTGCCAGATTTGTGTCGGTGCCCTCCTGCTGTGCACCCAGGGAGCACACCGTCTGGGCATATGCCAGCAAATCATTTTGCTTCTTGGCCATGGTCGCCACAAGAGGAAGCAGCACAATAGTGACCATGTTCTGTAGTGACAGACCCAGGGCCTATCTCAGAGGGCCGCTGCCACTCGGGGCTGTGTCAGACTTGAGAAAGTCAGGCTTTCACAGATGTGCGTGGAGCGTCCCTGAAAGATGTGAACGTCCATCAGACAGACAAGCCTCCAGGCCATGTGGTCTTCGAGGGGTGGTGCCCAGACCACTGGTGCTGAGTGAGTTGGTTTTTTAGCGGCGCACAGGAGATGCTTTGGCTTTTTATTGTGCAAGTATAGCTTGCACTAGTAAGCTTAAGAAGAGGCTAAGCCAAAAATAGTTGCCTTAAAGTCAGTTTCATGAAAAAACACCAAGTAAATAATCATACAGGTTGTGCAGAGCAGCGGCAAAGGAGCACAGGTAGAACACAGGACTGATGTTGAGGAAACACTGCTGCTGGGGGGTGGGGGGTGGCTGATCTCATCAGCCTGGGTGTTGCTCTCTGTGAGCATGTGAGTTGGGTCCAAATCCATCATACCGTATGGACTCCTGCTGCTGTGGGCATTAATAATTCGTTGTCAGCATCACTGTTTTTCTATTGCCTTTGAGCGTAACCTTTGTTTTCTGGCCATCCAGTGAAGTAAACTGAAATAACAAATGCACTCTATATAAAGTGTTCGCGCTGAGCAGTACCCCTCTATATGCTGCCTAGGTAATGTGTGTGAAACCACTTTCCTATCCAGGGAAGCTGACTCCACCTTGGTGATTTTTAGCCCAAGGTCTGTCTTTCAGAAACCTGTAACTTTTAATACCATCGGGGCTTTCTCTGGCCGAGGCAGGGTTTTAGTCACACGCTGTTCCTCAGGCCATCTAGTCTGTGTTGATTGTTATTGCAGTACTTTGCCCAGTCCTTGGGCCCGTCCCTCAGGCCTGACAGGGACTGGCTGTCCCTCTGGAGCGGGGAGAGTTTCAGGAGGCAGGATGCTGACACACTGTGTAGTCAGGGCCCTGGCTCGTCCACCCACTTGCCTACTCACTCTGGCTCACTCACCGTTCTGTGTCCCTGTAGGCTGTCCTGGAGGACCAGAGTCAGATGAGGCAGATGGAGCTCGAGATCAGACCCTTGTTCCTTGTACCAGACACCAACGGCTTCATTGACCACCTGGCCAGTCTGGCACGGCTGCTGGAGAGCAGGAAGTACATCCTGGTGGTGCCCCTCATCGGTGAGTCAGGCCTGAGCAACCCTGCACGTGCGCAGCAGGCCCCTCTACACACATGCCCCACGGCCCGGGGGGCTACACAGGCAAGGGAGCCCCGCGGCGTGCGTATGACAGGATTTGCAGGGAAGTAGGGTGTGCGTGGGGCAAGGAAAATTGTTTAATAATCAGAGCAGTTCAAATTATTATGGCTGATCCATGGCTTAAACTGCTTGAGCAAATGGACTCCTGTGTCCCAGCAACCAGAGGCTGCATGAGCCCAGCCCTTGTTTTTATCCTTATAAAGCTTGCAGTAAAACAGCAAAGCTGGTTCCCGTTATTGGTAAACACTCAGCCCTGGCAGATAACGGCAGTGCTGCTGGGTGGTCTGGCAGGGAGGCTGGGAGGATTTTGAAGTGGTTAGATGCCTTTGGTCTGATTGTCTTGTAGCTTTTCATGATCATTCTGTTGGTTCGAGGTAGCATTCTTCTGACCGGTGTCACCCTAAGGCCAGGCTGATGGAAACCCTCCAGAGCAAGCCCTTGGCTCATGCCTGTGGATTCCTGCCACTTGGGCCCTTACCGCTGTCTGGTCACTGGTGCTGGTGCAGGGTCAGCATCTCAGGACCCAGCTAGCTTGCTTCCACCCTCAGGCCAGAAGAGCCCAGCTGGGCTGTCTCCAAGGGACTGTCTAGGCACTGTCTTAGTTCTTGGAGCTCTATGGTGGGTCAGCCTGAGGATGGGCTGTGGGCTCTGGGCGCCTGGTATCCTGATAGAGCTCATATAGCTTATGGCCATCCTGTGGAGGGAGAGGGCCTGGAAGGTGACTGGCTTTTCAGTGTCCCCTTCTCAGCAGCTGCTGGGAGCCAGTTCGGGATCCTTGTCCTCTGGAAAAGCTGCCAGACTGGCAGTCTGCCTGCCAAGCCACCTCTGACATCCATGCCAAGATGTTCCATTGGGCCTCCCCTCCTAGTCCCAAGTGTCTTAGTGCCAGATGAGGGTGGAAACAAAGGGCAGGAAACATCCGCCCCTGCAGAGGCTATAGAACCCTGGGGGGTTGTGGGAAACACGTTAGCACCACCTGAGAATGTTGGCACTGAAGCAGCCCTCGTCCCGCCTCCACCCTCCCTGTCTTCCTTCCCCCTCCCCATGTGGCCTGGCCAGAACCTCTAAAACCCAGGCCTTTAGACCTAAGGGAAGGCTTTCTGTTCTTCAAAAGTAGAGCAGCAAGACCATCAAGTTTTTCCAGCTTTCCCTCTTTCCTCACAGCGTCCTGGGGTGGGGTGGCTATCAGGATAACATGTCTTCGTGCTTTCCTATCCAGGAGAGTTTTAGGGGGAAGAAAGTGAGTAAGTGGTCATTTGTTTTGCTAATGGTCAGGAAATGGTATAAACTGACAGAGGTTGCTGACATCTCAGGAGCCCCCCTGAGACTTGGAAGGAGCCTCAGACACCATCCGAGGCTAGCAGGGGTTTTGGTCACCAGCACCATCTGTGCCCCTACGGTGTGCTCAGGCTCCTTGTCCCTGAGGGATCTCACGGAAGGCAGAGCTTCAAGACCTTGGCCTTGAGGAGCTTGTGGTTCAGTAGGGAAGCCAGATATGGTAGGGAGGGAGCAAATATATGAGAAAACCCATAGGAGAGGGACACATGTAGAATAAATTGATGGCCCCCGTTGTTGCTGGGAAATGACAGCGCCACTACAGCAGTGAGGGCCAGCCTCTTTGAACCTTCTTCAGCTGGGCAGGGCCCTCGAATCTCAGGAGCTGTAAAGAGCACTCCTGTTCAGTGAGGCTCCCTCAGTGGATTCCCGCCCTGTGTCCAGAGCACAAAGGGTTAAGCAGACAGCTTTCCCTGCTTGTTTCTTGTGCTCTTTAACCTGCTCCTGCTCCTTAGGCCTGACCCTAGCATCAAGAAGCCCCGCCTGGTGCAGAAGCACAAACAAGCTTCCCCTTTGAAGCCTGTTTGGTTTGGAAGCAGGAAAGGAGATTTTGGGATGGAATACCAGTTTTTCGTGTTTGATGTTCTGTTTGCCGTACCATACACCCGTCCACCACCACTTCCCAGCCTCAACCATACATTGTGTGGACATGTAGCAGCCTCAAGTTGCTGAAAGCGTGGGCATTGTGTGTGTGTGTGTGTGTGTGTGTGTGTGTGTGTGTGTGTATGCGCATTCCCACATGGGCCCTTTCCAGAAAGTGTCTCTGAATACCCAGACAGTGAGTGCCAGGCTCACCATGGAACAGCATGCTCATGCCGACTCCCCGAGCCATGAATCATTGCACTGAGGAGAGGCCTCAGACCCCAAACTCTCCCGGAGCCCCCAAGGAGTGCATATTTCCCACTTGACCTCAGGCTTTTGGCTGGAATTTTGGAAAGAATCTTCACCAGAAAATGAAGCCGTGTCCCAGACACATAGGCAGGCAGACACATACACACACACACACATACACACACACAAACACGTGCAGTATCAGCGGAGTGTCTGTGCCAAGGGCATGGTTTGAGGGAATACCACGGCCCCTGCAAGTAAGGCCGTGACTGTTGCTTCCCACTTGGTGACCTGCCTGCACTGTGCCAGGGGATAGTGTGTAGAACTCTGCCCCTTGTGAACTTCTGTGGTTGGGGGTCCAGGTTGATGAGGGGGCTGCCTCTTGTCCTGTAGCAGCTACCCTTGCCTCTCTTGAGAAACTCTTTCAATTTGATCCTATAACTAAGGAATGTGATGGAGGGGCCAGGTTTCTTCTTCTGAATACAGCAGCTCCAGAAAATCCGTGTAAGTTCCTTCTTGGAGGAGGGCGGGGCCCGGGGGAAGGCGCAGAAAGATAGAACTCTGTGTAAAGTCTGGGACACTTCTTGCCTCCCAAGTTCTCCTAAGCATCATTGGAAGACTCTTTGGGCAAGATGGATTCTGTGGTCTGGGAAGGGGCTGGCTGGGAGTGAGCCTAGGGAGCTGATAAACTTGTGGAACTATGTCTCATCAGTGATCAATGAGCTGGATGGCCTGGCCAAGGGGCAGGAGACAGACCACCGGGCTGGGGGCTATGCCCGTGTGGTGCAGGAAAAGGCCCGGAAGTCCATCGAGTTCCTCGAGCGGCGATTTGAGAGTCGGGACTCTTGTCTGCGGGCCCTGACCAGCCGTGGCAATGAACTGGAATCCATCGCCTTCCGCAGCGAGGACATTACTGGCCAACTGGTAAGACCTGTGGCAGAAAGGGAGAGCCCACAGTCTACCTCAGAACAGGGTCTCCGGGAAGTCAGGCAGCTCAGGCAGCCTAGGCAGCTGAGGGGGGCAGCCACCATTGAGGCCCAGGAGGGGCAGTTCTGTGTCCCCTAGATCACTCTTGGCACAGTTGGACCCAACCAAGCAGGGCCTGACGTGTATGGGAGGGACTCCGGGATGTGATCCTCCCCAGGAACCCCAGAGGCAAAAAGTATACCTGTGCCGCCTCCGAATGGCGCCCCCTCCTGCCCAATGGCCCTTCTCACACTTTCTTCCTCCAGGGTAACAACGATGACCTGATCCTCTCCTGCTGCCTCCACTACTGCAAAGACAAGGCTAAGGACTTCATGCCCACCAACAAAGGTACAGCTTTGCCTCTGCCTCAGGATCATCCACCCCCATGCCCTACCATCCTCAGCCCTAGGAAAGGGTTCCTCCACCACCAACTCTGGCCTGGGAAGTTTGATAAATCAGAGGTCAGGTTTGATGCAAGCCTGAGGCCAGACTCTGGAAATCCAACTTCCCTGTCACAGCTTCCCCCACTCCCCGGTGGACCCTGGGCCAACTAGGGGTGGACCTAGCCCAGGAAGCAAGGCTCTAGGCAGGGAGCTTTCCCACTCGGCATGGATCCATTTCCTTTCTTGGGTCCTCAGTGAGTTCTCTGACAGCAAGAATGTCTTTATGATTCAGTGTAGCTTATTCTGGCCATGGTCTCCTGAGCCCAGCCCTCTGCAGCTCTGAGAGGACAGTCCCCAGTGGTCCCTGGGGCCCACCTCCCTTTTCTTGGCCGTGTTCACACTCTCAGTTCATCCCTGAATGTTTGCCCTCTGTCAGGCCGGTGACGGAAGTACTTCCCTAGTGAGTAGTGGGCCTTCTCTTCCTGTCTCGGTGTCATATGCCATCACACTTTGGGGGCAGGTGACAGCTTGAGGACTGAGCCCTCAGCCCAATTTTCAAGACCTCTTTGGTGACTGGAGTCCTGTCTTTGGCCCAAAGACCCACCTTGGGATGCTTTTCCAGGGGCTTGAGCACCTCATTCTCAACCCAGAATGCTTTCCTGCATGGCCCCTCGGAGTCAGCAAGGCTCAGGTGTTTTCTGCTCCTGGCTTCCAGGGGTCTGATGTTTCCTCCTAGGATGTCCTAGCTCCGTGTCGTCTACAGACTTGGTCATTCTTACCACTTGGTGTCTGTCTATGTATAGGTAACTACATCCTGTCCTTTTCCTTTAGCTGTTGTTGCTCATCTCCCTTCCCTGCTCAGTTTCCTACCCTGGCTTCCAGACTAGTCGGGGCACTGTCTTCTCCCCTGCTGCTCCTACCCGAGTCTCTGCACCAGGGGCTGGTAATGAACCCACAGGTGCTGTTCAGAGGGGTCCTGCCATGTGGCTTGTACATTCTGGCCCTCAGAGCCAGACCTGGAGCAGTGAAGTGATAAAAAGGAGTCCTGGCTGAACCAAACGGGGGAGCTTGTGTTCTGCTCCCAGGCAGCTTCCTAGAGGGGCACCTTCTGAGAGAGAGGTAGGCAGGACTGCAGGCCTTGTTGGGAAGTGTAGTTCAGATACTGCTGCGGCCCCACCCAGCCTCAGAGCTGTTTCTTTCTCAGCAGAGACAAATTTTGGCTTTCACCCTACTAGTCTCTCCACCCCCCACACACACTTCACCCTAAACAGCCTACAGGAACCCTTTGCCATCCTGGGGACCGCCCCTATCAGAATTACATCAGCAACGGCTAGTGTAATCAAACCCCATTTGTCAGTGTGAATTCTTAGCAGATTAACTTGTCAGATTCACAGAGAAACCGTCACTAAATGTTTATGTGTAAACGATGTTGAATTTTAAAATCATGTGGATTATGGCGGATGGGGCCTGACAAGATGACAGTCTCTGGTTTCTAACAAAGTGAAGTTACCAGTGTCAAAACAGAGGATGTTTATTGTTAAAAATGTCTGAAAGTATCCACAGAAACCCCTGCAGACCCCTGCCAGCAACGCAGGGCCTTAGTCAACTGACCTCAGGTCTGGGACTCTCTTGGTCCGAGCCCCAGGGCAGGAGCGGTGGGGCTGCCCTGAGCAGCCAGCTGGGAACCCCACATTAGCACAGGCCAGCACCACCACGCCAGAGGGCCCAGGCCCAGGCAGTTGAGCTCCAGCTCCAGGCCTCCTCTCTGCTCAGGCGGCCATCCTCTCCCCATCTGCCCACCGCAGCCCCTCACCTCCCACCCCTCCTCCTTCCACCTCTCCCCTCTGCTCACCAGCGTCCTCAGCCTCTCCCTCCCTCTTCCCCCAAACTCCTCCCAGGCTGACGGCCAGTTCTCAGCCTCCCTGCCTGGAGCTGGCAAGCCTGAAACCGTTCAGGTCTGACCTGGACATTTGCGATTGCCCAGCCCCGCCAGCCCCCCGCAGTCAGCAAGCCCCGCAGGACATTTCCTGTGCCTCACTGTCTGCCGGACCTCCGTCAGGAAATACCCAGCCTGGGACTGAGGGGTGGGCCTGCCACCAAGCGGCCTGCCCAGGGGTGGGGATGTCACTTGTGTGGGTACTTGGCCCTGGTTGAATCTCCCCAGTACATTAAGAGGTTAGGAAATTAGGGGAAGAGAGGTAGTGGAAGACGTCTTGCTAAGAGGTCATCTAAAAAGAACAAAGGCTGCCTGTGCTGATATAGAAAGAGCTTTAAAATATGTAAAATTTGAATAAAGTAAATATGGCTAGTATGATTATAATGTAGGAAAAAAGCTTATGTAACAAGTATACGTACTCACATGTGCATAAAGAAATCCGAAAGCACGCACAGATCGAGCCCTCGGGAGCAAGACAGAGACACATGAAGGGAGACAGCTGGATGGATGACTGTGACTTTTCCTTTCCTTTGTCCTCTTCTCTACTGTTCAAGGTTCTCACCATTTACGTGGATTACTTTCATGTAATGGAGGAAATCATTGGACTCTAGTTCAGGGCCACCTTGGCCGTGGCTCTGCCAGGGACCCTGGCCCTCCTTTCCTTAGAGCTCTCCTAAACTAACCCCTCTTCTCACATCTGGGAGCCTGGATACACTGTGGATTCCATCTTGAGTTTTCTACCTCTTAATACGTAAAGCATTGGCCCACCACCCTTGGAGGGAGAGGATGTGCAAAAAGAGAGTAGTAATTGTGAGTCCAGGACCAGCCATACAGTCAGAAGGAGTAGAAGGAAAGGGGCTCCTTCTACCCCTTCAGTTCAGCATCCTGGGAGAAGGGTCTGTGGAGACCAGTGGCTCAGGCAGATCTCTAGGCAGGAGGCAACACAGCCCTGTGCTGGAGGCGGGGGTCTGAAGCACAAGGCCAGCGCTGGCCCAGCATGGTCCTCTCTAAGCCTATAGGGGAGGGGTACCCTCAGCTGATTGCGTGAGGGAAAGACTTACAGAAGGGCCAGGAAATGACCGTCCCTGACCCCTACGGGACCACATCCCCCCACCCCCCACCCCAACCTCCAGAGAGAGGAGAGGCAGCCTGTGCCTCTGCCTCCTGCCCTCATTGAAGTCCTTCTGCTCTCTCCTGCCTACAGAGGAGCCAATCCGGCTACTGCGGGAGGTGGTGCTGTTGACAGATGACCGCAACCTGCGTGTGAAGGCACTGACGAGGAATGTGCCTGTGCGGGACATCCCGGCCTTCCTCACGTGGGCCCAGGTGGGCTGAGAGGGCCGCATCGGGGTCTCCCCCCGGAACCATTCCTGAGAGGCCACCAGGCGCCCAGTGTAGCAACGAAGATGCCCACGTGCCTGAGCCACCAATCCACCCAGACAATAAACCATCCTCTTCCAACCCACGCCGTGGCCGTGCTGTGGGGGAGCTGCTCCTCACAGAGCCCCTCCTGAGGGTCGGGCGGAAGCTGCTGGGACCCTCCTGGGCTGCCAAGATTTAGCAGGGAGGTGGCTGGCTGCAGTGACAGCAGGTGGGTGAGCCAGATAGGCCACCCATGGTCTCAGCCTTTCTCCCTCCCCCTGTCTAGTTCAAGGGCTGGGGGAAGGCCTTCTCAGCACAGGGACTCAGACACTTTCTCAGCTGGAGATAGGGTAGGGGTTGCATTTCCATCGGGTGCAGGCGAAATGATGGGTCCCTTCAATCTTCAGAACCCCTGTCCTGAATGTGTCCCACGAGGCTTTGGTCATGCCATGAAGAGAGTGCCCAGGGTGTGTGTCTCTCTCGGAGGCCTGGATTCCCCTAGGGACCCAGGTTGGGTTCTGGACACTAGATCCCAAACAGCAGCCCTAGGCCCCACCTTTCCTACCCCCTACCCCCAAACACACATCCATCCTGCTGCTCTTCCTGTCCTTATCCATCTGAGTCCGTTACACTTTGCCACTCGTTTCCCCTTGGATGGTCATGGGTCTAGAGGGAGGGTACATATGGTCTCAGGCTCATGCTTCCTGGGTGGCCTTTGCCTGCTCCTCTCCCTCATTGGCCTTCCTTTTGTTCTAGTTCCCATTTCATGAAGTTTCTTCAGACTTTTCTCAGTCCCTCCCCCCCCCTTCTCCCTCCCTCCCTCCCTCTCTCTCTCTCTCTCTCTCTCTCTCTCTCTCTCTCTCTTCTGAATCCTCCCCTTGCCCCCCTTCCCTTTCTGGTGATGCCTCTCACCTCCCTGATCCCCTCAAGTTCTTCACCTCAGGTCCTTGCCATGGGGGTTCCCACTCTGAATCTTCCTCCTCTGGTACCTCCTCTGATACCTCTTCCTTCTCTGTGGCAGGACCCTAATAAAGTGTTCCTGCCCAAACCTTTCTCAGGCCCCTGCGCTCTGAGAAACTTCCAGGCTCCTGCAGCACCGCGTGAGGGTAGGATGGGCCAGTGCCTGAGAGGGGCATTGCCAAGCCTGGAGTTTTCACCCTTTCTAGCTTTGCCCTAGAAGAACTTGACACAGGGGCCTTTTGGCCTTTGAGGTTTTTGTTGCCTCTTAAGCTGGCACCTGTGTCCAAAGCCTCACTCGAGAGGCTTCCTACTGGGAATGGGTTCTCCCAAGCCAGGGACAGGGATGAGAGGAACTTGGAGGAAGACAGGGCCTTGAGGAGCAGCCAGGAGTAAATTTTGATGGGACCAGAGGGGGAATCCCCCAAAGCTCCCTGTCTGGACTGTACAGCCTGGCCAGAGGATGGGAATGAAGCTGTACCCTCCCTGAGGCCCCAAGATTATACCTGAATAAGGGGGTACTGTGCAGGAGAGCCACCAGTGGTTCAGGGGGATGAGTGCCCAGAGCCTCAGAAGACGGACTCTTTGGGGTACAGGGTCCTGGCCTCTCCTTTGAGATCCTCTCCCCTGGATGAAGGCCAATGACTGGGTGGGTGGGAGACCTGTCTCTCCTTTCTGCCCCATTTGCAGCACTGGTTTTGTTTCCCTTAATAAATTTTTAGTTATGAACATGCCTGACCTCTTGCCCATCTGTCTCTGGGATCGGGGAGGGAAGAAGGCGCAAGTTTCTCTCTGCACCTGTATGAGGGGGTGTGTCTGGCCCCTCCACCCACCCAGGTCCTTGTGCAGGGCAGAAGAGAGGAGCGGGGTCCAGGGTCCTTGGTTACTGCTTTATTGCTGTTTGGTTCGAGTATAGAAAATGGAAGCGGCTCTGGAAGAGCCTGTGTACAAGGTAGGAAATATACAAACTGGGGAGGAGGGAGCTAAAGAGACCACGTTCCAGCCCAGCCCAGCCTGGGCTCGAGGTGGGGGGCCGCCCGGGGCGCATGCAATAAATATGGTCCGGGCCCCAGGGGAGGGGGGAGGACACCGCGGGAGTGGGAGACCGGTAGGCCAGGGCTGTCTCAGCCCTCCGACTCCAGAGGGAGGGAAGGGTTGGCCCTGGGGCTAGTGCCACTTGTGCAAAATGAGGAACTTCACATTATCAGTCCCGGGGCGGGCGGGAGCGGGGGGGGGGCGGAGGGGGGCCCTCCGGCCGGCTCAGTCCCCTCCCCACTCCCCAACTCTGCCCGACGCTCCGACCCCAGCAGGGAGATTCACAGTGAGAATGGGTGTGGTCGCAAGGGCCGGAGGTAGGGCTGGGAGCGCCCCATCAGTGACACCCCTCCCTCCAAGAGCAGCGCGGAGCCAGGGGAGGGGGCCAACGAACCACAGGAAGAGGCGGAGAAGGGCCGGGGGTCTCCTTTGGTCAAAGCTGATATCAAAAATATAAATCTCCCTTCCCCCATCCCACCCCCGTCCCGGGGTTTCACCCCCCACCCCAACCCCCGGGCTAAGGCACAAAGCAGTGAGGCCAGGTGGGGCCGCCGCCACCGCGGCGACGCTGCCGCTGCTACTACAGTTGTCCGGCGCGGTGTGCCTGCTCGCGGCTGCCGCCGCCGCTCCCTGGGGCCACGGGCCGGGGCCACGCGGCGGCGGCAAGTCGGGCCGGCATGAGGCGCTCTAGGTCGGGGAAAAACGGTCGATGGTCCGGCCGTCGGGTCCGGCGGCCAGGTGCGCTCCCTGGCTCAGCACCTCGGCCGCCTTGTCGGGGCTGAGGCCCAGCTCCGCGGTGAACTTAGCCAGCGGGTAGAGGCTCTCCAGCGCCACCTTGGGGTCGTGCAGGAAGTGCGTGGTCTGCGCCAGCAGCTCGGCCGCGGCTGCCTTGTCCTGCTGCTTCAGGCTCAGCTGTTCGGCCGTGAGGCGGGCCACAGCAAAGACGCCCTCGGGAAAGTCGAGCTTGCCCTTGCCGTCGGGGCCGGGGACGCCGGGTAGCCCCCCCAGACCCGCCAGCGCCCCGGCTGCGCCTGCCGCGCCACCCACGGCGTGCATTTTCATGTGGCTGATGAGGTTGCGTTGCTGTGCGAACTTGCCGCCGCACACCTGGCACTCATAGGGCTTCTCGCCCGAGTGGATGCGCATGTGCTCCGTCAGGCGGTACTGGCGCGTGAAGCGCATGCCGCACGCGTCGCACGCGAAGGGTTTGAGGCCCAGGTGGCTGCGCATGTGGCGCGTCATGGTCCCGCGTTGCGTGAACTTCTTCCCGCAGATGGTGCATGGATAGGGCCGGGTCAGCCAGTGCGTCTTCTCGTGCTGCCGCAGCGTGGCCGGGTCCTTGTAGCTCTTGTCGCACGACGCGCAGCGGTAAGGCCGCAGCAGCTCGCCCAGGCCGCCCGGAGCCCCAGCGACCTTGTCCCCACTGCCTCCAAAAGGGGGCCCCAAGCCGGCGGCCCCCGCCGCTACCTCAGCCGCCTCGGCCCTGCCGTACAGCGCTTCCTCCTCCTCCACGTGAGCTTCCACGTGCGCATTCAGCTGCTCCGAGCTGGGGAAGCCCTTGCCGCACGGAATGCACACGTACAGGTTGTCACCGAAGCTCTCAGGCTCGCCATAGGCCAGGTGCGGGCATGGGTAGCCCTCGAGGTGGCCGCCGGGCGGGCTGGGGTCCTCGCTGCTGCCCGTCTCCTCGCTGCTGCTCTTGTAGTCGTCGCCGTCGCCGCCCGCGCCTGGCCCGTCCAAGCTGCCCTGGTAGCGCGGCGGCGCCAGGCCCAGTGGGGGTACCCCGGGCGAAGCGGCCGGGTCCCCGCCGCGCTCCTCGCAGCGCTCGCTGGGGGAGCCGCGCTCCCGGCCCAGCTCGTCGCCGTAGCTGCCCAGGCCTGGCTCGTGCTTCATCCAGCGATAGAGAAGGCTGGGTCCGTCGGGGCGGCCCGGGGGCTCGGGTCCCGGGCTGCCGCCGCCGCCACGGAACGGGTCCGGAGGCGGTACAGCCTCCTCCAGCTTCTGGAAGGGCAGCGGCGGCAGCGGTGGCAGGGCGAGCGGTGGCTCTTTGTAGGCTGCGGGGCCGGCGCTGGGAGGACTGTCTGGGCGCGGGGGCAGTTCGCGCTCGCCCGGCGGCCGCTCTGGAGGCGCGGAGCCCGGCGGGCTTTTCTTGGACAGGTCCAGGCCGCAGAGCGGGGAGCAGCGGCGCTCCGGAGCGCAGAGCGCCGAGGCCGGGCCGGGGCCCGAGGCGTACAGCTCTGCGCAGTGCGTGTTCACTGCGGCCTCGGGGCCCGAAGACGGCTCGGCGGCGGGTGGCGGCGGAGGCCCGGCTGGGGACGAGTAGCAGGCCTGGATGACGGGCGTGGCGGCCCGAAGGCCACGGCCCGGCCTCCCGTAGGGTGCATAACCGCCGCCGCCGCCCCCGCCGCCCCGCAGGTGGCAGTACTTGCCGTGGCGCTTGAGGCGCTTTTTGCACAACGCCACGAGGTCGGGGATCTGCAGGTAGCTGGCGGCGGCCAGCACGGCGCCCAGGCTCGGCTCAGCCCCCGGGGCCACGGCCGCTGCCGCCGCTGCCTCTGCGCCATCAGCCAGGCGGCCGGTGTAGATGAAGTCCAGCACCAGACGGAACACCGCCGGGCTCACCATGTCATGGTCCAGGTTGAGCAGGTTGTCATGCACCACCAGGGACTTGAGGTAGGCGCTGCTGGCCGCCAGCACGTTCTTGTGCGCGCGGAAGAGGGCGTTCTGCACCACGATGATCACGTCGCACAAGAAGCCCTTGGTGCGCTGGTTGTTGAGCTGCAGCAGCAGCTGCCTCGAGTGGCCCGGCGCCTCCATCGTGTCCAGCATCGTCTGCCCAGCACACTCTCCTGCAGGGACACACAGCAGCCGGGTCAGAGCCTCACGGAGCCCCCGCTGCCTGTATCCAGCTGGGCACTTCTCCCCCACCCCCCACCCCCCACCAACTTCCCCTTCCCCTTCCCCTCAGCTAGGCAGGGGCATCGAGCACCGCGGCCTGGGCACTAGCAGAGGATCGGCGGCCTCCTAGTGTGGAAGCCTGGGCCGGTGGCCTGGACCAGAAGAAGGCGTAGGAGAGTGGCTGGTGGAGAGGGGGCCAGACTGGCCTGCACGCCCAGACCCGGAGGCCACCGGGCCCAGGGGCTGGGTCCTGGGGACTTCCGAGGAGAAAACTGTTTGGGGGAAGTGACCCCTTCGGAGACAGTTACCCGATTTGAGGAAAATGTCCGCTTCAGGAAAAGTCATTCAGGGCCGAGAAGTTTGCCCAACTGGGATATTAGGGAGCCGAGTAAAAAGCGCCTCCCGCCTCGGGAGAAGTTGCCCCAGCTGGGGGAAGTGATCCAGTGGAGGGGAGCGCGGTGCCCGCCGTGGCGCCGCCCTGCCTGGGGGCTGTCAGGCCCTCAGTTGGGGCCGGGGCGCGGCCGCGGCGCGGGGAGCGGAGGCAGAGGCTGCCGTGGCGGGCAGAGCACGAAGGCCGGCCCCGGCGCGGGGAGGGCGTTATATCGGGGCAGGAGGCTGAGGCAGGAAGCAGGTGGGGGGGAGGGGGGAGCCACGCAGCTCCCAGGGGAGGGAGGGGGCAGCGCCCCGGGCGGGCACGGCGCACAGCCGGCTGCGGCCCTGACCCCGGCCTGCGCCCCACCCGCGTCCCGGCCCCGGCCTCGGCCTCAGCTCTGCATTCGCGGACCCGCGCCTCCCTCCCCAGCTCCCTTCGGCCCCTTCTCCGCGGGAACTCCGCCGCCCCAAACTTGGGGAAAAGTTTCCTAACTTCAGACAGGCCGGGAGAAGCGCGCCAGCCCCAGTTCCTCGACTCTCAGCTTTTCCTCTCGGCCCCCAATTTCGGCAGCCAGGCGGCCCTGGGGCCTGGGCCGAGCCCTGAACTCCCCTGCCCGCTCGATCGTCTGCCCACCCTGTTCCCCGCCTGGCCCGCAGGGCCTCGCGGCCCGTTACCTGCGGCCGCTGCCCGACCCGGCTTCCCTCCCCGTGGCGGTGGCAGCTCCTAGCCGGCGCCCCACCCGCCCCGCTGCCAGGCGCCGAGCTGTGCCAGGGCAGCGCCCCTGCCAGCCCCGCCCGCCAGCTCCCCTTCCCTTCCCTTCGCCTCTCCAGCCCATGTGCGGGCAGAGTCGGCCCCGGGCCGCTGACCCCGCCGTGAACCCGGCGCAGAGCAGCAGCCCGGCGGTCCTGAGTCCTCTAGGGGCGACACCCGGAGTCCTGAACGCCAGCCGCGTTGGGGCTCCCGCGCCGGAGGATGCGCCCGAGGCGGCCAGCGCGTGAGGACCGGGCTGTCCGGGTCCCCTGTCCCTCCCGGCCCCGAGTCTGAGGACCCACCTGGGGGGCATGTCGGAAGCCCCGGGCCCGGCTGCCGGCGGATCCAGGGGGGACGTGGCTGCGCTGCGCTGCCCTCCGCCCGCCGGGCCCCCGGTCGGTCTGTCCTGATGGTCCGTCCTCCCCGCGTCCTGGTCGCGTCTCAGCCCCGCCGCGCTTTCCGCACACTCTTATCTGGGGCGGCCCGGGCCAGCTCGCGCTGCTGCAGCTATGGCGCCACCTCGCGGCCGTGCGAGGCTCTGCACGACACAGCCGCCACCTCCCTCCCGTGCACCTGGGTTGCGAAGCTGTACCGGGGAATGAGGTCTACTCGCAGGTTCACCCCCCAGATGTGCCCACGTGAGAACCCAGGCTCCAGAACTTAGAGCCCCCACAAACTCTGGGGTTTTGAGCTAAACGCTCCCATGTACATTGCCTCGGCTTGGAGAAGTCCTGCCCACATGGAGGGGACACTGGTGACAGTAGATTGGGGGGGGGGGGGGGAGGGCGCGGTTATAGAAGTCCTAAGACAAAAGAAGGTAGACAAGATCTTCGGAGGTTCTCCTGACACATTCCTGGATGGGACTGTCCATTTATACCCACCCCACCCCCCAACACACCCACCTTCACTCAGCCACATGAGTTAGGTACACACAGACAGAATAAACCTATTTGCACCCAGACCCTCTCCAGGCACTGACACCTGCGGGCACGCATGTTGGCACAAACACACACCTGCCCCCTTCTTAAGTTCAAGTCCTGGCTCTCTGGGATACTCAGGAGGCCGTCACATAGGGCCCTCCACGAGCCTGGGTAGAGCTAATCAGCTCCCCCTGAACTTGTAGGTTTCTGGAGAGACCCCAGGATATCCGACTGGGAATAGCTGGACAGAGCCTCTTGGTGGTCCCGCAGAATCGACCCCAGCCCCTAGATTCCCCGTGTGAGCCATTTTGAGGGACCTGCTTGCACTTGTCTCCAACACACTAACCCCAAACGTGACAGCAGGGCCGGCAACCGGGGATCCCCGGGCAAAGTTCTGCACCCCACCGAGAAGGCCCGGTTCTTGAGGTGATGCCCCTTCTGGGAGGGAGGAGATCCCGCACTGGCGCGTGGGCACTCGCACGGCTACTCCGGAAGTGGCCCCACGTGGCCCCGCCGCCGCACCGGGCCTGTAAGTGAGTGCCAAGTCTCCACGGCCCCTGCTACGCCTCCTCCCCGCACCTTCTGACCCCTGCCCACACGTGGGGGGTGGGGGCGGTGGGTAGTGGGTCCCGGAGAACGCCTGCAGCTTCTGATTGGCTGCGCCTCTCTCAGCTGTCGCGAGCGAGAGGCTGGGACGCAGAGTTACCATAGTAACCGATGAGGTTCGCCCAGATCGCGTCTCTCTAAGGCCTTGGAGAGCTTAGCAACCGCCTAGGGCCGCTGGGCGGGTGGGTGCCGCGCTTGCCGCCCCTCGCGCGGTCCTCCACCCCCACGCCCCCGCCAGAGTAGTAGCTGAGTCACTCCCTGAGGGGCCGCTAGCGCGGCCACTCGCGGTCCCTGACAGACACTAAGGTCTCGGGCGCCCCCAAGAGGCTCTCTTTCCTTCGCTGCCATCTTCACGGCCTCGGGGCCATGGTCCCCGCCGGTCCTAAAGACTCCCACTGCGTTCTGACTCTGCCCTCACCCTGTTTCTACTCCGTGTTCTGGATTCATTTTATTCCAGTCCTCTCCTCCATCTCCCCACGGTCCCCTCGCTAGGGTTGCAGTGAGCTTCCAAGAATGAAAACGGTAGGTTCCGGAGCTGCCGCCTCTAGGGGAGATGGCCCCCAACATGTTGGCCGAGGGATGGATGTGTTCTGCACTGAGGTGGGGGGAAAAATAAAAAGGTGTATGGAGTGCTGGAGAAAGGCAGAAAGGCTCCTCAGAAAACCACTCTTTAAAGATGGGCTTTGATGGATGAATAGGAGTTCTCCCCCCAGGTAGAAAGGCAGTCCTGGAGAAGAGAACCACAGGGACAAAGGTTGGAGGCAAAAAAAAAAAAAAAAAAAAAAAGCAGGGGGCGGGGGGGGCGGGGATTCCAGGAGGCTAGATTCCAAAGGTTGTGCAGGACCTCTCCTGTAATCTTGAGGGGACCAGATCCTAGCCCCAAAAGGAGCCCCTCAGCCCAGTGTCTCTTTTGTGCAGTGTCCATTGTGCCCACTGTCTTTGATTTTCTTCAACACTCTCCAGGGATCCCCACTCCCTAAGTCAACTCATTGGCTCCATCCCTACCCTCAAGCTCTCCTTACATCTGTATGGGAGGATCTTACAGCCCTGCCACTAGCTTTGCTGTCTTCCTGTGGCCTTCACTCTTCTTCAGTCTTTGACCTTTCCCTCCCTCCCTAGTTTTTACCTACCCTACTAGCCTGGCACTGCTCCCCTGGCCCCCAATCCATCTCCTCCCTCTGAACACATTCACCCTCCAACATTTAGAACTTCCCTCAACTGATGGAGCCAGGATCATACATTTCCCTGTTTTTGTTCAGGGGAATTCTGCCCCACATGGCATAGGCCCTTCCTGTCAACTCATACCTCCAGAAACTCTAACTCCTCCGGAAGTGGTCTTGCCCCTCCACCCTCTGGAGACCTCTCTCTGCCCTCCAAGCTGCTGAGCCCTTGGTCTCCCTCACTCATTATAACCCTCATATGAGCTCTGCCAGTGCCCACAAACGGGTCCTAAATGGGGTCTGCTCGGGGCCAGGCTCTGAAACTGACACCTCCAACCTGCCTTCCTCCCCTCCATTTGCTGAGTCTTCCTCTTCCACTCACCCCCTTCTGCCACCTTTCCCACAGATCCCCCATGGAGGAAACCCTTGCTCAATTTCTGGGGGGTCCAAGCCACTTTCCTCAACTTTTGTGGGATCTCCAGCTCCCGACTGGTACCTGGACAACCCCCCCCCCCGCCCCCCCAATAGGCCTTCCTTTCTAGGCCCAGACTCCTTCTAAAAGCTTCTGAAAGCCCTGGGCTCCTCCACTCTTCTTCCCTCATCTCCCCGACGCCACAGTTCTACATGCTGCCTTAGCCCCTCCTCGGATGTAGCTTCCTCTCCTGTACCTCCTGCCCCAAGGTGACGGCACTGCAGTGGCCATGCGGGGGATAACGCCGCCGCAGAGGGTCATCTTGCGACGCCACAGAGCCGTCGGGTTCAGGAACTGAGGAGTGGGAATGGGGGCTACCCGGAAGGCAGGGCGCTAGGTGGGATTGCACCTCCAGGTGTCCCTGAGTGAATAAAGGAGTAACGGACCGTGGGCCCTCCCTGCACCATCCTCCAGCCGGCCCCCAGCCCGCAGTTCCGGAAAGTTAACCCTTTGTAGGCTGGCACAGGGGCCCGGGCGCCCCCTCCCTGTTCCTGCTTCCGTGCGCCTTCCTCCCCCTCCCAGCTCCCCGTCGCCTTGGTCCCCCCCCCCCAACCCCCCGCCTTGCCACTATAAATAGCCCCTCTTCCCGTTTCCTAAATTCCCTGCTGACGTCTGCAGCGCGTCAGTGTGTAGGAGCCGCGGCCGCATGAATGAGCCGCCGCACGAGTACTACGCGCGCCTATAAAAGCGGCGGCGCCAGCCCGGCTGCAGGAGGCGAGCGGGAGCGGGCGCGACGCGGCCCGACAGGTAAGTGGGACTGACCGGCCGACGGGCTACCGATGGACCGATGTACGGACACGGACGGGAGGGCAATGAGGAGACCGGCAGGCGACAGGTTGGAGGCCCGCTACGGGGTGGGGTTGGGAGCAGGGTGGGGAACGAGGATCCCCACGCAGCTGGTGGAGCCGGCCGGAGGCGTACCCAGAACCCCGTGCAGCAACCTGCCCGCGCCCGGATGAAGACGCAGCCACTTCGGAGGAGCATCGAAGAGAGGACGGACCCCAGAGTCCCCGCGACATTTCCTGGGGCTCCTGCGCCATCCTCCCAAGAAAGTGGGGCGAAGGTGCTGACGCCCCAGGCGAGGCGCCCCCTCCGCCCCCTCCCCGCAGCGCGGTGACTCAGCCTTGCTGTCCCCGGCCGGCTGAGCCGGGCCGCCGGCAAAAGACAGACGCCCACCTTCCCGCCGACCCAGCCACGGCTCTCTCGGGACCCCCACCCCTCATCCAGCCGGGCACCCCCTCCCCGTCCCATCCCGTCGGGCTAGTCCCTTAGCGCCCCCGAATTCCCGCCTCTGCGCGAGGAGCTGTCCTCTCAGGACCAGGCGGGGGCGGGGCCTCAGACGGACTGCCCCGCCCCACCCCCACTGACCCCTCCCCCGCCGCCGGAAGTGCCTCTCCGCAGGGACATATTTGACGTCACAGGGCTTTGACGTCAAGGGCCGCGTGCCTGTCTGCAAGCGCTGGGCCGAGAAAGGCGGGAGACGCGGGGGAGGAAGAGCAGCAGCGCCCCCAGCTGCGGGCGACGGAGGCACCCCCGCCCGGGCAGCGCGCCGGCACCTTGGCTCTAGACTGCTTACTGCCCGGGCCGCCCTCAGTAACAGTCTCCAGTCACGGCCACCGACGCCTGGCCCCGCCCCAGGACCGCGGACCCGGCCACCTGCCGCGCCCCCGGCCCCTCTGTCCCCCAGGGTCCCTCAGCTCTGCGCGCGCTGCCCGCGCCGCCGCTGTCCGCGGTGCTGATCCAGCGCAGGCGCTACGATCCTGCCGTCAGGTCCCTGGTCACCAGAGGCTGCGAGGGCCGGCCGGCTTACACGCACATCGCACAGCCCCCGAGCCAGGTCCCCGTCGCGCGCGCTACCCCCGCTCCCCCCTTCCCCAAAATTATCTGCCCTGACGACTGCCTAACGGGAGCTGCCGCGGTGCCGTCAGCAGCGCGCGCCCCGCCCCCGCGTCTCCAGGGCAACCGTGGCTTTCGATTGTTACTGTGGGAACCGGAGGTAACAGTCTACAGCCATGGTCGCCCCGCAGCACGCCCACGCGCCGCACCGCGCTGGGATCTGCCAGCCCCGGAGGGGGGAGACCAGGAGGAGCAGGAGGAAGCGGGGGCGGCAAGTCAAGATCGGATGTATCTGCCGGGGCGGAGGGAGGTGCGGTTCTGCGGGGCGGGCTACCGTAGGGTATGACTGCTTGCGCATCTACCAAGGCAGAGAAGGCACGGTCTGGGGCGTATGTCTGACCGTCCGCCTCAGTGACCATCCTGTTTTCTTAGCCCAGAGGGTTGCAGCCAGGGGATGGCGAGAGAAGGGGTAGCTCTGAGATTTGTGTTCTTTTTATCTCCTCGGTGGGAGGGAGACTACTGGGACCTGAAGGCCTGGGGACTGAATGGAATAGACGGAGGAAAGTTTTTCTAAATATGCCACAACTTCATTCTTCCAGGACCCCCTCGCTGGGTAGGCAGAAAGCAAGACTAATCCTTGAACTCATTTCCTGATAGAGTCACAGCCTTCCCTCACTCTTCTCCCCACTCGTTCTTCCTCTATTCCGTGTAGGATGATAAGGATTCCCAAGCCTCAGGAAGCCAGTGTGCTTGTAAAGGTAACCCGGTCAGTAAAGCATTGTCTGAATGTATCAGCAGCCTCACCTCAATCTGTGCTGGATTCCAATTTGAGATAGTGACTCAAATTAGCCCTAAAGTGGGGGAGCGAATGTGAGAAGGGCTGAAGTCCTATTGGTCCGGGGAAGTGTGAGGAACGACTTCTTCAAAACCATGCTTATGTCATCTGCCACCACCATCACCACCCACTGCAGGGGTTGACTGATGGGTATTGGGTGCTGGACCTCCCTAGGGACAGTGCTGGGGAGTGGTTAGTGCAACCTAGTCCTGCCGCTCATTAATCAATTTTTTGTTACTTCTCCATACCCCCTCCTTTGCTAAACTACTTTTAAGACAATTGGTGCTGGTCTCATAGCTAGTCAATGCCCACATGTTTCCTTCCTCCCACTCGAGGACCCTGGTCTTAGATTAAAGGTACTTGATTCTGGAATCCAGTGGACATCTGTGGGCAGACTGTAGTGTATGCAGATATGAGCAGTGCACTGGGAAATAGGAGGTCCAACCTGGCTTCATCACCAACTGGTTATTATTTAAGGGGCCGTGTTGTTTCTGAGCCTTGTGCAACATGGGATAATGATCCTTCCTTCTTGGCAGACTTGTGAGGGTCAAATAGGATCACGTGAGTAAAAGCCTTTGGAAACCGCAGAATGCAATTTCAACCTAAAGTATTCTACTGGGCTGCTATGTCTTTGTGAGGGTGTGGTAGCACTGGCAAGACCCCAACACTGGGCACTTAGGCAGAATAACGGGAGGGGAGCACACCTTTCTGAGCAGATCTGGGACTGGGGCTGTTGAGGGGTTCTTTGCTCGGGGACTCTCTCAAGAGCTTTAGGTATCTAAGATGGAGTGAGAGGTAGAAAAGAGAAATGGTAGGGATATTCTGAAAATACCAAGTTGATTGCAATTCTAACCTATCTGGAGAAGATGGTCAGGGGAGGAGAAACCAGACGACTGATAGTACAGTTTTTTAGTATCTTAGAACTCATTGAGTGCACCCCACCCCCAACCTATTTTATGGTAGGAAGGTGAGACCCAGACCACATATAGCCCAACAGTAGTGAGTGGTGGGTGCCCTCTGCTCATCTTCTATGGTGCAGGATAGAAAACAATGACTAGCAAAGGTCAGGAAATGTGAGTTCTGGATCTGAATCCAAGATTGGGTAAGTTACTTAGCTTCTGTGCCTGTTTACTCAGTTGTAAAATTAATAACAGTATCCACCTCAGGAAGTTGTGAGATTAAATTGGGCAACTCAGAAGATTGTGCTTATCACAGTATCCGGCCAGTTAGCACTCAATAAATGATATTCCCTTTTCTGTCCTCTGGACATTTCCCTTAGTTATAAATTGAAACTATTAGAATTATTATTACCTGGAGAGCTTTCTCTCCCTCCCTAGTAGAGTGCATGACAATCACGTGGGTTCCCCCCCAACCACCAATAGCACATATTTACCAGGCTTTTATTCTAAGGCAGTGGTTTTCAAAAGTTGTGTTGCATGGTAATGTCCAGAGAGTTTGCCAAAATGCAGATTCCTGGGTCCCAGTGATTGACTCAGTAGGTCAGGAGCTGGCCCCAGGAATCTAAGTTTTGACATGATTCTGACACAAGTGGTCCACAGAATGTGTGTGTGGTGGGGGGCAATAACCCCTAACAGACTCCGTTGTTCCTGGAGGACATGACAGGGCAGGATGTATCTCATTTGTTTGGGACCAGGGGACATTTTCTGTTCTTGAAGCAGGAGGTGAGGGAAGGAGAATTCTCCTCACACCGAACATGAAGACTTCCGCCCCACCTAATACTGTTCTCTACCGTCATCCTTCTAATTTTAAGCCCTGACTAAAAATTCATTCCCCACTATTACCTTGCCCTCTCTCCCTTAGTCCTCAAAATAATTCAAAGTAGCAACTGCTGTGGTAGCAATTGTCATCATTTTCATACCTCGGGACGTTGCTAAAGGGGGCAGCCCACGACTGCCATGGGGGCATGTGAGCTCTGAACTGCAGATCCATTGTATTCCATTCTGAACTGCTTATTTCCAGAGAAGCCAGGAATCTGATTTGTGTGGGTGAAATTCTGAAAACCTTAAGTATCAAAAATTGAGTATTTTTAAAAATCCAATGGGCCAAATCCAACAGGTCTGTAGGAGCAATTCAGTTCATTTCTGAGTCTCCTTTTTTTTTTTTTTTTTTTTTTTTTGCCAAAAAAGGGATCCCTTTAAACACCAAGAGCAAGGCAGAGGCAGACTGTAGCAAGGGAGAACTATCCTCCCATCCTCAGTTTCTGCTGTAAAGGTCCTAAATCCAGTAAGCTGGGTGTCTGGTGGTGACTGGGGGGAAGGGGGGTTGGTAACTCCAGCTTTTTCATCTTAGACAAGTGCTATGTGTAGTGAAGAACTCAGGATTAGGGGCAATTTGAGGGATGTTAGTCTGATTGGCTCAGGGCAGGCTGGAGTATTTGTGCTGTATCCCCTAATCCTAATTCCTACTCAATTACTAACCTCCCTGGGGGCAACCGTGCATGAGGGTTAGACCAGGGCCTCCTGTAATCTTTCAGAAAAGGAACAGGCTGGTGAAGCTGCAGAGGCAGGGCTGAAATCAGTGCAGGGTGGGCCACAGGTGGAGGCACTAGAAGTAGGGCAAATAGCAAAAGTGGACCTAGTGACAGCTTAGGAACAACTAACTGTACTCAAAAACTGGAGGGGCTCCTTAGGCCTTGGCTGGATCCTTGTGGAGTAACATCAACCCCAGAAACTCTGTAGATGAGGTCAGGGCTGTAATAGGGTTTCTTCTGTGCAGGCTTGGGCCTCTACCCAAGGTTGAGCATCATCCCACCCTTCAAGCTGGTAGTTCAGAGGGTCTACAGCAGTTCTGGAGGAGAAAGCAGAGAACCCAAGACGCCAGAGTCTGACAGGAGACTAGCACACAACCCTCAGGGATCAGGACGGAGAAACCCTAACTCTGTAGCCCAGGCAGAACCATGCCAGGGGACCTCTTCCCAAAACTTCTCATATGTAAACTCTTCCAACTCAGCCACCAAGGCCTCCTTCCCTTCAGCTTGGGACTTAAGACTTCTACCAAACGTGTGCACTCACAAGCTTGTCCTGGAGACTCACAACTGCAAACACTTCCCTGTTTGGTGCTTCCCTGGAGGTTGTATGGAAGGCCAGAAATCCAGACTTCGGTTTCAAAATGGGTTTTTCTGTATAAGGAAAAAGATGCTCAAAATCCAAATCACCACTTTATTATGTGGCAGTCACAGTGCCAGCCCCTGCTTTTCCCATGCCACCCTCCACTCATCCAGGGGTCCACTGGCCTTTTTCACGTTTGAGTACCAGATGTCATGTTTGAGTATCCTGCTCCCTTTTTTCTTGAGTGTAGAGCTGGGCTTATAATAATTTGAGTCTAAAAAACTGATATGTCTCTTAATTGGTGATAGTGAGGAACACTACAGCACTTGAGCTCCCAGAACAGGGGAAAGACGGGGAGGCTGGAGTCCAGAGGCTGCCCCAAGGTCATGTGGGGGTAGGGGATGTAGGGGCAGAGCCCCTGTTCATCTTTCACTCTGCAAACTGGTCCAAGAACTTGAGGTAGACCTGGCGCTGGGCTGCAGCTGCTGGAATGAAATGGCCACCAGAGTGGGTGAGGTTGATGGCTCCAGTGAATCGGCTAGCCAGTTGCATACTTTCCTGAGGGGGGATGACACAGTCAGTGTCCCCGAAAACATGGAGGGAAGGCAGCGACAAGGGGCCCTGCAGGATGGGTTCTTTGAGTCCAAGGCCCCGGGGACAGAAACCAGACACCAGGATGATAAACCTTGGCAAGGGAAAGCGAGGATCTCCCGCTTGGCCAAGGGCGCACACAAGGGCTGCTAGCGCGGCCCCCTGGCTGAAACCAAGGAGCCCATCAAAAGGCCCCAGTTTCTTCAGTGCCTGTGCCACGGTTCCCAAGGCTTCCTCCAGACCTCTGCACACTGTGGGATGGCTCAGGGCGTTGAAAACGTCTGCTTCCTGTTCTGAAAACCACCAGCCTCGAGGCTGCTCCTCCGGAAGGCAGGGCTCTAAAGTGATATAGGGGAAAGGATGGGGTTAGAGCAAGCGGGTATCTAGGGGAGAAGAAATGAAAAAGAGAGGCACAGAGGATTTGGGAGTGACAGTAAGGAAAGAGAGGCGGCTGAGGGGAAGGGAGAAAGTCTGGGGGAAATGAGGTGGAGAACAGGGTGGCACGGAGAAAGGGGGATGACACATCAAGGCGGAAGCCTGTGAGGCTGGGAAGGAAGAAATGAAGGGTACGGGCAGAGGGAAGGAATGAGGCGAGGATACAGCGTGGGGGTATGCCAAAGGATGTCGTGGAGACGACGCTAGATAAAAGACTCCGTGCTTTTCTTGGGCAGGGCCATCTCACCGGGCAGGGCCGTCTCGCCGGAGGCTGGCCCGACGCTCTCGGGGCCCGCGGCATTCGCGACCAGGTGCGGGCCGCTGAGGCACACGAGCTCGGCGCGGCCCCGCAGCGCCTTCCTCAGGGCTCCCGTCTTCTCGCGGAAGGCCCGCTCGCTCTGTCGGAAGCCCGCCAGCCCCAACACCCGCAGCGGCCGCCGCGCCGCCATCTTGCCGGGCAACGCGCCAGGGGCCGGAAGCAGACTTTCCCCGAGCGGAAGTCGAATATGTACGGGGCGGGACCAAATGCTGGCACCACCCCGAAGGCGGGCCATAGAGCGAGCGGGCGTTCCCAGAACAACCCGGAGGGGAAAGGTGTGGCCGGAGGAGGGGTGGATACCTGAGACCAAGGAGGGTCTACGGAATGAGAGGCGCTCCCTTTTCTTCTCTGCAGCTGCAATCGTCGCAGGCCGCTGCTGGAGTAGGGCGCGTGGGCTCCTCCTGCATTTGCATCTGAGGTCCCAGACTTTGGTCAGGGTCTCAATTCTGCGACGTCCTCCACCCTGCTCCCGTGCATTCTCCGCAGCGGCCGCACGGCGGCGGCCTCGGCTCGCGTCGCTAGGGAGGCCGCGCCTTTGGTCTGTCCTCCTTGCTTGCAGTCCCTGCCTACCTTCGTCAGCGACGGCCGGCCCAGGGCCTGGGGGGGGCGGTTCCGTCCGTGGTTCACTGTCCACGGCCCCAAGGAACTGCCGGCATAGAAGTCCATGGGGTAGGGTTGCTGCCAGGAAATGTCCCTCAGGGCCACCACTGCCTAGTGGGGGACAACAGGACAATAACATTTGCTGACTTTTTCTGGGCAGGATTTCTTAATTCAGTCTTCACGAAGGCCTATGAAGGTCCTATTATCCCCATGCCACAGAAAGGAAATGTGAGGCTCAGAGGGGTTAAAGGACTTGCCCAAAGCCACATAGCTAGGAAGTGACTCAGCTGTAACTAAGTGCTGTTCACCCACCCCACTCCAGATCCCTCCCTTGACAGAACCAGTGCAAAGCCCACTCTACCTCAAGGATTTTCACAACTTGGTGTTACCTCATAGGGTGTCAGCAGTGGCTTGGGGAAGGCTGTGCCCCAGTCAATGGAAAGGCGTGGACATGCCACCTGCACCCACCTGGAAAGGGAAGTCAGGTCAAACCCAAGGAGGGGAGTGCTCCCCTTCTCCTGGGCAGCAGGATGAAAAACATGACTGTGTCCCCAGCACACCCAATGAATGCTTACTATTCATTCTAAAGTAAAGATTGTCACCTAATGCTGTTTAGAATAACACTACAGCATTGCTTGTTTTCTCCTGTTTCCTCCAGTGACTATGAGCTTTCTGAGGGCAGGGCCTGGGCAGCTCATCTGTGATAATATCCCCAGAATCAAATTCTGCAGGTGCCAACCACTCCTCAAACTCATCTCGCACGTTATAATTGCAGCTACCTGTGAGCCCCCACGCTAGAGTGGGGTGACCCATAGCCAAGGGTAGCCCCTGCTGAGTGAGTGCTCTGTAAACATTAAAATTTCACGGAAGCAATTCCCATTCACTCCAGCCTTCAATGTGTGCTGGGCAGGACTCAGATCTAAGCTTTCTTAGCCAGAGTCATAGCTAGAGAGTAAGGGGAAGAAACTTACACATCCACCTCAGGAAACAGGCTAAGCTTGCTGGGGAAGATCTCAGAGAGCAGCAGCCTCATGAACGGAAGTCCCAAGGCTTGGAGCCGAGATTCCAGGTGCTGTTGGAAGAGGGAGGCCAAGCTCAGGTCACCATAATCAAGCAGCCAAGTCTAAATTTGTTAGCCTACTCATTTTCCCAGCTGGGTTTCTAGTCAGTCCCCTCCTCTAGAGGCCATCCCAAACCCTCTGACCTCCAGAATCTTGGGGCTGCCCTGGCGGCCCAAAGTGCCCAGGATAAGGCCCCAGGATTTAGCTGAGCGGGCTATGGTTATGGCTTCTTGGCGGTTGGCCTGCATGCGCTGGTGGTCATAGTGCTCTCTGGATAAGACTTTGCTGTATGGGTCATATCTGGAAAAGAAGTTATCAGGGTCACAGTGACAGCCATTCACAGTATATGTTGTACACACAGCTCCCCGACCCAGCTCCTTGGTCTGCTGAACGTTCAGGCTCCATGCAGGTAATTAGGAACAGAGGCAAGAGCAGAGACGGTCATTAGAAAGATCAGTCCCATAGCTGGAACAGGCAAAGGTGGGAGAGGGGTTTACGATCTCATTGTAAATACCAGGGGATGGGTGGGTACTGGGGAGCAGCAGCCCGGGTCCGACCCCCAGATTCAGAACCCAAGTACCTTAGATCCTTAGGGCTGCTGGCTATGAAGTGCCAGAGAATGAGGAAGTTTTGGCCAATTGAGGACCTCAGTGGCAGGGAGTCCCACCCCCTCCCTAGTGGGTCATCCCAGCTCAGCCCATACCGGTAAGCGGGGACACTAGGGTTAGCAATCATGACAGACTCCAGATGGAAGCGGCCATCTCCAAGATATCTGCAATGGGTAGAAAGGGGATGGTAAGCGTGGAGTGGAAAGGAAGGCATTGGCTTGGAGGTCCAGACTGAGTTCTTGGCCAGCTGTGCTGGGGTGTGTGTGTGTGTGTGTGTGTGTGTGTGTGTGAGAGAGAGAGAGAGAGAGAGAGAGAGAGAGAGAGAGAGGGAACTGGCATTTATTTCACCTCCTGTGAGGCCTTGGTTTCCTCACATGCAAAATAAGGAGTTTGAATCAGAGGAGTGTAAGGCCCCTCTAGTTATGTAATGCAGAATCTAAGAACTGCTCCCCACTGCTCAACGTTCTGGAGGAAGGGTAGAGGGGCAGCCAGGACCATGGGAAGGCCAGTCAGGGGTCCAGAGATCCTAACTTGGAGGTGGTAGGACAGGTTCTCCCTCACCTAGCTCAACACAAACCTGGCAAGTAGTGTTCAGGGTATCAATGATGCTGTAAACGTGGTTTCAGGGTAGACATTGGGTCTCTCCGCCCAAACTGGCTCTCAGGTCCTGTTACTGAGTTGTAACAACTACCGTATTGGATTTGTGCCTTCTGCGCACCAGGCCTGGGCTAAGCACTTGACATGTAGGACTTCACTCAGTCTTATCAAATAATCCTCCAAGCTACCTATAGTGTCTCTCTCCATTTTACAAGAGATACAACGGATGTTCAGGGATGTTAAGAAACTTGCCCAAAGTCACACAGCTATTAAGCAGTCTATTTGGACTTGATTCTAGGTTTAACCACCAGGATGTATTCAAGCATGCCCTGGGAGATACTGTCCTTAAAAGTAGCTTCCTGGGCCATGGAGAAGCCAGAGACAAAGGACAATCTGCCATGGCAGCTCCTTCTTTCTTGGAGAGCACACTGAATTGTGATGAATGGCCAACACTCAAGAGTGTCCCTCCCTCCAACACACACCTTGAAGCCCCCAAGGGTAGGTGTCTATGAGCTCAGAATTATGCGGGCACAGGCACAGGGGGAATGCCCCTGGGGAGTAGGGCTGCAAGGTCTGGGCTGGGGAAGGCCCTGATGTGGGCCTGTCTAGGGGCAGGAGTGTTCTGTGTGGGAGCAGCAAGGCCTGTGGGGCCAGCATCTGCAGCCCCAGAGGTGGGGCTGAGTCAGGGGAGTGCCCCTCCCTGTTTCATTCCATTAGCCAGGAATGAGGCTCCCCTCCCCAGTCCCAGCCGGGGGAGCTGTCGGCTCTGAGGCTGGCTGCATTCACACAACATTAAGCATTTCCATTACCTAAAATAATTAGGCGGCAGGAGACATGCTGCTCCTGCTTGTTAGCTGTCCGGATGCTAAATTAATGGGGCTGCAGCCTGGGCGTGCCCATCTATCTTCTCCAATTATATTCCCACCATTTCTAGCCCACCTTCAGCCCCTGCTGTGAGGCCCCCTGACTCCTGCCCACTCTGGGCCTAGCCTCCTAGATGGACAGAGCACCTGAGAGGGAGACAGGAAACCTGAAACCCTATGTGGTCCCCATTTTACATGGTGACCTTGAGCAAACAGTTAAGGAGCTTTAGACTCCGTTTTCTTTCCTATATGATGAACATCAGGCTCCCTTCTAGGGTACACTTCTTATGTCTCTATAACTGGCCCCCCATTTTTCACTTACACAACAGCCTCCACCTCTTTGGGCAGGTGGGAGGACGTACAGCCCAGAATCTCCCCAGGAGATAGGGGCTTGCACTGTGGGACACTCACACGATACTCAGCTTTCAGCTCCTGGGCAGCTGCCTGTAGGGATAATGACAGAAGGGAAGCAAGTGGGTGAGGGGAGAGAGCCAGAGCCAGATGACCAGCCTGGAGCACCTCACATGGGACCCCAGGAATAGTCTGGAGGATAGTGCTATCTGTCCACTTACCTGCAAGGTTGACACAAACTGAATGGTGCTGACCAAGGCAAGGGAACTGGCTGGGGGGAAGGTGAGGCGGATAGAATCCAGGAGGTGGGTAGTATCTATCCGGATGTCCACAAAGACGTACAGCACCCGGAAGTCTTGGACCGAGGTGTCCATGGGAACTGGGAGGAGGGTAGAGATCAGGAGACTATTTTGGAAAGCCAGAGGGGCAGAGGGCCTGCCAGGGCCAAAGCCTCTGTGCAGCCAGGACCAGTGGCTTCAGCCTAGGGATAAAAGGAGGGGGTGTGAGGGGGGTGGCGGTCGCAGGTCCCTCAGAAGCTCCTTCTCTGTCACTCGGCCAGGGGCCCAGCCTGCTCTACCACCAACAGCCTTTCAAACACCCACATCTGGGGCAGCAACACTGTTTCCAAGGCAACCAAATCCAAAGGAAAGATCCACCTGCAGAGCAGGAAGGCCAAGGCCATCCCAGAAACTGGGAGGGACCTCCTGCCTGCAAGCAAGACAAGAAGGCACTGTGATGGGGGATTAGCATGCAGTTCTGCCCCTCTGCCTCCCTGCCAAGATCCCGGCCCACCGTACCCAGGCAGCTGTGGCCATAGTGCACCAGGAAGTCAGCTCCCAGGGCCCTTGCAGTAAAGTCATCCACACAGCAGGCCCCATACGTCACATCACCCATCACCATCGCTTCGGCCTCTGTGAACCTGTGGGGGGGACGGGGTGGGGTGGGGGGAGTAGAGCCAGGGGGAACAATGAGATGGTGACACAAGGGTGAGGTGGGAGAGAGACCTACCCCTGTGGGGTATCTCAGGGCCCAGCTCCTCTCTCCCTACCCCCCACAATCACTTGGGCTGGCAGCTGCCACTTCTGCCAACAAAGAGTAGGAGGAGCCCAGCTGCCACATCCCCCAGTCCTGGCAGCAGCTCCTGGAACTGTGTAGCTCTCTGAGGATGGTCTCTGTAGCACCCAGTTCCTCTATCCAAGCTCAGATTGCAGAAAGGACCCCCACCCCTCAGCTGGGCATACACGGGGTCAAATACAGACCTCTGATGCCCCGATCATCCCACCCAGAGCAATGAGTGCGTATACACATGCAAAGGCACCCACTCCCAGGCCTTGACACTGTGGTGTGCGTGGGCAGGCACGTATGGGTACACACAGCCTCCCTGTCACCCAGACCCCCTGCTACAGGCTGGGATCCCCACCCTTAGTTAGGGCCCTCTGTGCCCAGGATGGGGGACCCATGAACAGCTCCCCCACAGCACATGGCACCACCCACATACCTCGTGCGTCAGAAAGAGTGGGCTCTGGCCAACACATTGCCATAGATCTGCTGCCAGGCCTGAATCACTAGGGGACAGGGGTGGGTGGGGAAGACCCCACACTCCCCAAATTCACCATGGTAATGCAACTGGAGGACCAG
Organism: Acinonyx jubatus; assembly: GCF_027475565.1. Lineage (NCBI taxonomy): Eukaryota > Metazoa > Chordata > Mammalia > Carnivora > Felidae > Acinonyx > Acinonyx jubatus. Next base: position 14,398,731 of record NC_069397.1, read on the forward strand.
TTCTTCCCTGAGAGACCCACCCCTGGGGCGTGGGGCCTGGCTTGGTGACCAGAGTCTCCCCATTCCTCTCCTGGGGGTGTGGTGGGGAAAGCTGAGCTACTGTCAGTCAGCATCCGCCCCTCCTCCCCCTTCCCCAAATCAGTCTGTGCACAGAAGCAGATTATTCAACTCCTTAAAATGCAGCCCAGGCATCTGAGTCAGCCAGAGCACTTAATTTTTTATAGATTAAAATGTATGCAAATTGGCCTGAGCCCCAGAGAGCATCCCCAAGGGGCAAGAGGGTGGGAGCTGGGAAGTGAGTCTGTGGCAGCAGGATGAGAAGCAGGGTGGGGGAGGGCAGCAGCAGGGAAGTGGGAGGTTCCCATCACGAGATGACCTCCCCTTTCTCCATTCCCCCTCCCTGTTCCAGTGCTGGTTCCAGATGGCTGAACACTCCCCACCCCCGACCCCCAAGGATGTCTCATTGTAATGAAGAAACTTAGAGGGAAGAGGAACTGAATACCATCTCCTAGACATTTCTCCCACACCAAGCCCCTCTTTGCCCTACTCCCCCAAGTGTGCCAGAGAAAAAAGTTCACCCTGGCTAGACCTGATGCTGACAACTGAGCTCATTCCGGGTCAGCACCAAGGATTCTTAGGTTCGTCTTCAGACCCCACCACCTGCTCTGGACTCAGCTTTGAAGATACTGGAATTGACTCATTCCTCCCCCCTAAATATTTTAGGGAAAGAGAGTTATATGGACAAAACCAAGCAGGACAGGCTGGGATCTCAGCAGGCTGGGAGTTTAGTTTTGGCTTTTCCCCTTTGTGTGTGTATGGTTATGGGAGGGGATAGGGTACGGTCAAGGTCCAGAAGGAAAAAAATGTCAACAGGCAGAGCTGTAACAGGCATGGGGAAAACCTTGGCTCAGCTTCTTCTCCAGTGCCCCAGGCCTCACCTTTCCAAGATATCCACAATGGTGCAGGCAAAAAGGAGAAGGCCTTCAGGCATTTGCAAGGCCACTGAAAGACAAGAGCAGAGACATGAGAGCCGAGGGCTGGAAAAATGCTGGGATGGGGCTACTACCCCTGACTGAGCCAAGCAACCTCACCACCCCTACCCCATCTCAAAGCTTGAGGGCTCACCCTTCTTGGCCTGAGCCTGTTGAATCCTCCAGATGGTCTTGGGAATCTCAAAGTTATAGTTGGAAGGCAAGACTTGAATGGCTGCCTGCAGGTGGGGGTTGTTCAGGATCTCAGGGGGGATCTGATTGGCCAAGCGTCCCCGAGGGGCTCGACCTAGGACAACGCAAGGCCTGAGTTGGCTCCTGGCCTAAAACAGAGCCAGACCCAGCTAAGCTGTTAACACCACCCAAGTTTCAAGCCCAGATCCCAGATGCCAAGGGGCTTGGCCCAGCCTTCTTCCCCACTGAATTCATTCTGAAGCTGGAAAGAGAATCCATTAAGCAAGGAAGACAGCTGCATAATTAGTTTCCAGGTTGAGAGATTACTGGAAATCAGAGACTTAAGCCCATGAATGGGGCATAGTTCATACCTTACCTCTGGAGAACAGAAATGATACCAGGAGACTGTACTGAGGACAAACAGAAAAAAGTCCACACAACTGCTCCTTGATAAAGAACAACTCTGAGGGAAAGCCTAGCCACCCTAGCACCCTGGGAAAATGTCTCTCTTCCCCCAGTCCCTGAGAACACCTTGAAGTTCTGAGGTCCTAAATATGAGATGTATAAGCCAACTGTTACAAGTACTACAAGTACTATTTTAAAAGACTACCCTCTTTTATTTTTTTAAGTTTATTTATTTATTTTGAGAGAGAGCTCACAAGCCAGCAGAATCCCAAGGCGCCCCAAAAGACTGCTCTCTTTACTCATGTCCCACTGACTAGGTCTACACGGATGAATTCCTACACTCTTCCCTCTCCTCATTTAAAAGAGAAATAAATGGGGCGCCTGGGGGGCTCAATCAGTTGAGTATCCGATTCTTGATTTTGGTTCAGGTCATAATCCCAGGATTGTGGGATCGAGCCCCACATCTGGCTCAGCAATGAGCATGGGGCCTGCTTAGGATTCTCTTTCTCCCTCTGTCCCTCTTTGCACTCTCTAAAAAAAATGAAATAAAGTTAATAATAATGATAATTAAATTAGATTAAATTTTTTAAAAAAGGGAAACAAACAACAAACATTTAACTGACTTAACAAGTTCCCTAGTCCCATAGTTCCACCCCAGGAAAGATGGAAAGAACACACTCTAATTAGGACTGGGGGCAAACAGGTAAAGACAGAGAAGTGATTTCGCCCTTTAGGGGCTGGTAGTCTAGTGGGAGCAAATGCAGGTATGCAAATTACAACCCTTTGATTAAAGAAAACAGTGTAGCCCATAGCAAAACTGCAGCCCTTAATTTGCATCCTACTCTCCACAGTTCAGTTTAGCTCAACCCCTATTATATCTTTAGGAACCAGATAGTTAGATAGTTTGGGAATGTGACAAGGAAGGCAAGAAATGTATTGAATGAATATTTACTGAACCTGTAGTTTGTGCCAGAACTTCTGCTAGGGCCCTTGACTACTGTGGGAGGGTTGCTCCTAGAAATGACCCTTCACCCTCTGCCTGTGGATGGATGGTGGTAGTGATGATGGTGCAGTGGAGAATTAGCATAGCAGGCTGGGATCCTGAGACCAGAGGTGAATGTTACCCCTGCCATCGTTTTTGTTCAGTTGTTTCGAAGGCCTTCGAACAACCAGCTCAGAACCCTGGGCCCCTAACAAAAGCTCCTCTGACAGGGCCAAGTCCCTTGTGGTCTTGGGGGTGTGGGAGCTGCTGGCCTTAGTAGCTCAATTAGTCCCCAGGACCAGTAGGCTCCTCCTCCTTTATCACGTGCCTGTAATCTTATGTTTACATCAGCATTCTCCGGTAGACAGAGGTCCTGGAGGGCAGGACTGTCGTCTAGTCCCTCCATCCAGTAGAGGCCTGGCATTCAGTGGGCCCTCAGTAAGTGCCTGGTGAATGAAACCCGCTTCTTTCCTGAAAGCACTGCCTGAGGGCCCACTTGTAGAATGGCCGCTGCAACGCTCCAGTTCTTTTTCTCCCGGTCGGGTCCGCCTTATCCGTGAGTCCTCCTGAGCCTGTCTGCCCGCCAAGGCAGGAGGGCAGCGTTTCCGGCGTGAGGACTACAGGCTCCTAGGAAGGGCTGCTCCCGATCGAGCCCGAAGACTGCAAAAAGGAAGACCGGTCCCTCTGGGCTCCAGCGAAAGCCGCGGTACCCAGTGACCGCGGGGCCCTCGGGGTCCGGTGGAGAAAGGCCGCCGCTGTTAGAGGGGGCTGGTTCTGTCCCTAACTTGAGGGCCCTAACCTGCGATGTGAGGTCTTGCGGCCGCAGAATGGTAGTACTTACCTCTGCCAGGGCCGCTTCGACCGCCGGGCTCTGCAGCCACCGACTCCACCTGCGCCGCCATCACTGGCCTGCCCACGTGGAGATCAAAAAGGCAGCGCTAGAAGAACGCGGAGAGCTCAGACATTGCGATCAACCGCCGATCGCTAGCGAGGGGCGGGAATTTGCTGGGCGGGGACCAGGAAGGAGATGATAGGGGCGGGGCTATCGCAAGTCCCTCTTAGCCCGGAAGGACGGGGCTCTCCGGAGCCCCCAGAACACGGCAGTTGCGCTCTCCTGGCTGCCCAGGCTTCTCCGCTCAGCTCCCGGCCCGCCCGACCTGGCATTCCCAGGCCAGTGCTCCTCTATTTGCCGACTCCTTGCCCGAATTCTACAGTCTGTCTTGTGAATGGTGACACCCCCCCCCCCCCCAAGTCTCCCTTCTGCTCCTCTCCCAGTATCCCCTCCTGGTAAGCAGTGGAGGCCATGTAGGTAGGCCACATTCTCTAACTCAGAGGACCCCACTGCCCAAACAAGACAGAACTCAGCTCCACTCAGCCCAGCTCCAAATTGAGTCCTGGTGCTGATTTCAGGAGCACCGGAGGGCTCTTACCTTTAGAACCAAGTGTGGAAGGTTCCCATATGAAAAACTACCAATTTGGGAAGACCCCAAATCTGAGGGTGCTTTCCTGGGGCAGGGAGACAGTCCAAAGATTTGAACAGCCTAAACTGTTTGGATTCTGGCCAACATTGCTCTGCCTAGGCTGCCCCACAAGCCTAGATAGTCTTTCTCTGGCTTGGGCCTGGGCTCCTGTGATCCCAAAGAGAAGGCAGAGTGGCCAGTGAGGCAGCCTTGACGTTTGGAAGAGCAGAGTACCTGCAGGACTGGCCCTCAACAAGGTCTGCCCTAGAGAGCAAAGCTCCCCCGGGGCTGTTTGCCCATCCAGCCCTCTGGCACCATCTTCCTCTTTTGGTGGTGGTGATGTGAGCACTGCTGGCCCTTTAAGGTAGCTCTGTGGCCTCAGGCTCCCCTGGAGGCCCTCCTTGCTTGGAAACTCCTAATTAAAGTGCATGGAGAAGTGAAAAACAAGCAGCCAGGGACAGGCCCTGCCTGGGAGGCTGCCCAGAGAAGAGGGATATATGGGCTGGCTGAGAGTGAGCAGCCAAGGGGAGGGCCAGAAAGGGTCAATGCTCTGCCCCTCAGGCCACTGACCGATGCTCTTAGGACAGTTAACAACTTTGGACTGAACTGTGGCCAACATCGGTCTCAGGAACACCCCTCTTGCCTTGATAAGAGTGCAGCCCGGAATGTCCCTGGTTCTTTGGACCCCTAGGGTGCAAGATCTCAATTCCAGGGATCCCCTGAGTCCAGCCCTTCCCCCTTCAGGACACGAAGGCCCAGCCAACGGGCAGCTTTAGTTCGGGCTGCAGCTGTGAGTTTGGCAAGGGGGTGGGTGGGGATTGACTCTAGCAGAGTAGTGGCTTCTCCCTAGCAAGCACACCACCCCTTAGGGTCTTTCCCTAGGCAGAGGTGGGGCCTGTTGATGATGGAAGGCCCCCATCCTCATAACATTGCCCTACAGCCTCTGTGCTGAATGAGCTGTTCTTGCACCCATTAGGAAACCAGGTGATGTCTAGAAGAACTAACATGTCCCCCAAGATACTGCAGTGAAGGACATTGAGGGCTGCCATTCAACTTGGGCTGAGAACACCTCCATCTGTTTGTGGGGGGTCTCCCTGCCTGAGTTACTCAGCAGTCTGAGTAATTACTGCCTGACAAGAAGGCAGGCACAGTGCACCCCCACGTTACACCACAACACCCGCCTACAGTCACCCCCACCCCCTGGCTGGACTCCAAAGCAGCATCCAGCCCTCCTGAGGCCTGAAATAACTCTGCTTCTCACACTCACGCCCAGCCCCAGCCAACTTTGCCTAAGATGCTAGAGTTTGTGGGGCAAGGGGGTTATGGGGAGGCAGCTCATGGAGTTGGAAGGAGGATTAGCATACCCTGATTCAGGCCTACACTTTGGCACTGATCTGCTCTGTGACATTGAGCAAGTTGTTCAGACTCCCTGAGCCTCAGTTAACTCATGGAGAGCCTCTGCAGTGCCCAGTGCCTTAAGTTCAGCTTTAATGTCTGCTTGGCAGGGCTCAGGCAGGGTGTGAAGTCAGTCCAGCACTGCAGCTGGTCAAAGCTAAGAGAATGCCTCACCTTCAGTTCATCCCAAGATGGACCAATCTTTTTTTCTTTTTTTAAAGTTTATTTTGAGAGCGAGAGAGAGCAAGAGAGAGCACATGTGAGCAGAGGAGGGGCCAAAAGAGAGGGAGAGAGACTCCCAAGCAGGTTCCACACTGTCAGTGTGGAGCCCAACATGGGGCTCGAACTCATGAACTGTGAGATCATGACCTGAGCTGAAGCCAAGAGTCAGACGCTTAACCGACTGAGCCACCCAGGCACCCCCATGATGGACCAATCTTCTTAATCTTCAGAACAGAGTTACTTTTTCCACTACCAAGCATTTGCACATTCTCTTCTGCCTGGAATGTCCTTTTTCCTTCTCCGCCCTCAAGACCCAACCTAAATGGCATCTCTTTAGTGAAGATTTCCTTGATGGTCCTTCACCCCCTTACAAAGCTAGCAGAGCCCCCTCCCACACTTGATGTCTCCTGGTCATATTCTAAGATGGCTTGTGGGTCTTTCTTCCTAAACTATGCCATAAGCTTCTGGAAGTCCATATCTATGTAGTTAGCTCAAATACAGAGCCTGGGTGCCATTGAATGCATGTGTGAATGAATGATACTGGCCTTCTTTTGAACCTTCCTATCATACCAAGTTTTTCTCCATGGAATCACAACTCATTCTCACTTCAGTTAGCTCTCTTAGACATCACCTGCTCAAAGCAGCACTCCCTGACCCCCTCATATCAACTCTGTACTATATCCTGCTTTTCTTCCAAGCACTGCCTGATCTCGACTTTTTTCATTTGCTCCCTATTAACTATAAACTCCACAAAGGCAGAGACCTTGTCTTTTCCATTGGCTGAATCCCTAGGAATAGTAGTGTCCCACAGGATAGACCCTCAATAAATGTGTATTGAATGAGTGACTTAGCCCACTTTTTCCTTTCCTAGGACCCCTCTTATCCCAGGCCAGTAGGGGGTGCCGCCTCCACCCAGGATCTCTCCAGGCCTGAACCTTCTCAGCTCAACTCAACTGGCCCCCCATGGGGCCAGCTTTCTAGGCGGTGCCTCCACCATCTTTCAGGAAGCCCCGGGAGGGGTCTGTGTAGACTGAAGGAGACCAGGGAACCCCCTAGGCGGGGATAGCCTACTTGAGCCCCACTTTGGTTCTTCTCTTTCTCTAGGATTTACAACTGGGCCTCACTGAATGCTTGCTGAATGGACTAGACCAGCCTGGGCGTTCGCCACACCTCCCCCCGCCAAAAGAATAGTATCGGGGGACGGTGGATGTGAAGCGGCTGGGTCCGCGGGAGCTGTCCTGGGCGAGGAGGAGCCGTCGAGCCTCCGAGAAGCAAGCGGAGCCGGCTAGAGAGGATATGGGCAGGGGTACTGACTTGTGACTGGGGTCTCATGGCGGTTGTCTTCCTGCCCCAGCTGGTGGGCAGAGCGCACGCTTCCAGCCGCCTGTCTCGGTGACCTCCAGCCGGGAAGGGCGAGCGGGCGGGGGTTGGGCTGCGGGTGCGAGCTCCGGGAAGCCCGAGGGGCCCGGGAGGGGCTTTCGGGTGACCCGACGGCCGGCCCGGGGCTGGGGCAGGTACTTGGACCAACGCGGGCCAAGGATCGTCCCCGGGGGCGGGCGCAGCGAAAACACCTTGGGAGGCGGCGCCGTGCGGCTGAGCGCCGCTGCCCTGGGAATAGGACGGCGCTCGGCACCGCGAGCTGAGAGCACTTTCATAAATTTTGTATGGGAGGCGCTCCGTGAGCGGGGGCGGGGAGCGGAGCGAGAGGGAGGGAGCTAGCGAGCGAGCGAGGGAAGGAGGGAGGGAGGAGGAAAGGTGGGGGAAGCCGGGGGGTTGGGGGGAGGAAGGGAGGCGCCCCGCTCCGCCGATCACCGGGTCCTGCAAACGCGCGCCGGGCGCTTTCCCCGGAGCTCGGCGGTGCGTGCGAGCGCCCTTTTGCAGCAGCCGCGGCGGCGGCGGCCCGAGGGGGCGGAAAGGAGGGGGCCGTAGCCCGGCGGCCGGGCGGCCGGGGGGCGGCGTCCCCTCTCAAAACCGCCTGCAAAGAGCTCGGGGCTGCAGAGGCAGGCCGCCGGCTCCGCGGAGCAAGCCGCTTGTCCCGGGGCTGAACGAGCGCGCCGGACTGCCAGGCAGCGCCGCGGTTGCTAGTGGGCGCCGGTGCCCTCGGCGCGGGGCTCGGGCTCACCATGCCCCTGAGGGGCCTGGCTGCCGGGCACAAGCGGATCCCCGGCTTGCCCCCGCCTCGACGCGCTCGGATTAGCTGCAGCCGGCGCCCAAGGATTTGAATCCGGACTCCGGGAGGGAGCGCGCCTAGGCCGACCTCGGAGTGGCGGCCCCATGGCCAACATGCTTCGCAAAGGTGAGTTGGAGCTGAAGGGGCAAGTTGGAGTTGAGTGTGCACGGGACAGAGCCGCGAGGCTGGGAGCCGCCTGAGAGCTGCCCGGCGCCGGGGCTCCTGGCCGGGGAAGCAGCCCCTGGCGGGCTGGCGGGCTTTGCGGGGACGCACCTGCGGAGGGGTTGCTGCTGGAGCTCAAGCCCCTGTCGGTGACCAGTTGCGAGACACGGGATTTGCTCCGTGGATCTAGCGGCCAGGCCTAGGGATCTGGCTCGGCGAGGTCATTTAGAGACCACAATGAGCTGCCCATGATGGAAGGGGAGGTGGCCTTCTGGGACCGTTGCTTTGCCATTATAAAGTTTTGCAGTTGCAGGCTCCATCCCCTGCGCGGGCACATGCTGCCAGTTCTGCCGCTTTGACCGTGCCGGGTGTAGCCCGCGCTCCAGTGCGGCCAGCGGTCAGTGACCGCGGGCCCGGGCGCTCACTGCGCGCCCTCGCTTCTCAGGCGGGGCCCGGACATGGGCACCTTTCCTGCAGTCTGCTTTGGTCCTCAGGGACGGGCTCTGGGTACCCAGCAGCCGAGGGAAGGTGGCCAGCGCCTGATGTCCGGTTCTTCAAAGTTTCCTCTCTGACTGGAGCAGAAAAATGCGAAGGCGGGGGGCAGCGCGGGTTTCGTGCGCGGCAGGTGCCAGGCTCAACTTGAGGGGAGCTGGCCCCGCGCGACCACCTAACCACGACCCTCCCTCTCCCTCCGCCGCCCGGCTCATTGCAGAGCGTTGCAAAGTTGGCGCGGGTGCTGGGGAAGTCCCGCCGCGCCCCCACGTGGCTGCCGCGCGGGGAGCTGTCCCCAGGGCCCAGGGAGGGCAGGTGACCACGCCGTGAGCCCGCAAGCCCCGTCTCCAGCTACCCCGGCCTCTGCGTCTGCCTCCCTCCCTTTCCAGGTCCGGGCGAACTGCGGCGCTCCGCCGGGACCCTCTCGTCCCTGGACCCGGCCGGGTGGCCGGCGAGTCTCGGCGCCTGTGTCTGGCGACCCGGGCCCTGCGGGAGCCGGTTGAGGCGAGAGCTCAGGTAGCTGAGGGGCCTGATCCCTGCGCTCAGCGCTCCTGCCTTAATCCGCCCCTGTTTCCATGGCAACAGACCGAGGTGTCGTAAGCACAGGATTCTGACCTCACAGTAGGATAGGGAAGGAGAAAACGGGCAGGGGGAGGTGGCGGAGGAATGGGAAGCGAAGCCTCAAGATGGGCGGAGAAGAGCAGGCCTGGGGGTCACGGAGGAGACCCCACTAGCAGGTGGGACAGGTGGGTGAAGAAACCACACCTTCGCTGGACGCAGTAAAGGCTCTGTGGTGGTCCAGGCTTGCTCAGGCCTACCGGGAAGCCTTGGTTGCCCCATCGTGTCAATAGTCACAAACTTGTGTGTGACTTGTGTCTTCCACGTGGGCCTGGGCAGTGCGGGGGAAACGCTGGCTGCCTTTTACTGTGGTGTGGGAAAAGTCCCTGCGGCTGTTTGGAGAAACCACTTCACGGATACACCCAGTTCCTTTTCTCTGCAGAAAGAGACTAAAAGTCCTTTCAGCAGCTAGCGGTGCTGGCCTGAGTGCACACAGAAGGGGCTTTTTACAGAACTCAGCAGAAGCCCAGGTCTGAGAAGCTTCGGCCTGCAGTGTGTAGACTTGCCCTGGTGCGTAAGGCTTCCCAGGCAGTTTTAAAAAGCCGCCATGTCTGGGTTGCCTCGTTTGTGATGGAGATAATAGAGGGAAACTGACATCTCATTTTCCTTTTGGTCTGTGTTGTCTTTTGGCAGTTTCTAGTTTAAAGTGAGCCACAAAGTAGCCCATGCACTTCATTTATATGGCTTAGGTGCCCAGGGAGGCTTGAGTAACCTCCAGGAGCCTGTCTTTCCCATCCAGAGACCCAACCTGGAATGAGCCCAGTGCATCCTGGGGGCTGCTCCCCTTGGAGGAGACTCACTTACCCTGCTCAAGAGGTGGCTGCTGGAGGCTTGGCAGTCATATGTGTTCACCACTTGGGCTATTTTTCCCTTCCTTCATGGCTTGGTTGATGAGAGAGTTTCTTCCAGCAAAGAGGTTTCCACCTGGATTGACCAGGGGAAAACAGAGCAGAAAAACCTTTTGCTGGGCTATGCTCGACTCCAGTGGCCTGCAGCCTTCTGCTGGGACATTGTGTGGGCAAAGGACTTTTATTTTGGTCCTTTGCTGGACACTCTTCTCTCTCTGTCCCTGATTGTGATCACCAGGACTTGTTTCTTTTGCACACATGTACAAGACACTCGGATTCTCCGTGTGGATTCTAGGTATGTGCTGAAAGCCAAAGGTATGCCTGAGGCCAATGCCAAGGGAGGTGGCCATTGAAGTGTTTGCTTCTCGAATTGTTCCCCAAAGCTCCAAGCAAAATGTTACAGGGTGGGTTCAGACAATTGTTGCAGTTTCCATGCCTATCAGCTGCAGGGCCCTGCATGGGGTCCTAGACCCGAGGGAGTTTTATAGTCCAGCTTTGGAAGAGGGTTTGAAAAAAGAAAGAGCTGCCATTCCTAGATCCTGGGAGCAGAGTGGAAGAGAAAAACCCTCTTTTCTGTAAAGGGTTGGGCTCGTGGGCTTGACAATGGAGTGCTTTGTGGATTTAGGAGGCTCAGTGTCTGAAGCCCCAGAGGAGGAAGGCAGTGAGCGTAGGCATTCGGTCATGAGGGTCATTGCTCTGATTTCTGGTTGTCCTGTTACAGCAAGCTGGGTCCTGTCTTCTGGCAGGACATTTTAGGAATTGTGTGCGCTGCCTTGCATCCCTTCAGGAAAGGACTCTACTGGCCACAGCCCCACCTCTGTGAACCAGAAGAGCCTGAGTCGTCAGTGGATCCTGCTGCTGACAGTGCTAGTAGCTGAAGGCTTCAGCTGCTGCCTGCCCTCTTTTCCATCTCCTGGCCTACCCTGGCAGAACCAGGGATATAAAAAGCAAGCCTCTGGTCAGAGATGAGAGGCAGGCAGAGCAAGCCAGGCCCCGAGCCACCCAGCACCATCCAGGAAGAAAGAGCAGCCCTGTTGGGGGTTTTGCTTTGCCAGAAGTGGCCTGCTTAAGGTCAGGATCTATGGTTTTCATTTTTAGAGCTATAAAAACAGAATGCAAATCAACAGCCTCTGGGCTAATAAAGAACCTGTCCTTAAAGTTTTTGTCTTGTTAAGTAAGGAAATAGAGTGCCAAATAGGCTTTGTTAAGTGGCAGTCTAATTAATAATTTAAAATCTTGTAGCTGTCTTTCATTAGAATTTATCTGTACATCAACCACAAAATCAGTCAAACACACTCATTTATAAGTTAATGCCATCTTTGAATAATTCAGCAAGAGCTAGATTAAGGTCTGCAATCCAGTAAGATGCATTTTGTTCTTTTGGTTTCCATAGCCAGATGGGCTGGCCTGGTGGCTGGATTGGGTCTCCTTTGTGTGAAGAAGGAGGGGAGGCAGAGGGAGGAAGGGACCATGGGGTTGTCAGTGCTTCGTCCATTTGATCCCTGAGGTTCCCTAGGTGACCTGAGAGTCTCCATGTGGCCAGGGGTGAGCAGGCTCCATCTCTTGGAGCTATCCATAACATGGCCCTCTTTAGCTCCGATGGAGAGGAGAAGGGAGGAGTGTTCCACCAACAGCCAAGACACTTCTCTTTCCGCTGCAGAGGAAGTGTAGAGCGGAAATACAAGAGCCCTGCTTGAGAGGGTTGAGATATGAGGCTTTTGTATCCCAAACCCCGGTGCAGAAGTGGAATTTCAGTCTTCCCAGCCTAATTCTGTCCCGCTCAGGGAATGCAGCCTGGTGGAACCAATGTCACCAAAACAGCTTCTATCATTGGGAGCCTCTGGGCTGCTTCTTTCCTCAAAGTTCCTCGTCCTTGTGCCGGAAAAGAGAAGCCAAGAGGAGGAATTTTAGGGGAGCACCGGGACACAACCAACAGAAGAAGAGAGGCAGAGCGAGTTGCTAAATAAAGCCCATGCATGCATTTTCTCATCAGGAGCCAGAATAAAAGCAAGGAAAGCAGCGTATTGTTTCCCTTGTGAGCTCAGACCACACAGAAAGTGTGTTTTGGTTCGATTCCTGTCATGCCAATACGTGGCCAAATCCTCATTGCAGCTCTCAGGTCCGTTTTTGACAGACAAGCTGTTCCAGACCCAAACTCCGAGCATGGGCACACGGGCTCCTGCACTGCAGGAAGGAATCCCGGAGTTTGTGGTCTCCATCTCGGGCTGCTGCTCCTGAGCCCTCTAGAGGGTTCAAGGGCACTATTTATGGACACCAGGTAGATAACTGGAGCAGACGGTGGACTTGACACCAGCAGAGGTTCTTGGCCAGGTTCGAAAAGGGGAAGTCTTGTTAGGAAGAGGAAAATGCAGGTGTCTGTCCCCTGACCTGTGGCATAGTTGACAGCAGATGAGGCTGAGGAGGGAGGCTTGTGGGGTGAATTCAACTCTGAGCTTTGGAGTCACAGCCTGAAAAAGGACACAGCAGAAGTTCCCTTGCTGGAGATGAGAAGGAGGGGGCAGGCATCATGAAGGATGTCAAGAACGGATCTGTTTGGTACCATCTGCAGCAAAGTAGTGGTTAAGGTTAAAACAGAGAGGAGATGACAGGGAGAGAACAGATGGCCAAGGAAGCAAAATAGCTGGTGAAATGGGAACAGAGCCTCCAGGGACAGCAGAAGGCAGGACCTCCGCGCAGAGTGCCGGAAGCAGCCCTTTCTCGGGTGCGCTGGCCAGGCCACCCTGAGTAGAAGTGAGTCGGAGAGAAGAGTGGGACAGGGACTTCAGGGTGAGGGTTTCCTCAAGGCCTGGGAGAAGACAGGGAAACATTAGCTCCAAGGTTAAGGGGCCCAGAGCAGGGACTTCCTTGGATGCCTTTGAATTGGGGAGAGGAGGCACGCTGACTTGGTTGGTGTCCATCACCACGGCAAGGCAAAGCCACCTTGGGTCTTAGAGCATGCGTGGTTGAACCCACTGGGAGGAGGTATGCATGCTGGCTGGAAACAGGGGCAGCAAAGATCCACTTGTGCCCATCCGTGTCCATGCAGTGGCAATAGCTGCTTGTAATTACTGATGGGCCGGGCTAAGTGACTCCACACCTTATGTCACGTGATCTCCATAATCACCCTTTGAGGTCAGTCTGTACTTGCCCCTGCTATACAGATATGGAAACTGAGGCATGACAAATGAAGTCCCTTGTCCTGGGTCACTCAGCTGGCACACTGTTGAGTCAGAATGCAATCCCAGATCTGTCTGCCACCACACTCTTTCACTTGTTCTCTTGACCCCTAAACTCCACTGTCTCACGTGCCCATCTGCCTTGAATTCCTATGACATTTGTTTTGCAGGATGCTGGACACTGATGAATCATTTGTATCTTGTTACAGAGCTCCCTGGTAGTTCCCAGGCACTCCCCTTCTGGTCTACCCCCAGGAACATCTCCGGCTGGGGCCTGGGGCTCGAGGACCCTGAGTCATCGTCCCACCTGTCCTCTTCTTCCCTGCCCCTCTTTGTATTTGGGCAGATACGCCCTCACCTACTGCCTTCTGCTGTGGTTTCTTCATGACACAGATGGGACAGTGGGCCAGCACCATCCTGCCTGCTTTCGTGCCCTTGAGAAAGGCTGGGACGTGGTTTATTTGGGGGCTGGATCTTGCCACTATGTTGCTCTTTCTGGCTAACCTCGTAGACCTGTGAACAGCCACCCTCCAGACTGGCTGGTGCTTGTGTGGAGAGCAACGGCCCCAGGATGTGGCTCAGGTGGATGGTAGTGGCAGGTCCCTCCACCTGTATCTGCCCCCCCACCTCTGGGGTTCTCCCTCCCTCCTGGGGTGGCACTCCCATGGCCCAGCCCTAGTGTGTTAGCTGGACTGCAATGCAGAGCTCAGAGTGGTCTTCTAGAAGGGACTTCTCCTGCCCCCCTCAGAACATGTTTGAATCCTCTGAGTGAGAGCTCTCCTCCACCATGGTGAGGCAAGGTGTCTGATCTCACAGATAGGCTGGTGCTTCCGAGCCTGTGATTATTGTCTAATCAGTCAGCGAAGTTGGGATCCAAAACAGCAAACAGCTCTGCTATCTGATTCAGAAGAGTTGCCCTGGAGGCCTCCGTGTTGGCACAATACTGTGTGTGTGTGTGTGTGTGTGTGTGTGTGTGTGTGTGTGTGTGTGTGCAGAAACACACCTGGCAAGCATGCAACAAGCTCCGGACGTGTGCGAGCCGGAAGTGTGCTGAGTGCATTTGCCCGACCTACTGGCCCTGGAGCCTATGTCAGCACCCGCACCTTGGGTCCGCCGGTGCCTCGTTGGTGCCGTTGGTGAGCTGGCGAACTGCTCAGTGGGGGACTCCAGGGGTGAGTGGGCCAGTGCTCCGTGCACTGCATGTCGGTGACCAGGCTCGGGGAGCAGGTATGTGGCTCCCCTGCACGGCTGGGGGCGCCAAGTGGCTTCTAGGGGACAGACCTCCGCAGGCCCTGGACCTGGGCCTCTTGGCGGCTCCCTGGGCTGATCCCAGAGGGCCGTGGCAGCATAGTCAGGGTGCGTCCACGGGAAATGGAGGAAGAGCCTTCTTCACGTCAGAGAAAAGCTGGGCTCCCGGCTCTCAGCCCACTGAGGTGGTATGAAAGTTTGCTTCTGCCTCTAAAATTGCCCTCGCAGAGCCTGCCATCTCTCTCCGGGCTCTTGTGCCAACACATAGTGAAGGGGGCCTTTACATATGCTTGTATAGAGAGATTCATGAGGCCCTGGGGGGAAAATTGGCATTCTTCTCACAATGATTTATTTATAGGGCGATTGGATGATGGGGATATGGAGGCTAAGGTGCCTCCATTAGTGAGAAGCACACAAGGCAGGAAGCCTTGCTCTGTATTTGACATTTAGTGGGGCGACTCCTACCAGGGAGCTGCTTTTTCTTTTAGAAGGTTTTGCCTTTAATGTTCTATTCATGGGCTTGTCTGAGCAGGCTGAGAGAAGGAAGGAGCGTGCAGGGCAGTGGGTTGCCCGGCTGAGGCTGGCCAGCCTAGGGGGCGGCAGGGCCCGGTAGGTCACGCTGTGGCCGATGTGGGGCAGGCTGGGCAGGCCTGACGCTGGGGGCCAGCAGCTCTGTTCCCGCGCCAAGGGCCACCTCGTTGGTATGTGCTGTGCTCAGTGTGTCATTTGGTGTTTCCTCTCCTGTCTGTCTCTATTTTCACCGGCCCCCAGGCTCTGCCTCGAACAGCGGCTCTGTGTGACCCCGGCTTCGGCTTGGCCGTGGCCCTTTTCTTCCTAGGGACTGTGGGGTTGTAGAAAGAATACCAAAGTTGGAGTCCCAGGGCTGTGTTAGGTTCCATCTCTGTGGCTGACTCACTAGGACCCTGGGTACGTTTCTTCCTCTCTGGGCCTCTGTTTCCCCATCTGTAACCTGACTAGATTGATGACTTTTCAAGTGTTTTTTGGAAGTAGAGCAGTTTCCTCGAATGATAGCCACTGACAGAGCCCAGAGTATAAAACAGATAAGCGTATGTGGCCCTGATCAGAGCTGGGGACAGGGGCCTCCAGCTCTGGCCTCCCTGCCATCCCAACAGCCCCTCCAGCAGATCAGGGAGTCTCCTGTGGTCCCGTTTGGCAAGGCAGCGCCCACAGGAAGGCCACTGGGTGTGCTGTGTGTTGCGTGTTAACAAAGGGACCCAACACTGCCTGCAGGACCAGAGGCCCAGCGCTCTCCTTCGTGGGAGGGGTTGTTTCCCGCTCTCCTTTTGGACCCGCTGTGACTCTGAGAGGCGCTGTCTACACGTGGTGTCTCCTTGCCCTCACCTCCCTCTTACTCCTCCACCCAGACTTCCAGCTGTGTCCTCTGTCACTCGACTGTGGCTTGATGCTGACCCTACCAGACATTTTCCTGGGCTCATCTGACCTTCTGGTGGCATTTGACTCTGTTGGCCACAGTTTCCCCTTGGCTTCCCTGATGGCAGCTCCCCTGGTCTTTCCCTACTTTGCTCGCCCACAGAGCAGGCTGCTCCTTCTCAGCCTACTTTGCCAACCCCACTACTTCCTGCCATCCTCAAGCGTGGCACCTCCCCAAGCATCGCCCTGGGCGCTGTCTCACCCCCTCTCTCACCTCTGGGGGGACTTCTGCATGCCCATGGCCGCAGCTCCTGCTTGCTAACTCCCGCACATCCATCTCAGCCGAGGTGTTGCTTCTGCTGTCCGGGGCCATCCATTCCACCGCGCCCACCCCCCTGCGCCCAGCGCTACTTCCGCTGGCAGCCGCACAGACCCCTCCTACTCAACGTGTTTGAAACTCTCCTCCTACTTCTACCTGAGCTCGCAGCAAACCCACTCCTTCCCCACATACCCCCACCATCTTGGCATCTGGCACCATCAACCTCCCAGGCACCCTCAGCTCAAGAACCAGGCCCACGATGATGACCCCTCTCACCTCACCCCTTCCCATCAGTCTGTCTCAAAGTGCCACCCTTCCCCCCTCAGCAGCCTTCACACCTGCCCCTCTCCCTGCCTCCACCCTAGCCCAGACTGCCTTCTTCTCCCTGACCTTATGGGCAGCTCCCTGCCACCTCTCTTGCCTTCACCCAATCCAGGTTTTACGCTGTGGCCACATTCTACAATGCCACCTGCTCTCATCCCCTCCCATGCTTAAACACCTTCAGGGATTTCTTTTCCTTCGGGGGATGGTCCAGACTTTTCAGTTGGGCATCCTATCATTTTCTGTGCTTCCTAGTCATTGTACTCAACCTATTTGATTACAATTGCTTTTACATTATCTGCCCTCCTCATTGGAAGGTAAGTTCAGTGAGGAGACCGGTTACTCTTTACCCCCTGCCCCTCCAGATCTGCTCTCTGTCGCAGGAGGTTGGCCTGTCCAACGTCAGCAATGAGCTCCCACCCTCTCGCTTCCAGTTGGGTTCAACCCATGGTGAGTCACTGTGAGCTCTAATGTCCCTCCATCATCCCCCAAAGATTTTCCCAGAAGCGCAGCCTGAGAAGAGGATTCAAGTTTAAGATGTATATTTGGGAGGCATCCTAGAAAATGCCAGTAGGCGAGTCGGAAGTGTGACAGAGAAGGGAAGAAGCCAATAATGGGCCTGTGGTTGAGCAAATTAACACTGTGGGCAACCAGAACTCAAGCCCACCGGGGAATTTGGGGATACGGTCTTAGAACACGCACCTCAAAGTTCCCTCCACACAAGGGAGGGAGGGAGTAGGGGTATTTATACGCGGCTCCTATCCATCATTGGCTGAGTGTTGTTCCTGCTGTAGGGATTCATTCCCCCCTCACTGTTGGCCTGCTCTGTGGGTGAGCACAGCCAGCCCCACTGCTAGAAAAAGCCCTCCGGCAAAGAAATGCAGGTTCTGCCAGTTGGAAGTCAGGCTGGTGTGTGCTGAAATGCTGAAAGCCAGGCATAGGCAGGCCTTCACAGCATCTGCTACACAGCTCCTGCCAGGGAGGCTCCAGGTCCAAGAGAGCCTTCTCCCCTCAGCCCCAGGGTGGGGTGGAGGTGGGGCGAATGGCATTATCTCTTGGGGTTTCCCTACCCAGGTTCTCTGACTACTATGCACTCATCTAATTAATCTGAGCATGCGCTCTGCTGTTCCTATCAGGACGCGATTAAAACAGCATCGGGCACAAAATAAAATGTAGCACATAGTGACACTTGGTGAATAGTGTTGAATCAGTAACTAATGTCATGTCTTCATGAATTGTTTGGAAATGTTGATTCAAGGGAGCCTGGGTGGCTCAGTCAGCTGAGCGTCTGACTCTTGATTTCAGCTCAGGTCATGATCCTGGGGTTGTGGGATCGAGCCTCTGCTGCTTAGGATTCTCTCTCTCGCTCTGCTCCTTTCCCCCACTCACACACTCTCTCTCTCTCTCTCTGCCCCTCTCCCCCACTATCACATACACACTCTCTCTTTCTCAAATTAAAAAGAAAGAAAGAAAGAAAAAGAAAGAAAGAAAGAAAGAAAGAAAGAAAGAAAGAAAGAAATGTTGATTCAATATTGTACACATAAGTTGGAACCCAAAAAACTTAGTACTAAAACCTAACTTTTAAGTTGTTTTAAAACCTAATTTTTAGGGGCGCCTGGGTGGCTCAGTTGACTAAGCGTCTGATTCAGCTCAGGTCATGATCTCACAGTTTGTGGTTTTGAGCCCCGCGTCGGGCTCTGTGCTGACAGCTCAGAGCCTGGAGCCTGCTTCAGATTCTGTGTCTCCCTCTCTCTCTCTGCCCCTCCCTGACTCATGCTCTGTCTGTCTCTCAAAAATAAATAAACATTAAAAAAAATTTTTTTAAACCTAATTTTTAAATTGTTCTGTAACCATAAAAAAATCAAACCATGATAATCTGGAGCTTAAAAAATAGAAAAAAGAGGGACACATGGATGGCTCAGTTGGTTAAGCATCCAACTCTTGATTTTAGCTCAGGTCATGATCTCATGGTTTGTGAGATAAAGCCCTGTGTCAGGCTCTGTGCAGAACCTGTTTGGGATATTCTCTCTCTCTCTCTCTCTCTGACCCTACCCTGCTCATGCTCTCTCTCTCTCTCTCTCTCAAAATAAAAACATAAATATTTAAAAAGAAAGAAAAGAAAAAAGAACAGAGACTAAGTAAGATGAGGGAGAGCTCTTTGCAGCTATCCAAGCTGCTTCTACTTGGGAAGAGCTCTCCAGGCAGAGGGAACAGCAAGTGCAAAGGCCCTGAGGCAGGAGCATTTTTTGATACAATACCTGACTGCTTCTGGGCTACGGCTTTAGTACCAGCAACCAAGAAGACACACATTTTTTTCTCCCCAAGTCTTACAGCTTTCCCTGTTCAGTGACTCATTAAAAAATTTTTTTTAACGTTTATTTATTTTGAAAGAGAGAGAGAGAGAGAAAAAAAATGGTGGTGGGGGGAGGGGCAGAGAGAAGGAGACAGAATCCAAAGCAGGCTCCAGGCTCCGAGCTGTCAGCACAGAGCCCAACGTGGGGATGGAACCCACGAGCTGTGAGATCACGACATGAGCCAAAGTGCTCAACTGACTGAGCCACCCAGGTGCCCCTGCAGTGCCTCGTTAAAAGCAGAAAAGGCAGGGCAGGTCCTACTGGCCCCAGGTTACAGATGAGGACACTGAGTCTCAGAGGGGCTACATGGCTGGTCCAGGGCCCAGGGTTGCTGCTGCCTCACCCCAGCCCAGCTCTGTTCCTCTGTGGCCCCAGGAAGCTAGGAGGTACAGAAAGACGGGCCAGCTGGACCACAGAGGACATCTAACAGGACTGGAGCTGTGTTGGGAAAAGAAATAGCACTCTCACTCTGAAAAGTTTAAGGTTGTACTTGGCAGATTTTTATAGAACAAAATTTGCACTATTGATTCTGTGGCAAATAAAAACCTCTTGTGGACGCTCTGGGCTTCAGAGATCTGAAATGTTTAAATGAGACTGGCCCGAACACGAGGAGATAAGCCCAGCTCAGGTGGTGCCTGGGGTGAGGAGCCGGCCTCTTTTGTCTTCTCTCTGTGAAAATGACTTGTTACTTTGAACTGCTTCTTCTCCTCGAAGGGAGGGAGGGCTCCCAGGTTGTTGTCCAGGCCCCAGGCCTGCAATCTAAATAAAACCTCTGAGCAGAGGGAGAGGCCAAGGCAGTTCACGGGGCCACACTTAGGAGAATGCACCAGGCAAGGGGGACATTGTGCCACCAAATCGTGGGCCCTGGGGCTGCCTCGAGGTAGCGGCGGGTTCGCATCTTCCTGTAATTGGCCCACCGCCCCTGGTGGGCTGCTATTTCTGCTTCCTCCAGTGGACAGATCTGATTGCAGGGGTTCAAGGTAGCTGGCTGGAAATGGGAGGTTATTGCCAGGAGATGAGGGAGTGGGACTCCAGAAGCCTCCAGGAAAGGGAGGAGCTCTAGGAGGCCGCGGCCTCTCTGTGGTGCCTCTCCTTCCCCCCAGCCCAGCTGCCCCGGCTTCTGCCCCACTGTCTGCACCCATGACTTGTCACCTTGGACAAAGCCCAATATGGTCTCCCAGGGCCGCTTGCTCTTTAAGATGGCCTTTTACCTCCTCCCGCTGCTAATTACCTCACATTCTTTGTATCCCAGAAGGAAGACCCCAGTTGAGCCAGCCACGTTTACCATGTTATAGATCCCAGTCACCTATGAATTGTCTATCTATCCAGGGAGGTGCTGGCTGTCTTTTATCCTGCCAGCCAAGAGGAGTATGGGAGGGTCTCTCCATTGACAAACATTTAACAGCCACTGAGTACCTCCCTACTGCTGGCGTGGCTCTAAGGATGAATAACACCAAGTCTTCTCTTCTTATTGAGCCTCCTGGTGGGGGGAGAGAGACAATGAATGGCTTTTTTCTGTCAAGTAGGGATAGGTGCTTAGGAGAAAAGCCTGTTAGGGGCGCTTGGGTGGCTCAGTGGATCAAGCATCCAACTCTTGATTTGGGCTCAGGTCCTGATCTCATGAACCATGGGATTGAACCCCACAGCCTGCTTGGGATTCGCTCTCTCTCCCTCTCTCTCTGCTCCTACCCTGCTCGCACTATCTCTTTCCCTCAAAATAAGGAAACAAACATTAAAAAAAAAAAAGAAAGAAAAGAAAAGCCTGTTAGAGGGTTAATTAAGGAACAGAGCGTGGCCAGAGAGGTATTTTAGAATGACTGGGAAGCTTTTCTGATAAAGGCGACATTTGAACAGAGGCCCAAGTAAAGTGAGGGAGGGCTCTCTGCAGCTATCTGAGCTCCTGCTTGGGAAGAGCTCTCCAGGCAGAGGGAACCGCAAGTGCAAGGCCCTGAGGTGGGAGTGTTCTTGATACAATACCTGGCTGCCTTGGGCTGGGGCTGGGGCTGGGGCTGTAGGCAGGGCTGGCATTCGGGTATAGCCCGGGGAGTTCCTTTGGAGAGGACTAGAGCTTGGTGTCAGTCCCAAGTCCATTAGCCACTTGGCTAGGGGGAGGAGCCAAAGCACAAACCAAAGCAACATTATGGCAGGAAGAGGAGTGGTGGGTCTAAGGCATCCCTCTTTCTCACTGAGATCAGACACTTCTCCTTATCGGCCGTTAACGCGGCCCAGTCTGCAGCCTGAGTACAAGGTCACAGATCAGTTCCCATAAGCTCTTCCCTTTTATTCCAAAGCATGAAACACAGAACTTAATTCTGTGTATGGTCTTGTCTTTTTCATTTTATACATCAGCCTTTTCTCCCCAATTAGACCCTCATCTCAGACCAGGCCTGAGCCCCTGTGCTCTCTTGTATTTGTTTCCTAAATAACCAAACTCTCACTCTGGACTAGGTACTGTGGAGAGTGAGCGACCCATCCCCACTCAGGAAATCTACCATCTGATGGGAGAGAGAAGCCACACACCGGAAGTGAAAGGCCAGGGTAGGGTGACAGAGAAGGTGTTTTCAAGCCCGTGAGGCAGGTGGCTTAAAGGCTTTGTGGGCAGAGGAGGGCCCGGAAGGAATCGGCAGGTTGGAAAGATTGGAGAGCGAGGGACAAGTGTACATAGACCATGATGGCTGTTCGTGGCATGGGGCGGTGGCCTCTCAGTTGTACAACAGAATGGGGGAGCCCGATTGTTGCAAAAACCTAAGAACCAGGGAGGAGGAGGGTCGGTTGACTCATCAGCCACTGAGTAGAATTTTTGAACTCCCCAAATAATGCATACCCATGACAGAAAACATTGGATTGGCAAAAGGAAGAAAATCACTGTAATTCCACACCCCGAGAATGAAGTGTGGGGTATCCTGTGCCGCTTCCCCACATTCATGCAAATGGGCCCTGTCTTGTTGAATCTACAGTGTATCTCAAACATTAGGGTGAGTAATTTCCAGGTTGGTAATTCTCTCTCTCTTTTTTATTTAAAAAATTTTTTAATGTTTATTTCTGAGACAGAGAAAGAGCATGAGTGGGGGAGGGGCAGAGAAAGAGGGAGACACAGAATCCGAAGCAGGCTCCAGGCTCTGAGCTGTCAGCACAGAGCCCGACACGGGGCTCGAACTCACAAACTGCGAGATCGTGACCTGAGCCGAAGTCAGTCGCTCAACCAACTGAGCCACCCAGGTGCCCCAGCTCTTTTTTTTTTTTTTTAAGTTTTATTTATTTAAGTAACCTCTACACCCAACGTGGGGCTCGAACTTAGAACCCCGAGATTGAGTCGCACACCCTTCCGACTGAGCCAGCCAGGCGCCCCTCTAGGTTGGTAATTCTAAACCTATTTTAATGGCTGCACAATGTTCCATTGTATGACTGCCCATCCCCTCAGGTTGTGCACAGAGGCTGTTTCCAGCTTTTTGCTGTTAGAGGTGTTAGCTAGCCAACACCTGTGCCCATGCCTTAGTCCATGTGCTGTATGGACTGCTGAGCTGGAGAAGGAAAGAAGGGTGAGAGGTCAAGGTCTTTACAGACAGCCAGGTGTGTGGAGGCCATCGTGCAGTGTCAGTGACACCTGTTAGGTGGGCAGGCTTGATACTACCCCAAGTAGCAGTCAGCTAGACCTGAAGCCTTCTGGCTATTTTCAGAGGAGGAAGGTCTGTGTGTATGTGTGTGTGTGTGTGTGTGTGTACACGTGTGTTGTGGCCATGAACATGGCCTAGGTCTCTAGTGAAACAGGCTTTGGGTGAACCAGAGGGGAAGATGTATAGAGGCTTTAGTTTTCCTTGGGTTTGGGGTAGAACCAAAAACTCCTGAGGATGGACTTTGAGGAAGAGCATTCTCTTTGCTCCTGATTTGGACCAGGGGATTTGTGTGGTTTTGACAGTTTTGTAGGCCTTTTCATATTTGGTACTGGAAGGGACCTTATATAGCTCAGCTGAGGAGACCAAAGCCCAGAGAATGGCTGTGGCTTGCCCAACATCGTACAACATTAGGAGTGGTTGGCTGATGAGTACTCCAGAATGTCCAAAGCAGGCTGCTTGCTGGCCGGTAACATTAGTAACGTGCCCCATATCTATCCAGGACCCTGTCCCCAGTCTCTTCCTGCTCCTGTAACCCAGCGGAGGACACAGTGCTAGTGGCTCTCCTTGCTTAGTGGAGGCCAGTAGGGAGGGCTCGTTGCAGGGGTCAGTGGACAAGCCCTTCCCTTCCTAGTGGGTTGGCTAGGCACACAGGATCTGGCCAGACCCAGTTCAAGTCCTGGGAATGACCTGATTTCTCTGAACTTAAGTTTTTCCAAAATGGGACAACTGATAAGATACCTGCCTTGTTGGGGCACCTGGGTGGCTCAGTCGATTGAGCGTCCGACTTTGGCTCAGGTCATGATCTCGCGGTCTGTTGAGTTTGAGCCCCGCGTCGGGCTCTGTGCTGCTCTGTGCGACAGGCCTGGAGCCTGCTTCGGATTCTGTGTCTCCCTCTCTCTCTGCCCCTCCCCCGCTTGTGCTCTGTCTCTCTCTGTCAAGAATAAAAAAAAAGAGTACCTGCCTTGTAAGGTGGTAAAGATGAAACAAGCTAATCCTGATAAGTTCTTGGCACTTGACTGCGACAGGGGCTCAGCAAATGCCCTCAATGTTAGTAGTAACATTGTGTCATCCTGTGTCATCCTTCCTGCAGACCAGATCTCAATACCCTGTGAAGTTTTGCCTCTTTGTGACCAGAGCTGAGTCTGAGTGGTCAGGCTGACACAGGCCAGCCGTGGCCAGGAGCAAGAGTCTCGGGACCAGAGGGGATGGCTCACCTTGAGCAGAGAGGGCTACTCTGTCGGGGGAGGACTGACTCTGTCCTGACCTCCCTGACCCCTCTGCCTAGGGTCAGGAGAAGGCCCCTGAGACAATGCAGGGGGAGCAATGGAAAACATCACCCAGCAACCACCTGCCTAAGCCCTCACCTCTACTCAGTGGCTTCTTCCTTCTCTTCCAAACAAGGTCTCCCCAGTCAGAGAGGAAAACCCAGTCCCAGCCCAGGGCCTTCATCTCCTGATCTGTGAAATAGTCACTGTTTTTTTGCCTGGTTCCTCTGGAACTTATTTCTGGTCTTCCCAGGCATCCTTGCTGTCTCTGTATCTTGAGCTAAGTAGATGAGACCAAGAGCTGTGGAGTAGGACAAGTGGGAACCAGGGCCCTGCTCTGCCACTTAACCAGCTGCCTGACCTTGCCTGACCAAATGCTTTTAATTCTGCGGGCCTCAGTTTCATCATCTGAAATATGGGGCTAATGCGACCTGCCTCTTGGGGTTCTGAGAATTCTTGACAAATGGTTGTAAAGTGCCTTCCAGGCATGTAGCAAGGCCTCAGTGAGACAATGCTGTTGTTCTGTCTTTATCATCCAATGCCTCTTATTCAATAGCCATATGCCAGGGCCTACTGTGTGCCAGGCTCTGTGGGGACACTGAGAACCGAAACGAATGCCATAGTCCTCTTCTCATGGCCTTTTTCCTCATTGTAGATCCCTCTCTGCTTGCTTCTAGGCCCCACCTAGGAAGATGGGGGTGTTAACCTCTTGGGTATCAGGCCTTAGGGGGCCCTGGTACTGCCGGATGCCTCTGTATCTTTGCACTAGGCTGACAACCTGACCCCTTTTCAACAGGCTGATACAATCATGGGAGGAGAAGGGTGTGTTTGGGGAGCTGGCCCTGCTTGAAGCCCGCAGAAGCTCCAGGGCGAGTTCTGTCACCTCCCCTAGGAAGGAGCCCAGAATGGATTTCTCTCTCTGGCTACTTCCTTAAAAAGAACGGGAACACTGAGAGCAGTGAAGGGAGAGAAAGAGCTAAGGACACCTGCCTGCCACGGGTCCAGCCTATGCAGCCCAAAATGGGACACACCGACCCCTCCCACCCCAACCCCTCCCTCCACTGCGATAAAGCGTGGGCTCTTCCCTGTACCTGGGGTGTAGAGGTTCTGCTCACCTGTCTAGTACCACAGCCTTCTTCCACCCACTGGAAACTGGCCAGGGTGGTTTTCCTAACAGGCTAGCCACATTACAATCTCAACACAATTAACCAAAAAAAAAAAAAAAAAAAAAAAAAAAAAAAAAATAGAGGGAGAGAGAAAAGAGAAAGAAAAGAAAATAGTCCTTGTGCAAATACTGCTGCAGTGTCTGTCAGGACCTAAGATCTGGTACTATCTATTTTTTAATAATTGAGGGTAATAAATATGTATTTCTTTCTCCTCGCCACCCCCCCTCCATCCTCCACAGCTTGTCAGCTCCCTGCGTCTCTCCTCTGATCAGACCAAGTCTTCCCCAAGCAAAAAAAAAATCCTTTAAGCAAAAAGGATTAAAGCCTTGAAAGTAGGTCTGCCTGAGCTCTCCCCCACCCTCTCCCTTCCCCTTCCCCAGGGCTGGTGGAGAAAGGCCCCTCTGGGGAGCTAGGGGGGGGGGAGGGAGGAGGCGGTGGGTGGATGCAGCAAGTGGGGCGGGGGGGGGGGGGGGGGGGGAGGGATGGGGGCCGGTGGGGGCCTCTGGAACTGGGGACCATGCCACCCTCCCTCCCTGCAGCCATCCAGTTCCAGTCTCTGGCTAGCCTGGGAGAAGCAGCCCCACCCACCCTCCTCTGCCCAGAGGACCAGGGTCCCCCAGTCCCCCAGAGTATCGGACGCAGGAAAGAGGGTTTTAGTCTCAGACAGCCCCAGCTTGGCTCTGCAACCTGGCTTTGTACTTTAGGGGCCTGTGTGATCTGGGGGCAAGCAACTGAATCTCAGTCGCTCAATCTGTTAAAATGGAAATATAAACTAGCTACCTAACAGAGGATCAAATAAGCCAGCCCAGTGCCTAGCACATGGTAAATACCAAATAAACAAAATGAATTATCATGGTTATTTTGATCCAATTCTCAGACACAGAGAGCAGTCAGTAATCTCCCCCATCCCATGGTGCTCCACCGTTCCCAAGGGCCTGCCAGGCACACCTATTGTTCACGCAGCATTGCCCACACCATGTGCAGAGGGGGTTGAACCCAAGGCTGGGTGGTGTGTTAGGAGCCCTGCTCGAGGATGTTGGGGCCGGTAGGTGACAGAACTGGTAGGTGACAGAACTGGAACTTAAAATGGGACTTGTATCCCCTCCTCCACTTCCTGTCCTGATATGCTTTCCTCCACCCTGTGAGGCTTCCTGCCACCCAGTTTCCCCCACTCTGGGCCCAAGAAGGAAACCAGGAACCAATCCAGGGAAGGTCTGGCCTGGCTGGGAAGACCAAGACCAGGGCAGGCGTGGCCGTGGCCGATGCTTGGTGGACCCGCCTTCCTCTCCCTGCAGCTGCCAGCCTTCCAGTTCTGCTGAGGCAGCAGCCCAGGCCCAAGTCGGCCTTCCTCCCTCCGAGCTGGGCACATGCACACAGGGCTGGCTGCAGACGGGGGGGGGGGGCCAGTGTCCCTGCACCCACCCAGCCCCAGAGCCCCTGGCCTGCTCCAGTAGTCCGTGCTTGGCCACATGGCCTCTAGGGCCCCACTGCCAGCCCCCGGGGACAGCCCTGCCCTTGCTGCTGTGGGCCTGAGCTGGGAGAGGAGAGGCAAGGCCGGAGGCCGGAGGGCAGGAAAAGCTGGGAGGGAGGTGGCTATTTATAGCCAGCTTTGCTTTTGTTCCTTTTCCAGCAATGCTTCTCTTTAAATAGGAGCAGGGCTGAAGGCTGCAGCTCTTCCCCAGCCGCCGGTAGTCAGAGCGCATGCGTGCTGTGTGTGTGTGTGTGTGTGTGTGTGTGTGTGTGCGCGCGCGTGCGCGCGCGCGCGCTCACGTCTGTGCGTGCACAGGGGTGTCACACATGTATAGGGATGGAGTGGGGGTGGACACTTTGGTGCACGTGTGTGAGTGTGTGCCGGGATGAGGGAATAGTCCGCTCTGTGTGCATGTTATGCCAGCATGTACAGAGGTACGGATGGGTGTTCTTTGGGTATAAATGTGTGTGTGCTGGCATATACACGTGCACGTATAGGGGATGGGGCAGCTCTTAGTATATATGCACGTGAGCGTGTTTATAAGGTGGGCACACGCGAGACAGTCGGGCGGCCTCTCCTTAATTGATGTGTGCGTGTGTGTACGCATATGTACCCATATATGTATAGAGGGGTGGTGTGGACAAGTGTGTGTTTCCATGTGTAGAATGTGGTGTAAGCAGCTCTTTACGGGAGTGTACATACATGTAATAGGATTGTGGGAGGGTGGTCATGCCCTTGTGTGTGCATGGGAGTTAGTGTGCTAGTGTATGTGGGAGTGGAGGGACCAGAAGGGCAGCTCTTACTGTGTGTATTCTCACTGCGCTGGGGGAGGGCACGGCTGTGTTCTCCACCTCCCATGGGCCTATTCCATGTGTGGAATAGTAAATGGGTGACTAGCAGGTGTGTGTGTGCCCACGTAAAGGGACTCCGGGGTCCTATCTGGCTGCCGAAGGAGGGTGTCAAACCCGCCCCCCAGCAGGCAGTTTCGGAGCACTCCCAGAGCCACCCCCTCCCCGTTGGGTCCCTGCCAGGCTAGACCACTTGCTTTCTCACTCCCTGCTTCCAAGCCTGCCAGGCCGGTGGGCAGAGCGTGGGGTGAGCCAGATGAGGAAACCATCGGGCTTTGGGGTGGACCTGGGTGCCCAGTCTGGCTCCGCATCGACCCTTCCCTACCTCGATTTCACATCTGTAGAATGGGAGAGTGGAGCCCTCTGGGGGCTGCTGTTGGGCTAGGAGAGATCGCACTAGTGGTGCGGTTTAGCATAGCTTGGGCTCTGGGGACCGCGGCCTGTCGGGGCGGGTCGCGTGGGGCCGGGGCCGGGTTCCCAAGTCCGCCGGCAGGACCTTCGGGCGGGCGGCGGCGGGGTTAGCAGAGCGCGGGGCGTCGCTCGCGGCCCTCGCCCGGCCTTGGCGCCCGAGAGGTGGGAATCTTTTCCAGGGCGGGCGGCGGCTCCCCGCGCGGTAACCCAGATCTGTCAGCGCGGCCCGGCGCCTCGGCAGTGAGCGATCCTCGCCCCGGGAGGGGTCGGGCCCGGGGGCGCTCTCTGCCCGGCCCGGCCCGGGGAGGCTCCGGGGGCTCGGGGCCTGGGCTCCGCCCTCGCCTCCAGCCTGGCCGGGCCTCGCCCCGCAGCTCGGGATCGATGAGACCGCCCTCCCCGCTCCTCCCCCAAAGGCCAAACAAAACATAGTAAATATTTAATCCGGGCCAGGGAGCCAAGGAGGCCTCCCCACCCCCTCCGCAGCCGTCTGGCTCCTCTGCCAGCCCCGGCAGCTCTCTTCGGCAATAAGGCCGGAGTGGCAGGGATCGATCGCGTCCCGGGCGTGTGGGGGTGAGGGTGGGGGACCTGTGCCCTCGGGTGGCATCGCTGTCCACCCCAGGCCCCGGACCCGGGAGGCCCGAGCAGACCAATGCCCATGCTTTTCCAGGAAGGCCTTAGGAGGGCTTAGGATCCACAGCCCCCACCAGCCGCCTCTGCCCACCCCCATTCTAGAGTCCTTGTTTGATCTTGTTGGGGGAGCGGAGGCGGAGAGGAAGAGGCAGCCCTCGGGAAGGGAGCCGTGAAAGCGGAAGGACATCCCAGTTCCCAGGCCAGACCTGGCCTCCCGAGGCCCAGAACCCAAAGCCTGCAAGGGGCCTCCCATGAGGTGGAAGCGAGGTAGCCAGGGAGGCCAAATAGAGGGGCTGGCAAGGTATTTCTGCCGTGGTGTGCTCCAGGCCTCCTGGGCGTTGCCCTTGGAGGTCAGACATCTTGTTGTTCTTTCATGCAGCGGTTAATTATTGAGCACCTATTATGTGCCGGTCATAGGCTGTACCCAAGGAGGCCCACAAGTCTGGCTGGGTCTGCAGAGAGATTACATTCCAAACAGCTAATTAGTGAGCACATAAGGTGATTTCAGAGAGTGGCTGAACTTCGTGCAGACAAGGAACTGTATTATGATCGTGTGTTTGGCTAGGGAGGACAGCAACACTAACTGGCGTGGTCTGAGAGCTGAACCATGACAGTGGGTTGAGGCCAGAGCATCCCAGGCAGTTTACGGGGAGTGCAAAGGCCCAGAGACAGAAAAGAGACGGGTGTTCTAGGTCTGGGTAGAAGGCCGGGGAGGCAGTAGCGAGTGGGGGAGAACTAAGCAGTGGCTTATCCCCGAGGGTTCTGTAGGCCACGGGAGGAGTTCAGATTTTATTCTAAGTGCAGTACGAAGGCATTAGAGGTTTTAAGCAAAGGAATGGCATGATCTGATTTACATTTTTAAAAGCTTCCGCTGGCTGCAGTATGGAGAATAGAAGGTAGGGAGTTAAGGGTGGAGGCAGAGAGGCCAAGTTTGGTGGGGGGAGGTGTAACAGCAGTGGTGTATGAGAGGGAGAGTGGGCCCTGCCTGGCTTGGGCAGTGCCTATTAAGTGGCCACTTAAGCTTCTACAAATAACAGGGCCCCCCAGCAGCAGGAACAGCTTGCTCCTGAGCCTCTGGGCTCCTGACTTGGAAAGTCCCATGGGGCCTGAGCAGAGGCCAAGACCAGAGTCGCCTCCATCCTATCTCCCAGACCCAGACTCCACAGTGGGCAGCCCAGGAAGTTTTTTGAGGAGCATTAGAAAATGTTGACATGTTTTTTGAAACAATTTCAGATCTGATATCTCCGCCAGATTGAGTTTGTAACCAGCTTTATTGTTTAAGCCTGCTGGGATTTCATCAAAGGCGGCTGCTGTTTACCCAGAACCATTTCATTGGAGAAAACAGCAAACAGACCTGCATTTCTATCTGATTTCACTTTTTCCCTTTTCTCATGAATTTAAGTGCTTGTGAAAAGCAAGGCTGATAAGGCAAAGCGGTGAGGATCCAACCCCAAAGAGGGGGCTCAGAAGGATCTCAGCTGAGGTTTATTAATAGAGCAGAGGAAAGTTCGGGGTGGCTGGCCACCGCTCTGGAGGGTGAGAGGCACTCCTGGCCAGCAGCTAGCCCTCCACAGGGTGGCACTGGGGAGTGAGGGCAGGTTGGGAGGGCTGCTCTCCACCCCCACCCTGGCCAAGACTTCTAGGCCATCTCCTGGTGTGTGTTGTCTTTACCAGTCTCCAGACCGTTTCAGACACTGGCAACAACAAAAGGCTGAACGTCAGCTCCCACCTGGAAAGCAGCGGTCACCCAGCCTCAGAGATGGGTTCAGTGAGATAGAGCCGAGCTTTCCTGGGGAAAGACCGAGTGAGGAAACAGATCGAAAGGCAATGTAAGCCAGATCATGAGAGTGCCGGGAAGAGTGCCTTCCTGTACGTCTTCTGCCAGCACTTGGGACGCAGTCCCTTCTCCTGCCAGGTGGCCTGAACCAGGGCAGGGCAAGGCCTAGGGACTCTGGTCACAGGCTCTGCACTCCCTCTATTTCCCCGAGGAGTCTACACTAGGCTTATCACCACCCGCCTGATAGGATCCGATGCCTTCAAGCAGGCCTGTTGACCCAGCAAATGCTTTAGCCCAATGGGGGAAACGCTGGTTCGGCAGCCTATCAGGGAAGGTGTTCTGAGAAATTTGGGTTAATGTGCCTTGTTCAGTCGCTTGAGCGACAGCTAGTTAAGTGCACGGGTTGCTCAGCATACAGGCCACCCCGTTTGTACATTAGACCCACTTATAAGGTCAATCGATTTGAACCAATTAGCAAGAGGATAAGGACTTGTTTATCTTTAATAGACTGTAGATCTTGCAGCAAACCATCTAAGCGGGATGATACAGACACAGAGGTGTTTTTTCAGGGCTGAGTACGGGGCATAACCATTGTGCCCTACTGCTTTCTGGAAGATGTACTTCCCATCGACAGCAAGAGTCGAGCCCCCTCATGCCTGGGATGAGCCTACCGGGAGGTGAGCTGGGGAAGGCCAAAGCTCTTGTGTTCACAGAGCCAGTTCTGTGCCCTCCTTGTGGAGGCTCCCCTCCCCTGCCCTCCTTTCGCAGAGCCCAGTGGGCTGCTGGGACCTTGGTGGCTCGTTTCGTCCCTGTCAGCTCAGGGCATGGTCCCAGGCTTCCTGTGAGAGGGAGGAGCCACACACTGCAGGTACCGGGCCTGCACCCAAGGGCCTCGGGGGTATTTGCTGCCATGGGTGGAGGGCATGCATCATCTCATTTAATCTTTATAAGCCCCTTCCTGACAGCCACCCCCAACCCGAGTAGGTATTATGTCCTTCCCTAGATGAGAAAACAGGCCTGGAGGTGGGAGACCGCAGACCCTACTTGTGCCGCCCGAGCGATCTGCACACAGACAGACATGGCTGCTCCGGAGTTCAGTGTCTTTTCGCTTGGCTGTGCTGCCTGCGGCCTTCTACAGGTTAGCCAGGGGCAGGGGCTGTTTGCACATTGTGGGTTTGGGAGCCCGTGAGCCGGCAACGAGAGGATGCAGTGAGTGGGTCCTTTGGCATTTTCTGGCCTGAGACTATCTGGGGATGAAGCTGAGGAAACGCAGAACACACTAGATGTTTGCCCTGCCTTTGCCCTAGGAGGGGCCAAGCGGGTCTCTGGCTGTTGGTGGGGCTGTTGTAACAAAGTGGGTGTGGGCACAGGGGAGATGCCGTTCTCTGCTCCCTGAAGCATCCCATCTCCAACCCAGAATCCCTGGCTCCTTAGTCAGTATCCCCTTAAAGATGGAGGGGAGGCCACTCCATCCCCTCAAACTCTTGCCCGCCACTTCCCTCTCAATGCCTTCTCCTCACACCCAGTGTCTCCGACTGCCACCCGAGCCCATACTTCAGAGGCAGCAACATCTGCTTTTACCCCAGAGACAGGGCAATGTGAGCCACAGAGGGGGGCCAGGGAGCAGGGAGCTGGTTCTTCCTACAAAGAGGTTTCCGACTGTAAGTGTCCCAAGGAAGGGGCCGGTTCAAAGTAGTCGGGAGCGGGTGGAGAGCTTCGCTCTTACTCCAGTTCTGCTGCGCCAGCTCAAAACAGTTGACGAGTCCTTCCTGGGAAATTGCTTCAGATCTCACAACATTTTCCTCTTAATAGCCTCGGTGGTGGCGAATCCTTGACCTTTGAGGGTCGGTTTGATTTTTTGGAAAAGGCCAAAAGTAATTTGAAGCTGTGTGTTGTGAATAAAAGGAATGAGCAATTTGCAGAGTGTGGTTTGTTTTGTTGTTGGGATTCATTTTTTTTTTTTTTTAAGGTTTTAAGACAAGATGGGACTCAAGTATTTAGCTAGTTTTCTCACAAGGACGTTCCAGAAGTGTCTCCAGTGATGGCAGCACCCTGAAACGGGGGGCTTGGATCCGAAAGTGACCACTTTGCTAGAAGCTCAGGGGAAGGGAACTGATGCCTTATTGAGCTGCTACTATGTGCCAGACACTTTACATACATTATCTCAACTGCCTGAAATCATTTTTGGAATAAGGCCAGTCTATAAAAAAAATCATAAATAATCCATTATCTTGTTTACTCTTCACAGTAATCCTATTAGAACAAGCACTTTAGCCCATTTCACAGGTGAGGAAATGAAGGCCCAAAGAAGTTAAACACCTTTCCAAGGCCACAGGGCTTGTAAGTGGCAGAACTGGGATTTGAACCCAGGTCTGATTGGCTCCACGCTCAAGGCCAATTCTTTTTTTGGGGTGTATAGAGTTCTGGTATACCTTCCACACTCCTCCTTGCCCTCGATAACACACACATTTAGTTTCATTATGTCACGGCGACATCATTCGGGCTGTATTCACCCCTTAAAAAAGAAAGCGGGTCATAAAGGAGCCGTGTGCCAAGGCGAAATGCTGACTGTGTGCCGTGGCAGACGTCAGCAGGCGTCGGGGGATGCGTGGGTGACAATGGCAAGGAATGAAGTATGGTGTTTATTAGGTACTCTGGCAAAGGCCTGGGAATTCTGGATGCCAAGCAGTGATGAGTGGAACGGGCTGGCTCAGCTCTCACCCAGCCCCAAATGCTGGGCAGTTTCTGGTTTGGTGCCTTTGAGTCTACTGGACTGTTGAACAGACAAACTCTGGGAGCTTACCTGGCCACTGACAAGACAAGGCTCCTTCTGGATGATGATGATGATGATAATGGTACCAGTAGAAGCTCACGCTGATGGAGCATTGTGTTAAATGTCTTACCATTAAGGTTTGATCCCTTTACACACTCTTGGCCCCTGACTGGAGGGGGTCTGCATACTCTTAGTTCCCACTGGGTCCCCAGCCACACAGGTTGGTTCTCTCAGAATCCAGAGAGGGGCTCTTTCCCTGGATGCCGTGGCTGCATGTGACAGGCTCGTGTGTGCTAGAAGGCTGGTGGTTTGAGGCTCTGTACATACCCTCTCCTCTCCTGGAGAGACAACAGCTCCAACAGGACTCCTCAACCACAATCCCAGACACAGCTGTCTAAATACAGCAATTCCACAACCAGGCATTTATTCTACGGATACCCTTGCACCTGTGGGCAGAAACACATATACAGGAGCAGGCATGTTATCATTGACTATAATAGCAGAAACTGGAAACAACCTAAATGTCCATCGGTAGGGGAGCGATCGGGTAGATTACAATACCCCCACACAACGGGATTCTGTGCTCCAAAGAATGGATGACTTTGTATGCACTGATATGGGACGGATGCCAACATGTATTGCTAAGTGAAAAAGCAGTGGTAATATACTGCACTACCGTTTGCTTTTAAAAAGAAAGATATACTTGTACGTGATAGAAATTTTCTGGAAAGACACAAAAGAAACTGTTAACAGTAGGATGCCTCTGAAGAAAGGTACGAGGGACTGGAGGTCTGGGAGAGGAAAGGAGACTTATTTTTCATTGTATACCCTTTTGTGCTCTTTGAAAAAAAAAATTTTCTTTACTATGTGCATACATTATCTTTTCGATTAAAAAGAAGGTGGGGGGAGGTTTAGAAAAAAAGAAATCTCCAGGCTTTATCTGGCTTTTCAGTCTGCATGCCTTCCCTGTCTGCAGCCAGGTCCTGCCGCCCTGACTTCGGGGCCATTTCTCAGCTCCTTTCCCTCGGCCCTAGCCCATGGCCACCACTCCCCAAGGCATCCATTACCGCCTCTTACAAGTACTTAAAACCTACCCTTTACCTTGAAATACAAATAACTCTAATATGGAGACAAGGCTGAGCTTCGTTGCACTTCTAGAACAGACAGGAATCGGTTGGCGCTGAGAGGCTTGATAAATGTTTGCTGAATTGAATTGAATCTGTGACTCGGTTGGTTACACCGAGCAAGGTACTAATTGGCCAAGGTCAGACATCCAAATCCCATATAGGTTGGCTCTTTCTTAGGTTGCTCCCATGGGCACTGTCGTGAGGGAAGGAGTGCCCCCATGTGCAAGGATGGAGGGTGAGTGCGGGACAAGGTGGGGACACCCTCTCATTTCCTGGAGACACAACTCAGAGTGACTTTAGGAGGCAGTACTGAACACGGTGTGATAGGCAGGAAGGCCCAGCTCTGGAAAGATTCGCCTCAGAAGAACATCTGTGGTGAGGTCCAAAAGCTCCATGATGGCTTAAAAAAAAAAAAAAAAAAAAAAAATTAGCCTGTGTGATATTACTCAGTTTATTCTAAGAACTTTCTAATAGAGATACAAAAGATGGAATCCACTAAGCATGGTAGTGAATTGTCTGTTGTGGTGGTTGTTCAACCATAGGCCGGAAGACAGCCAGCTGACAGGCATTTTGTGGGAGAAATGAAAGCATGAGGTAGTTGATTATTTCAATGGACTATAAGGTTCTTTTTAATTATATACTTTGTTATACATAACGCCAAATTTACCATTTAAACTTGAGGGAGAAAGAGAGAATCCCAAGCAGGCTCCATGCCCAGCACAGAGCCTGGTATGGGGCTTGATCCCATGACCCTGGGATCATGACCTGAGCCGAAATTTAAGAGTCGACGCTCAACCAACTGAGCCACCCAGGTGCCCCCTATTTAAACCATTTTTAAGTGTCCAGTTCTCTGGCATAAAGTACAGTCACATTGTTGTGCAACCCGTGATGATCAGTTATAATGGTGCCACTAGCAAAGTTGTTAATAGGGAAAGCCTGAGAAATGCCTCTGTGGCCTTTGATTTCTGCCTAAGGAGGGTATCCTTGCTCAGACTTGGCCAGCGTTCCACTTACATCTTCCACACGCCAGCTTTTGGAACCTCCACCTCAATGAATTCCTTCTCTGGCGTCTGGAATCATGGAGTGCATTGGCAGTCCGGTAGAACATGGGTAGTGGTCATGGAAACCTCTAGAAGCAGAGATCTAGGTAGTATAGCGTGGTGACATTTCTCCTACTATTTCTTTTTTCTCATGTCAAATATTCACTAGCCTGGAGGAAGTGAGAGAGTGTATATCTCTTGCCCATGACTATTTTTCATTCTTGAAATGAAATTCCCCCAGTGGTTCTCTGGCCTCAGCCAGAGTGTGATGTCCTGGCACCTTTGTCTCCAGGCTGTGATCCAGCAGCTCCCCACGGCCCCGGGACCCAACCAGCTCACTCACAGCAAAGACTTCTTGTCCTGTAAGGGTTATTATGATGAGAAAGCATTTGCCTGCGGGCACAGTGAGTCAGAAAGTTTGATGTGCCTTCCAAAAACAACCCCCACCCCCCCACCCCCCACCAAAACATCATCTATAATCTTTGGTCACATTAATAGAAGCGTTCAAATCCGGGACGTGAAGGACTTGCTTCCCTCTCTGCTGAGCACCCAGTGAGTCATCCTCTCTTGCCATCTTCTACCAATCCAGTCCGTCACCACCATGATCCTTAAATTCATCCCCTGCTCTCCATTTCCCCTGCCTCTACCATCTCAAACCCGGGTCCCACATCTCTTGCTTAGACTGTTGCAGTAGCCTCCTGATGGTGCTCTAGCTTCTTGCCTTCAGGCTCCATGCTGCAGACAGGTGATGTTAGGGAACATAATCTAATCATATCACTCTGATTGCTTAAACTCCTTCAGGCTTCTCACAACTTTGGCAGTAAAGGCCTGATTTTTTTCTTTTTAATATTTTATTTTACTTATTTTTTAATGTTTGTTTATTTTTGAGAGAGAGAGAGAGAGACAGGGTGCGTGTGCGTGCGTGCACAGGCAGGGGAAGGGCAGAGAGAGGGGGAGAGAAGATCCCCAGCAGGCTCTGTGCTGATAGCAGAGAGCCCGATGTGGGGCTCAAACTCAAGAAACGTGAGATCATGACCCAAGCCAAAGTCAGGTGCCCCTGACTGAGCCAGCCAGGTGCCCCTAGACACCCGATTTTTAACAGGGTTTTCAAGGCCTCGTGTCTGCAGGGCCCCTGCTAGCCCTTTGACATCACCTCACACCACTTGTTCCCTTGGAGCTCACACCCCTGTAGCAGTGGAGAGGGGGCCGAGTCATGGACGAGAAAGCAAAGGTAGGGCTGATGAAGACCAGGGAGGTGGGGGCACAGACAGTGAGGGAGGGAGTTTGGGACAGTGTGCTCAAGGAAGCCTCATGAGGAGATGACATTGATCAGAGACCTGGTGAGATGAAGGAAGGAGCCTATGGAGACCGGGCCAAGAGAGGAGCGGGGCTGAGGAGATAACCGGTTAGCGCAAAGCCCCTGAGAGCGTGTGTGCTTGGTGCGTCTCAGCAAGACAGCCCCCAGGGGCTGGGAGGGGAGCAAGGAAGGCGGCAGTGTGGTCGGTGTGGTCAGATCCTGCAGATTGATGCTCAGTATGATGGGGAGCCATAGAAAAGGCTGGTTTACATTTTCATATTTTTGGAAGACCACCCTGACTGCCAAGTAGGAAAGAGACTCTGAGGAGGAAGAATGGAAGAGAACAGAAAAGTTAGGCGACTACAGGGACTACAGTGTCCCTGAGGAGAGTGGTCATTCGGACCAGCAGCCACTTGGTGGTATCTATTTAGTGCTATAATTAGTCATGCACACCTCTGGACTGTGAGCTGTGTGTGGACGGGGGTTATATCCGCTTATGTATTTTGTATCCCTAGCTCTCGCCTGGGCCTGGCATGTATTAAGTGCTCAGTAAATACCTGTTGAATGGCCTGGGTTATCTTAGGAACCCCCGAAGGAGCCGAATAAGTGCTTGCCCTGAAGAAGAGACGTGGGGGCCACCATCTTCAGAGGCATAAAGGAGCTAAACTCAAGGGCACCTGGCTGGCTCAGTTGGTAGAGCATGTGACTCTTGATTTCAGGGTTGTGGGTTCAAGCCCCATGTTGAGTGTAGAGCTTACTTTAAAAAAAATTTTTTTGGGGGGGCACCTGGGTGGCTCAGTCAGTTATGCATCCTTTTTCGGCTCAAGTCTTGATGTTGCCGTTTAGGAGTTCGAGCCCCGCATCGGGCTCTGTGCTGACAACTCAAAGCCTGGAGCCTACTTCATATCTGTGTCTCCTTCTCTCTCTTCTCCTCCCCCACTCACTCGTGTGTGTGCGTGTGTGTGTGTGTGTGTGTGTATGTGTGCGCGCGTGCGCATGCACGTGTGCACTTTCTCTGTCTCTGTCTCTCAAAAATAAACGTTAAAAAAAAAAAAAACTTCCATAAACTTAAAAAAAAAAGGAGCTAGGCACAGAGGCTCCCGGGTATTACCTCGAAGACTCCAAGAAGAGTTTGGTCAGGCGTGATCTGGACCCCAGGTGACCAGGAGCCTCCTAAGAGGGCTGTCAAGAAGTGCAGCTTCATGATCTCTTGTCAGAGATGCTGGGGGGAATCGTGTGTGGAAAGGACACATGTCCGTGCATGCCTGTGAGCTCACACACAACCCACAATCCACAGGTATGGATTGCAGGCACCGCAGATTTTTCTGGCCCTGAAATCACACACTTCACAGCTAGAAAGACGCTTGGAAATGGGCATGACTGGTAACCTGAGGTTTGGGAGTCTCTGGTTACAAATGACAGAAACCCAGAACTGTTGGGACAAACAAGGGATCTTACAAGCTCCTGAAACTAAAAAGATTCACCTTCAGGTGCAACCTGATCGCGCAGTATCACCAGGACCTGGTTCCTTCTTCTCAGCTTCTTGGCGTGACTTCCCCTGATTTGACATCATACTCAGAAGGTTCCAGAAGCTCTGTGTTCACATTTCCCTCCCCTCAGAAAGAGAGAGCTTCTTCCCGCCCCCCCCCCCCAACACTTAGAACATATTTGTGGGCCCGTTGTCATCGGCTCACAAACCAGTCCTGAGGCCTGGGAGCCTGTGCTGACTGGGTGCCTGCCTGGAAGGTGGGTGCCGAGATCAGCTCCTGGGTGGAAAGTTGAGGAGAACCAGTTCCCCGAAGGTAAAATCAGGGTGGTGCATCCAGAAAGAGGGGAATATATCGTGGGCAGCCAGAAACCCACACAAATTGTAGGCTTTAGGTGGTTTGCTAAGTGCTTTCTTTGTACCCGTCTTCCTCAGAACTCCATTTGTCCTGTTGCTCTGGAAGCCCCTGAGGCACCCCACTTCTGCTGTCGAACCCCTTCATTCTGCAGATGAACAGACTGAGGCTTAACAACTTTCTCAAGGCCCCACAGCTCGATTGCGGTGGAGACAGGACTGGCACCCAGGTCCTGGGGCCTGGCAGCATCGCCTGGCGGGACAGACCTGAGTCTGGGGTCAGCCTGCCAGATCTGAATCCTCTGGCATTGCTGTTTGTTGTCTGGGAGGCTGGATTCATTTCCTAGGGCTGCCGTAACAAATTGCCACAAATTTAGGGGCTTAAGAGAGCAGAAATTTATTTATTTATTTATAAAAAATTTTTAAAATCTTTATTTATTTTTGAGACAGTGAGAGAAAGACAGAGTGAGAGCAGGGGAGGAACAGAGAGAGAGGGAGACACAGAATCGGAAGCAGGCTCCAGGCTCCCAGCTGTCAGCACAGAGCCCGACACGGGGCTTGAACTCACCAACTGTGAGATCGTGACCTGAGCTGAAGTCAGATGCTTAACCAACTGAGCCACCCAGGCACCCTATTTATTTATTTATTTATTTATTTATTTATTTATTTATTTTAAAGTTTATTTTGAGAGAGAGGGAAAAAGCACAAGTGGGGGAGAGGCAGAGAGAGAGAGAGAGAGAGAGAGAGAGAGAGAGAGAGAGAGAGAGAAGCCCAAGCAGGCTCTGGGCTCTCAGTGCAGGACCTGATGTGGGGATTAATTCCACGACCGTGAGATCATGACCTGAGCTGAAGTCAGATGCTTAACCGACTGAGCCACCCAGGTGCCCCCCCAAAACAGCAGAAATTTATACCCTCACAGTTCTGGAGGCCAGAAATCCGAAATCTAGGTGCTGGCAGGGCCGTGTTCCCTTCAAAGGCTCCACTCCTTGCTGTTCCCAGCTTCCCGTGGTGGTTGGCACTTCCTGTGGCCACGTCACTCCAATCTCTGCCTCCGTCTTCCCGAGGCTTCACTCTGTCTTCTTTTCTGTCTCTATAAGGACATTTGTCATTAAATTTGGGCCCCGTGTAGGTAATCAAGGATGATCTCATCTCAAGATCCTTAACTGCATCTGCAAAGACTCTTTTTCCCAAATAAGCTAACAGTTTATTTCTCAGGTTCCAGTGGACATACTTTTTTGGAGGCCACCATCCAACACATTCCAGGAACCTTGGGGAAGTCACTTAACCTCCTCAAACCTCAGTTTGTCAGCTGTAATGTGGGGATGATATCAGTGCCTACTTCATAAGGTTATTGTGTGGGATCATCCTTGTTGAGTCCTTCACTGAAGGCCGGGCACTTAGTAAGTGCTCAGTAAATGTTAGCTGTTGTTATAGTCTTCAGACTCCAGGTCCAGCCTGCTCTTCCTTCTCCGAGGTGCCTTTCTTTACACGTAGGCTTACCTCTCCTCAGCTAGTAGTTGTGGAGACAAGACAGGGAGTTGACATCTTGGTGGAGACAGAGCTGTCAAGGTTAAGCTGGTGTCCTTAGGCTTGCTTCCTCCGTGAAGCCTGTTGTCTGAGCAGACCCTGTTCCCCAGGCTTGAGGCTGGGAGGCGGGGCAGCCTGAGGAGGCCTCCTGCCAATCAACCTCTCACCCTGGCCAGGCTAGCTTGGGAACCCTAGGATTTAGAGCGATAGATGGAAATTGCAGATTCCACGCTTCTGTTGCTTCCGTGTGTTGGGCTGAGATCCCATCAGCATCTCATTCCCCTTACCTTGGGGCCCCTCCAGGTCTCATTCGGGAGATTCTGTCAGCAGAGCACCTCCTCAGCGACCACGACAGCTTGCTACCTACATCTATCACACCTGCACTGTGACAGTGTAATTTTTATCTCTGGTTGTTTATTTCTCCGATGGAACTACTTGTAAATTCCAAGAAGAAAATATATCCGTGTGTGTGACAGAACCAGCCCAGGGAGATTAATCTGGGCTTTTAAGCCGGGGATGCAAACCAGGCTGATGCTGCTCCGTGCCTAAGTGTCCAGTAATCAACCCCCAGCCATCAATTGTCCCCCAAGGAAGCAAAGGCCTGGGAGGAGTCAGGCTCAGTAGGGTTTGATCCAGCTGGGAGGGAATGGGGTCCTCGTTTCTTCCAGGTAGCTAGCAGGCCCTGAGGACAGAAAGTGGGAGGCAGGTGACTTGAAGCCAAGAAGTGCAAGAGGTAGACAGAAAGCCCCATATTTCAATGCAGAGTTGACAGTGGTGTGAGAAGGAGGGGACCAAGGGGGTTGGTTGTGGCCACTGGTATAGGCACAGGCTTGTGCAGTTCAAGAGACCCAGTTTTGTTTTTTTTGTTTTTTTTTTTATGTTTATTTTTGAGAGAGCGCAAGCTGGGAGGGACAGAGGGAGGGGGATAGAGGATCCCAAGCAGGCTCTGTGCTGACAGCTTGAACTCACAAACTGCAAGGTCATGACCTGCGCCGAACAAAGTTGGATGCTCAACCAACTAAGCCACCCAGGAGCCCCGAGACCCAGTTTCACATCCGAGCCCCACCACTCGCCACACACCTTGGGGGGAGTTCCTTTACCCCACATGCAGACAGAGGGATCTCTTGATCTGCAAATTGGAGTAAAGGATATTTGTTCCACAGAGTGATTGAGAGAATTAAATGAGCAGCGTATGAAAAATGCTTGTTGCGTATATCATGGAAATCGGAATTCTAGAATTGGGAGGAATTTAGGGAACACTTAATGCAAAGCCCAGTGGAGGTTTGGGGAAGTGAAGGGACTTAGAAGCCGGGATGGAGCCCACATCACCCATTGTCCATCGTCATATCATGCTGTCTCCATAGCAGGGGCCCGGCCCGGCCTTCTCCAATTCCTAGAGACTCAACTGATGGTCCTCAGGCATCCATAACCCCCGAAAATGATAAGTACTGTTTCATGTGCGGGTACGTCTTAGAGCATCAGGGCTTTCATTCTCAAGAAGGTCCCCCACTCGAGACGATTAAGAACCCACTGGACTCTGATAATGTGACTACATGAGGGTCTGTATTGGTGGATACATGGCCTCAATTATGACTGAGACCTGATTGTCACTGGGCTTCAGGGCCCCCACCAACCCTTGTCATTAGGGCGTGGTTTTCAATTTCTTTCCCTGGGAAGGCTGGCGAACCCGTGCCAGCACGGAGCAGGGTGTGGGCCTCGTTACAGGCAGAGGGAGTTTCCAGCTTTAGGCATCCTGAGCCAGATTCAGATTTCATGAAGCCTGAAGCTTAGACAATTCAGGGGCCCCTTCTATGAAAAAGCACAAGTAAGTCATGAATACAGAATTAGGTTGCATGGCCTTGGGAGGGGCTGTGGCTGCTGTTAGCATTGGCCTTCACTGGTGCCATTAGCTGGACATGTGTCCTCAGAAGAATGTGGGATATCAGCATAGCTCACCCACCAGATGGCCCCCTGTTGGCCCCCAGAGGCATTTATCCAGTTTTCTGGTTGCTGCCCCCCCCCGCCCCCCCCACCCCCCCACCCCCCCGCTGCATACTTGAGATTGAATTGTGAAAAGACCAGCCTTGCCTTCAAGAAGCTCCCAGTAAAGGGAGACCCATTTTACCAGTAAACAATGACTTACCAGCCATTACTCCTCTGCTTTCACTTTGCTGCCCGCTGAGCCTCCCCCTTCCACATTCCCCTAGTTCAGCAAGTTGCTGGCCCCCCTCACTCCACTCTCAGCAGACTGGTGATACGGGGGAGCCCTGGCAGCCTACCTCTGAGCAAGAAGAGGCGAGGGCTTCCTGCCGGGCATCCACGGAAGGGTCTCCGTGTTTGTGCTTAACCCCCTTCCATTCATTTCTGTTGGGATTGAGCACAGTATGGCTGTTTGTCCAAGCCCAGGCTTTGGGCAGGTCCACTGGAAGGTGGAAGGTTGGGGCGTAGAAACCGTGGGCTGCCTCCGTCCCTGCCTTGTTCAGTCTCCTCATGTTCGTGAGCAAGAGGGTGACCCCAGAGAATCTGGCTTTGGCTCTTGCTCTTCCACTTTCTACCTGTGGGTATTACAGCAGCCTCTGATTCTCTTTGAGCTCCAAGTTTGTCATCTAGAAGACAAACAATAACACCCACCTTGCTGGGGTATTGGGAAGTTAAGGATTTCACATACAAAGGGCTGAGCCCAGTGCCTGTCCTACAGTTATTTTGGAAGAGCCGAGAAGTTTACACCCTTTCCTCTCTAGCATCCTGGTAAGTCTCCTTTTCTGTAGGGTCCCAGAGCTTCCTGGGTCAAGGCTCATCAAGGCTGGTCAAGGCTGGTATCTCCTGGGGCAGTGTCTTAGGCAGCATTAGCCGCATCAGGCTGGAGGCAGGCTGAGCTGGGAAGGAGCAGAGACCTGTGTGGAGTGGCTCAGGACAGACAGATGAGGCAGCTTCAGGGATGAAGAGGGATACCCCCAGCAGCAGCCCATTTCCCTAACGTCCCTGGAGAGACAGGGCTGAGCAAAGGGAAATAGCAGGATGGAGTCAGCTTCATTTCTAGGCCTCATAAGAGGGCAGTTTCTGGCTGGTGACCTGGGCAGGTGACTCCCAGGAAACTGCTGACCTCTTGCCACCCACTGTGACCACAGCCATTCCTGCTGGGGTCAGATCAAGGCTCATCTGGAGCACTTTGTCCCATCAGGGCCTCCCTGCCCTTCCTGCCCCGTGTGGCTCCAGGAAGCATCCCAGAGCCAGGAACTGGGACTGGTTCTGACCCCCTGGGGAAACCCTGCTACATTTCCAATAAGGATTTGAACAGGTTGCTGAGCGGGCCCAGTAATTCATCTTTTGTTTTTGTTTGTTTATTTTGACTACAAAAGTAAAACATGCCATCT
This sequence comes from Acinonyx jubatus, assembly GCF_027475565.1. NCBI lineage: Eukaryota > Metazoa > Chordata > Mammalia > Carnivora > Felidae > Acinonyx > Acinonyx jubatus. The sequence goes on from NC_069397.1 coordinate 14,441,618, forward strand.
GTGGAACATTTGAAAAGTACAGAAAACGATAGAGGCAGGGAGGAAAAGCCCGTACACCCAAGCAGAGTCAAGCACGACTGTTAACATGTTAATATGTTGGCTTCCCACTGAAAAGCAGAAGCTTTTAGAAACCCCATGTAAACATCAATGTCAAAGACTGCCTGGGATTCCATGGATTAATCTTTTTAAGAAAACACATCTGAGCCAAGTGGATTTGGAGTGCAGGGATTTGGAGGCACCCCTAGGCAGGGGAGTGCGGGACAAAGTCTGGGTCTTCAGCCCCTGGGGTTCAGCAAGGCTTCCCCGAGACTCCCAGAAGGTTGGATGAGGTTGGCCTCAGTCACTGATTTCCTTCTCCACGCACTTCCCGGCAGGAGCGCTTTCACACTTGGCCTGCCTGCGTGCCTGCCTGTCAGCAAGTGGAAGGCAGTAAAGGGTAGAAGATGGAAGGAAGAGCGTGGGGGAGGCAGTCTCCAGAGAGAACTGCCCCACCTGGCAAAGGATGGGAGTGGGCTTGTTTGTGTTCCCTTTTCTTTCCTGAAGGGGTGTGTGTGTGTATGTGTTGGGGGAAAGTGGCCGGTCCTGCTGAAATGCATGTAAGCAGCCTCTGCAGAGGGAAGGAGCGTCATTAGTGCAGGTTGATGAGGACCCCGTGGAGGTTGCCACCTTGGAGAGAGAAAAGGCAGGGCCAGGAGAGGGTGGAGCGAGTCAGGCAGAAATCTCGAGGGCCCACACCGACTGCCCCCTCATTTAGCATTTCTATAGGAGGCAGCCAATGCAGGGGCCCTGACTTCTGCTGCCTGGGCTTGGTCACCACATGGGGAGCAGAGTGACCCATTGTCCTTCACTGGGCCCCACCACTGAGAAGCCACCTGCAGAAGTGACTAGAAGAGGGGGTGGGGTGGGAGTCTCCCCAGCAACTCCGTGACTTGTTCCTGGTGGCAATGGCTTCCAGGCCCTAATGGAACCATTTTTCTGAAAATGAGGACTAAGAATTTGCCAAGCGCCATGCTTAATAATGTTCTGTATGTATAACTTAATCTGCACAGCAGCCCTGTAAGGTCTGTTCCTCCCCCACCCCCCCCCCCGCCACCCCCCCATTTTACCGGTGAGCAAACTGAGAGGTTACATGGCTTGCTTAAGGTTACTTAGCCGGTCAGCGCCTAGCTGGAATCCGAATGCAGGCCTAATTTCAAGCCAGCTCTCTGGGCACCATTTCTAGCTGTTGGTGCTGGGAGGCAAGCTGCAGAACCACCTGGATGCTTCTGCAGGAGTCCACCAGATCCCCCCTCCGAAGGCTTCTGCTCCATAAGCACTTTCTCTGGGGACGGAGGGAAGTGTATCTATGTGCTAAACGAGAGTCCAGATCCCAGAGAGGGAGGTGTCGCCCGTCCCCATTCTTGGGTTTCTCTGAAATGCGTGGTTTGGGCTCAAGTGTGTGTGCAAGGGGCGGGCAGGAGGCCGCCTTGCACCAGGTCAGGGCTCCTGGCTTTTGATCCTGAAGCCGGTGTGACCCAACACCGGCTACAGGCGGCAGTGGAGGCAGGAACACGGGTGCCGGGGCCTGGCAGCCGCCCAAACCTCGGCCGCCGGAGGCAACGGCAGCGCCTCCCTCTCGGAGGGGGCAGGAGGAGGGGCAGCAGAAGGGTGGCGGGGTGCCGCGGGCGGCTGCGGCTGCGGGCCCCTCCCCCCACCGGCCCCCACCTGGGCAGGCCCGGCCGGCGCTGGTTGGCTCCCCGGGAGCGCCGCTCGCCCTATCACACACCTGCGCGGTTGCCAGGCAACCGAGACTGAGTTGTAACACCTCGGTGGCGAGAGCCAGGATGGTTTTATTTCCTAGCTGCTCCAAGTCTCTCCTTAGAAGTTGTAGAAGGATGGCATTTGGTTTCCCTCCTGAAAGGGACCGCATCCCGCACACTCCCCCTGTCCTCAATCCCCAGACCAGCGGTCTCTGGCCAGACTCGCCTCAAGATCCGTGATTCACTCCTGGGGCCCAGGCCCCCCAAGAGGCAGTCAGGCAAGGGGCCCCTGGCGGCTCTTCACTGATGCCCTCATTTTGAGAAAGTCATCCTCAGGGAAGCTGGGGACTTCCACCTGGACAAGATGGTCTGTCCAAAGAAGGGGAGGAAGGGGAGACTCCAAGGTCCCCCGCCTCTGAACAACCTCGGGATGGCCATGGGGTAGACGTGGGGTACAGCTTGGGCCTCGCTTCTGGCTTTACACGCAGGTTATTTTCTTGGGGTTTCCCAGACTTCAGCCTCTGCGGCACACCTTCCCAGCGTCTCACCCATCTTTGCACCACGGGGCACTATTTTTTCACTCTTTTTCCTTCTCTATGTTGACCCACTTTAGCTTAAATGAATGTGTTTAAAAAGGAAAGGATAACACTTCTATAAATGGAAACTCAGTATCAGTTGCCATAAATAGGAACTAACTACAAAAATAAATACAAGGAAACAATGTTATTAAATTTTAGTACATGAAGTCTGATCTGGAAGGGCCATAGTGATAACAGAAGAACTGCTTCTTAAGCATCTATGCTGTGTCAGGCAGGAGCTAAGCACTTTGCATGAATTAGCTCATTTGATTTGGTACTACATATTAACATTCCCATTTCACAGATGGGAAAACTGAGGGTCACAGAAGCTAAGGGTCATGGGGCATATAGAGACTGAATGATGAGCTGAGATTCAAAGCGGAGTCCCATCCAAAACCTGGGCTTTCAGCCATGGCCTGTGCTATTTTCTGCATAGTGGCCATCTCTGGCTCCCTGCCCTGGTGATTGGGTGGTGGCCCTTTCCAGGAGCGGGGTGATGATTTGAGAGTCCCAGCTGCAGTGGTTTTTGCCTGTCCTCGGGGAGTATAACCCTTTAGGTGCTCTAACAGATAAACCACACTTTCTCCCCAAAGCCCTGTCAAGTGTCTCATTCTACGGCTTAGAGGCCTGAAGCTCAGTGAGGCCAAGCCACCTGCCCAAAGTCACACTGTTGCAGAGTGGCAAGTCTGGAACATGTGTCCTGTCTCCCTCTGCAGCACTCAGAGGGAGTGCGCTTTGCACCTCTTTGTACCTCATTCAACCTCGTATAGAAAGAGGGATCTTTTGGGGCCCCTAGGTGGCTCAGTCTGTTGAGCCTCCGACTTCAGCTTAGGTCATCATCTCACGTTTTGGGAGTTCAAGCCCCACATCAGGCTCGCTGTGGTCAGCCTGTCAGCACAGAGCCCGCTTCAGATCCTCTTTCCCCCTCTCTCTGCCCCTCCCCTGCTTGTGCTCTTCCAAAAGTAAATAAATATTTTTTTAAAAAAGAAAAAGAGGGGCGCCTGGGTGGCTCAGTCGGTTAAGCGTCCGACTTCAACTCAGGTCACGATCTCGCGGTCCGTGAGTTCGAGCCCCGCGTCGGGCTCTGGGCTGACGGCTCAGAGCCTGGAGCCTGCTTCGGATTCTGTGTCTCCCTCTCTCTCTCTGCCCCTCCCCTGTTCATGCTCTGTCTCTCTCTGTCTCAAAGATAAATAAACGTCAAAAAAAATTAAAGAAACTCTGCAGCTTTAAAAAATAATAATAAAAAATAAAAAGAAAAAAAGAAAAGAAAAAGGAATCTTTTATTCTGAGCAAACCTGACAGCGAACAAGCCTCCCCCTCCTCCTCGCAGGGGATCAGATATACCCTGAGAGAGGTGGGCATTTGTTGAACTCAGCCTTGGCTGTGGATAGACACCTCCTCAGAGCCAGGTCTGCTGGCTGGCATTGTGGCCTTTGGTGGGTCAGGGAAGGTCCCGGGGGGGCCAGCCCCCAGTACCTGGGCCTCCCCACACCCAGCAAGCCTCCTGCACCAGTGGGCAGGGATGTTTGGTTGGCTTTCTTATCTGCCTTCCTGGAAACATAGTCCATCATCCACTATCAAAATGAGCAAATTTCTCACTCCAGAGCTGGCTCATTCTTACCTGGAAGAGAAAGAACAAGGGGGCCTTTGGAGAGGGAGGAAAATCATATGTTATTTTTAAAAGGCATTTTGAGTGAGTGCTGAATAGAGTTCAAGAAAATTGCCTTAAAGACCTGCTCTCTGCAGGGATGGTGTTTCTCTTGGCTCCCAAGTATTTGGAAACTTAATTGCACGTTTGTATGGGCTACTGTTTTTATTTCTTTCTGGTCTCAGAGGTGGGCTTTGAAGGTTGCGGGCTCTCTCTGTAATGGTTTTCTTTATCTCAAATAAATTTTGCACACCTGCAAGGTAGAAGTGCTTGAAAGAAACCATGTCAGAATTGGCTCTCGATTTAATAAATCTGCAAATGGGGTGTGGTGAGATGATGTGGCGTTAGGTCACCCCGAGCTTCCTGTCACAGGGGTGCGGCCTAACCCTGCCCCTGAAGGGGTTGTGCCATGTGCTCGTTCTCTGAACTGCAGAGCCTCAGCCCACACCTGTGCCGAAACCCTTTCTCTACCCCAAGCTGGAAGCCAGTCAGGGTGGGGGAGACCCAGTTCTGTGTGGGTGTCCGGGCCCTTTTAGGCCAAGATGCTAACAAAAGGCTTTTAGGTTAATTGTAGAAGCGCAGCTCCCCTCTGCTGGGGACTTCCTCAAACCTCCCACACCACATCTTCTCAAAGAACTAGAAAGTCTGCTTTGGGGCAGTGAGGGCCCTCAGACTTGTGTGCACCCCCCTTGGGCCTCTCTGGCTTCCAGCCCATGGAAATATGGCAGTGGAAGGGTTAAATATTTGGCCTTGGCAGGCAGTCAAGTCTGCGTGGCCATCTCTGCCACTTCCCAGTTGGTGCAGGTGCTACAGGATTCCACTTGCCCCCTCCCTATGGCCAGGGGCTGACCTGTACATATATATTTGATGTTTTATTTATTTTTGAGGCAGCACAAGCTGGGGAGGGGCAGAGAGAGATGGGGACAGAGGGTCTGAAGCAGGCTCTGAGCTGACAGTGTCAGTGAGCCCGATGTGGGGCTTGAACTCATGATCCGCAAGATCGTGACCTGAGCCGAAGTAGGATGCTCAACCAACTAAGCCATCCAGGCACCCTGGGGCTGGCCTGTGTATCAACACCTGTGGGCTCCTGCCCTCTGACTTCCCATTCAGGAGGCACTGGCAGGTGATCAGAGGGAGGAAGGAGAGTGATTGCTGGGTATTTATCCCCCGCTGCTCTCAGCTCTTGTCAAGGGGTGCTCTCCACACAGCTTCTCTGTTCTGGGTTCTGATTGCCAGTCCCCTCCCTCCCCACGCCAGGCTAAGGGGTGGTGACACTCACCGGTGCTTCCTTGCCTGTTATCTGTTATCCCCGTGGATTCCCTAGGCCCTGCCTACACCTTTGTCAATTATCTCTATTAAACTGTCCTCAGAACACCTAATGACACTCGACTAAAACAGCGGTCCTGGGCAAGTCATTTACTTAGAGCTTTGTTGCCCTCACCTACAAAATGAATTTTACTATTAAAACTGTTTGCTTGTGTTGTTGTAATGAGTACAGCGTGATTGACCCATGGCCTGGAAAATAGTAACCTTAACCTCCAGGCTGATCATGAGGGGCAGGGGCCAGCCCACAAGGACAGAAATGGTGTATATGAGGTGTAGGAATTGTGTGTGGGGGGGTGTCAGTCACCTCTGTCCTTGGGTCTCCGGTAGTCTTACACTCTGCTCTCTGCTTTCCGTCCATGAACTCCGCACAGCTGAGCACCGCTGACCCACTGTGGGTGGAGGGTGCCATATGAACAGAATCTCATGGGATTCTGGAAGCTGGTATTTCTTTTGTCTTGTGATCTCTCCTAGAAGCTGTCCGTCTGACCAACATGGGCACACTCTTTTCCATCTGTATTCATTCTTATCGGGAAATCCACGTTGCACGGATTTCCTGCAACATGCTGTCCCCTGAGAATGCAAAAGAAAGAAACAGATGCCACGAGATATCCCTGCTGGAGTGACCAAGCAGGGATGGGGCCCTGGCTAGGTTCCAAAACTGCATTTCAGCTGTTGCTTCTCTGCTGAAAGGAGACACATCCTTTCTCTGGCCTGGTCCACTCTGGGGTCTCATTCAGCTCTGGGGTTTGAGGATCCAGAAACCAAAAAGAACAGAGAAAATAGGCCTGGGGGAAGTCTGTGAGCAGTTAGTGTTTACATGAGTGTCTGTCTAGGAAGGCGAGAAAGATGGGAGGAGGGTGGGTCTCTGATCTCAAGGTGATCACAACTAGGTTGGGAAGTTAGCACTTATTCAGGAAATGATAAGAACCCCCAAGCAGATGAGGGAATAAGTCTGGGGCAGACTATCAGGGAAAGCGTCAGAAGAAGACAGCCTCAACTTTTGGGTGATGACCAAGAGGAGAGAGAGCATTTCAGAGGAGGGGCCAGGAGGGGAGGAGGGTCAGGTGGCTGGGCTGAAGGCAGCACTAGGTATGCTCAGAGTAGCCAGCCAGCCAGTGGGAAGCAAAGGGTGGGGTTGGCTTATTTAGGGTCTTGAGGCCAGGTAGGATACTTCAGTCAGGAAGTAAGACTCTGGGGCCACCTGGGTGGCTCAGTCGGTTAAGCATCCGACTCTTGGTTTTGGCTCGGGTCATGCTCTCACGGTTCCTGAGTTCAAGCCCCGCATCAGGCTCTGCACTGACAGTGTGGAGCCTGCTTGGGATTCTTTCTCCCTCTCTGCCCCTCCCCTGCTCACTCTTTATCTCTCTCTCTCTCTCAAAAAAAAAAAAAAAAGAAAAACAAAAAAGGAAGTAAGACTCTAGGAACTCTTAGAGAGGAGTTCTTTTTTTTTTTTTAACTTTTTTTCAACGTTTTTTATTTATTTTTGGGACAGAGAGAGACAGAGCATGAACGGGGGAGGGGCAGAGAGAGAGGGAGACACAGAATCGGAAACAGGCTCCAGGCTCTGAGCCGTCAGCCCAGAGCCCGACGCGGGGCTCGAACTCACGGACTGCGAGATCGTGACCTGGCTGAAGTCGCACGCTTAACCGACTGCGCCACCCAGGCGCCCCTAGAGAGGAGTTCTTAATCCGAGGTTCACAGCTGGCCTTCAGAGCATCCTGGAACCCCCTGAAACTATAAGGTGCACTGCTGGGGTGCGTTGGGGCTTTGGGGTCAGAACTGCCTGCTCTGAGTCCCAGGGCCACTTTCTACTTATTCCTTGACATTTTTTTTTAATGTTTATTTATTTTTGAGAGAGAGCATGAGCAGGGGAGGGGTAGGGAGGGGTGGGGGTGGGGGTGGGGGGAGGCACAGAGGATCCCAAGCAGGCTTCGTGCTGACAGCAGAGAGCCCGATGTGGGGCTCTAACTCACAAACCGTGAGATCGTGAATTGAGTCAAAGTCAGGCACTTACCCACTGAGCCACCCAGGCGCCCCATTCCTTAACCTTTTTGAGCCTCGGCTTTCTCATCTATAAAATGGAACGAAATGGTAGGATCCACCTTGCAGCACGTTTGGGGCAATAAGCCCAGGTAACAGTCACGCCGCACTGCACGTCGTCGCTGGCAGCACGCGGTAAAGATCTCAGAGACGCGCAGCTGTCATTAGTGTGCTGCAGAAGTGTGAGGGATTTTATGGAGGCGCTCTTCTCTAGGGAGAGGGTCTCCCGCAGCTTTCATGAGATTCCCTAAGGGGTCCTGATGCAAAAAATGTTAAGCACTACTCACTGCTTGAGAGGTTTAAAAATAGAGGAGAATTAAGCAGCAGAGAGCAGTGTTTATGTGAAAGAAACGTGGCGGTGTGGGCCGGGGAGCAGGGAAGCCAGTATGAGGCCTCTCTGTCCATCTGCCGGGCCCACCATCCTTCCATCCATTCACTGGGTCATTCAGCCTTGCTGAGCACTGACTCAGTCTGGCCCCCAGCTCGATGCCGAGGGCCCAGAGACCAAGAACAGTGTCAGTCCCCGAGCTCCGGGCTATTGTGTCCTTGTGAGGGTCCCTCCCCACAAGGAATCGGGCTGGCCTGCGTCTTGATGTAGCCAGTGGGAGGCAATAGAGTGGAGGCTGTGCCATTTGCGGGCCTCAGCCCGAAGCGAGCCAGCAGCCTCGTTTCTGTGGTCTTGGAAGATCGAGCCACCACGGAAGACGTAGGGCTGCTCTGCTAGAAAGGTCACATGCAGGAACCGCACTGAGTGAACTCTCGGGATCACTCGGAGCCAGGGAGAGGCTAAGGTGTCCCAGCATCTTAGTTCAGGTGACCCCAGTGCTTGCAACCATCTGACTGCAACCACGTGAGAAACCCCAAGTGAGAACAATAGAAGAAGCATCCTGTGGAACCCATGGCCCACGGAGCCATGAGGTCATAAAATGGTTTTATTTTAAGCCGTCAAATCTAGAATGGTTTGTTACACATATGGAAATAAACGGAGACCTACCGAATGAGAACAGGGAAAGGCTATTTATTCAGAGCATGCTATTCTTCCAAGGGAGTCAGCCACCGTCACTCACATCCTGGCAGAGGCTCAAAGTCAGGCAGAGGAGTGGAAAAGTTTTCGTGTGAAAGAGAAAAGTCGCCGGGTGTGTCCTGATTGGACGGGTGTCGTGATGGGGAAAACTGGACCCGGGAGAAGGGGGAGTGAGGCATTCTCACTGACTGGTTAGGGGACCACGTTTGGCTTTCTCTGCTTGGTTGGTCCTGAGTTGGAAGTGGGGACAAAAATTAGGGAAGCTTATCGAGTCCTGGACATTTTGGATTGATTGCCACAGGAGTGACCGTGGTCCTATTAGAGATGTGGTCCAATGTCCTACGGATCTGATTTCCAACAAGGAGCAGGCTGGCTTCCTGGGCTGGTTACTACAGATAATGGGATGGTGTCTTGGGCTGGTTATCGTAGATTGGGAGTCAGAGTTCTGCTGATATATGTGGTCTGACATTTGTATATTCACTCTTCTATACGACAAGAGATACCTACATGCAAACTGACAATGTTGAGGCCCTGTTGAGTGAACACAGTGATCTAGGTAAGCCCAAAGTGGGGAGAACCCCCCTGGCCAAGTGAGAATTAGCAGGCAGGTGAAGGAACGAGGGACGTCCCCGGCAGAGGGACCCAAGCATGACCGAAGGCCTATGAACGGAAGAGAATGCAGTGTATTCAAGAGACTACAGCAGGTCAACATGGCTGGGCTCCTGACCAGAGGGGAATGTGGGCTTAGGACCTGGGACAGTAGACAAAGAGTTAGACACCCTCCTGAAAGAAGGGTCACAGACATTCGGAGTGATGCAGTCAGAGCCAAGTTTAAGAAAAGCTCTTCAGATGGAGGAAGACAGCACAGGGCAAGGGTAAGGCAGGAGATTAGCCAGAGGTAGCTGCCCCATCCAGAGAGAGCTCCCAAGGCAGAAGCTGTAAGACCTGGTGAGCTGAACCCAAGGGAGAAGGAGAAGGCAGAATCCAGGTGTTTTGCAAACTGAGGAGGTAGTGGTCCCCAAGAAGGCGACCCGGGATAGGGGAGAGGAAGCTTGGAGAGTCATGTCTATTTTGTGAATACCTAGGAGCAAGAGTCTGGGAGATCCAGGGAGCATGTTCAGGGAGGCATTGGAGACTGAGATTTGGAGCCCAGAGAGAGCCAAGCACGGATGAAGTTGCCTGGGTCATGGTGGCCCCCGGGGACTGTGGATACAATGAGAAGGGGAAGAGGTGCCCAGGACAGGGTCTGAGAAAGAATGGCCAGAGTGGCCCACGTTGGAGTGCACCCAGGAGAGAGCTATGTCAAGGAAATCGGGGCGGGAGAAGATTTGAAGGGGCGCCTTGGCCCCAGGAGCAGTTGAGGCAAGCAGGGGACTGGAAGTTTGGATTTGGGCACAAGCTGGGAGTTTGTGTGCGAGAAGGGGTGAAATGCCAGGTGCAGGGGCTTGAAAGAGAGAGACAGGAGAGGAAGGGGGCCCACTGCACTGCGGTTTGCCTGGGATGGAGGGAAGTGGTAGCTGGGTAGCTGCAGGAAGATTCTGGTTAGGCTGGAAGTGGGAGAGACCTGAGCGAGTCTGTAGGCAGAGAGGGAGCAGCATGGCTGGGGACTGAAGAGTCAGGGAGTGGGGCCCCGGACTGGGAGGCAGGTATCAGAAAGCCTGGCTCAGGGGCAATCAGGCTGTAAGAGTTGTGTTTGTTTTGTTCTTTGTTTTGTTGTATTTGCTGCCAGCCGATTGTATTTTTTAAAAAAAAAGGAAAAAAAAAAAAAAAAAAGCCTGATTTCCAGCCTCTGGCAAAATCAAAAGACCTAATAACCCAGGGCCTCCCTTCTTTCAGGGCAACACTTGGCCAGAGCCTGGGGCCCTCGAGATAAGCCTGGCTTCCAGATTGCCACCTGAGCCTCTACCCTTTCTGTAGAGGTAGGGTCTATCTCTACCCTTTTCTGTTTCCTGCTTGGCCTCTGTAGGCATTTGAATTGAAACCTTGGGATGGGGATGGTAAGAGGGCAGGGCCAGAGCCAGCCTCAGGCAGGAGGCCTGAGGACTTCAGGCCTGAGGCTGGATGTCTGAGGGTTCTGTGAAGGTGAGGGGTCAGGCAGGGAGGTCAAGGGTAGGGATTCAAGGAGAGAAGGGAAGGTTTGCAATGGCCACAGAGGGGGGCAGGACAGAAAGCTGTGAAGACCACATAGAACGAGGCCGATGCAGCTGGACCCTTAGCTGAGTCTGGTTAAGATTGTGAGCCTGGGCCCTGCAGAGGCTCCGACTCACATCGTGGGTGATGGAACAAAGGCTGGAGGGAGAGGAGGGGCCGGGGAGCGTGCCCCGTCCTCCAGGAGCTTCCATAGTGTCCCGTGGCTCTGTTGGTGGGGGTGGACAGTGCCTGAGACTCAGAGCCACACCGGGCTCCGGAAGACAGCCTGTCCTCTCCCATCCCAGGGACTCTGCCAGGCTGGGAACACGCTGAGAGACTGCACTTGGCATGGGGAAGGAATCAATCCAAGGGAGCCCTGCATTAAGTTGGAATACTCCTGAGATTCCTGATCAGAACCCTGTCCCATTCCTTGTTACAGGCTCTCAGGAAACACACATACCCCTCCCCACAGCTTCCCTCCCTTTGAAGTCTCTCCCGTCTGTCCCTGTCTGGCCTCAGGGCTAGTTCTGGCCGTCACCCTGGAATGAGGCTTGCCCTTGACCTAGAGGAGGGTGTCATCCCAGGGCCTTCCCAGGAAACAGCTCTCAGCGCACACTTCAAGATTAAAACATTGCTGTTCGCACCTCTGCAGGAACACTCTCCTCGCGGTCTTATTGGGAATTGTGTGTGTGGCTTGGACACATGTCACTGTATCACGTAGAGCTGGAATGTAATTAGGCGGTGTTGGGGAAAAAATTCCGTCTGTCTCCTGGGAATACTGGAATAATGAGCCATCACAAGAGGACCAGGGAGGCTGGTGGGGGACTGCTGACCTGAGCCGAAGGCTCAGATCATTCATTATCTGGAGGTGCTCCTGATTTGTTCCTCATCCTGGCTGCATGAACTGAGCTGGCCCTGTTCTGGAGCAGGAAGCGGGGGCTTTGGTGGAGAGCCTAACAGGGCGCTGTGGGCTTTGAAGCAGGAAAGAGAGCAAGTTGTCCCTTTCTGGGGTCGGGGGAAGACAGAAGCCACAGTCCTCCACGGTGGCATGTGTCCATGAGGCCTGGGGCAAGGGCACAGCGGGTCCAGAGGTCTTCACCAGGAGAGGCCCCAGGCCAGCTCTGCCCTGAACATCTGGGAGGGTCAGCCAGATCTGCTCTGAAGTGTTCCCAACCCACCTTCCTCCTCCATGAGGGCTCCTGGGACACATGGAGAAGGAGGCAACCAAGAGGCCAGCCTCCCCAGCCTGGCCTGCCCCAGGGGTCCCATTACAGCCCCTCCTTCTCATCAAGCCCCCGCACCCCACCCCACTCATCCCCACATGGTGCCACCCACGTCTCCCAGTTTTATCGAGAATGTGTTACCCCTGGCAGCCTCCTACCCCACCGCCCTCGCCGTTCCCATGCAAAAGCAAGCCTCCAGTCAGCTTCTTCGGCCCCGTTCTGGGCATCCTGTCACCACCACTCAGACCTTGGAACCAAAGCGGTTCTCTGCACCAGAGCCACACCCCTCATGGGCATCTCTCCCTCTCTCCTCTCCTTCTTCTATCTTTATTTCCCCTTCCTCTTCTCTCTTTCTCCCTCTCCTCTTTCCCTTCTCAGGTCTGTGGCATTCCAGCGTGGGGATCTGCCATGCCAACTTTCCCAGAGAGTTCTGTTTGCTCTCTCTGCTCAGAGCCACCTCCTGGGGCTCTCCAGTTCCTGGGTGCACCCCTGCCGCTGCCCCTCCCCCCAGGGGCCACAGGGAGCCACCTGTGGGTCTGCCGCCCCACGACAGCGTGAGCCACCCCAAGGGTCTGTGCTGCCCACAGCTGCATCTGCAGTGCCCGGGCAGCACCTGGCACCAGGTAGGTGCTGAAGCGGGGCTGTGCTAGAGGAACAGCGAGGGACAGCCAAGGCCTTCCCCTGCTGCCCTCCCCAGGCCACGCCCCTTCCTGGGGGCCGTCCTTCACCGGTCCTCCAGCTGTGCTCCTTTAGGGGAGCCCTTTGAGTGGGTGTCAGGACTGGTTTCCTCCAAGCAGGTCCACGGTTTGGATGGCCCTGCTCGGGCCCTCTTCCTGTTGTCCCCCTCCCCAAAGGGCAAGGAGTCCGTGGAGATGTGCCCACCTGGAGCCCGTGCCCATCACTCAAGAGCAGTGCTGACAGAAATGCAAGCCACGGGTGCTATAAGTCTTCTACCAGCTACATGAAAAAAGGAAAAAGCAACAAGTGAACTTCATTTAAGATATTTTTATTTTTATTTAACCCAATATATTTAAAGTAGTATCGTTTCAACACGCAATCAATATAGCAAGCCTTTTTTGAACTAAGCCTGTGAGATAGCCACATTTCAAGTGCTCAGAAGCCACACTGCATTGGACAGCTGGCTCTAAACCACACTCTACGTGTTTGAGACTTCAGAGTTCTCCGCTCAGATGGCCCCAGCCTGCATCCAGGGCCTCTTCCCCATTAGGACTTCTATTTATTTATTTATTTTTATTTTTATTCTTTAACATATATTTTTACTTTTGAGAGACAGGACGAGACGCAGAGCGTGAGTGGGAGAGGGGCAGAGAGAGAGAGGGAGACACAGAATCCGAAGCAGGCACCAGGCTGTGAGCCGTCAGCGCAGAGCCTGACGTGGGGCTTGAACCCACGAACCAGAAGATCATGACTTGAGCCGAAGTTGGACGCTTAACTGACTGAGCCACCCAGGTGCCCCCATGAGGACTTCTGGGGGCAGATTATACTCAGAAGTTTGAGGGGTGGGAAGGCAAAGAGTCTGGCTTGTCTTTGAGGAGGGGCTGAATTCCTCATGGTCTGGCTTTCCTCCTCAGCTCAAAATCCACTCTGACCCTAGAGGCAGGGGTGATGGGAGCTATGGGGCACTGAGGGACAGAGGAGGCTGGGAACAGACCAGGGGCAGCAGGGGGCCCTTGGGATGGCGGGAGGCTGGAATGTGGCAGAGGCAGCCTGGACAGGCCGGCTGACAGAGGGGAGAGGGAGTGGGAGCACCAAAGTCCACAGACAGGTTAATGGCTCCTGCCTTGCACACAATTGAATTTGCCCTCCTGAGCCTACTAGCTTTGGGGAAGGGCCTCTCCTCCTGGGAGCTCAGCTGGACTCCCAGAGCCACAGGGCCTGGGTCAGCTGGGCCTGATTCGATCAGGAGAAGTAAAAGACACAGGGCTCTCAGACAGCCCAGTACCCAGAGGGGACAGTGGCCTAGTCCAGAAAGATTAGGGCAGTGAGGAGGGCACCCGTGGGGGTGCTACAGGTCCACCCTAGCTCTGCCTCCCTCCTGAGAGGCCCCCCCCCCGTCCTCAAAACACAGTTGACAATGTATGATATACATCATCGAGTTCTCCCACCTTTCCATCTCTCTCTCTTTTTAAAAAATATTTTATTTATCTATTTAAAATATATTTATTTTTTTTTCAAAGAGACAGAGCACAAGCAGGGAAGGGGCAGAGAGAGAGGAAGACATAGAATCTGAAGTAGGCTCCAGGCTCTGAGCGTTCAGCACAGAGCCTGACGCGGGGCTGGAGCTCACGAACTGCGAGATCATGACCTGAGCCGAGGTCAGACGCTTAACCGACTGAGCCACCCAGGCGCCCCAAAGATTTCTTTCTTTTTATTTTTTTTAATGCTTATTAATTTTGAGAGAGAGAGACAGAATGTGAGCAGTGGAGGGGCTGAGAGAGAGGGAGACACAGAATCCAAAGCAGGCTCCAGGCTGCCGACCAACACAGAGCCCGACACGGGACTTGCACTCACAAACCTCGAGATCATGACCTGAGCTGAAGTTGGACGCTTAGCCGACTGAGCCACCCGCGCGCCCCTTAAAGATTTTATTTTTAACTAATCTCTTACCCTTAGTGTGGGCCTCGAACTCACAACCTGAGATTAAGAGGCGCATGCTCTCACAACTGAGCCAGCCGGGTGCCCCTTTCCGTCTCTCTTAAAGGTGGTTGCAGGGTGACTCCAAAATCAGAAAACCTGGAACCAGTCTGTTTTCTTTTGTGTCTGTGAGGGTGTCCCGCACATGCTGAAACCAGGGTGGGAGAAACAAATGAAACAGACTCCACCCTTTCTTCCCTGCCAGGACCTCACATCTTGTATCAAAACCAACACCCAGCCGGATATGATGTCTTCTCTGCAGGAGGCTGGGAAGCAATCAGGGGACAAATTGCAAACTAGAGAAGACAGCACAGGCCTCCAAACTGGACATGTTCTCTCGTGCCTCCAGGCCTTTGACCGTGCAGTTCCTTCTACCAGAATGTCCTACCCCTTCCGCCACCCCCCACCCCCCAATGCCCTTGGAGGTTGCCTTCCCGCTGGGACTCCACTCAGGGCTGCACTGCTTGCTTTCTTCCTCATCCACGTTTCCATAGCATTGTAGACACTCCATCACAGGACCGGTAGTGCCCTGGTTCATTCAATCCACAGATAATTGCCCCGAAAGCGCCTCTTGGGTGCCCGGCACTGTCCTGGAGGCTGGGGACATCACAGCGAACAGGCAGGCATGGGGGAAGACGATAAACATGTAAACAAATAATTAAGACGCTCGCAGTGAGTGTTATGCCCTAAGAGGGAAATAGAGCAGGGTACTTATGTAATCAAGAGGGACTAGGAGAAAAAAAAAAAAAAAAAGAGGGACCAGAGCTGATAGGGGCATCTGCATTAAACTGAGAGGTGATGTTTGAGCTGAGGCCTGAATGTGAAGAAGAAGGAGGTGGTCCTGCAAGGGCCTGGGGGCCTTGTTTGGAAGGGAACAGTCAGTGCTCACACTCCCAGACAAACATATTGTATCACTCCATTTGTATGAAGTATCCAGAAGAGGTAAATCCACAGAGACAGAAAGCAGATTAATGGTTGCCAGGGGCGGGGGGGGGGGGGGGAAGAATGGGGAGTGACTGCTAATGGGTATGGGATTTCTCTTTGGGATGATGAAAATGTTCTAGAACTACATAGTGGTGATGTTTGCACAACACTGTGAATGTACTAAATGCCTCAGAATCATACGCTTTAAGACGGTTAAAATGGTACATTTTATGTTATGTGTACTTTACCATAAAATAAAGCAAAAGAATGAGCTTGCCGTGGTCTAGGAACAGGAAGGCTAGTGCAGCCAGTGATGGCGAGAATGGTGCAGGGTGGGGCTGGAGAGGTGGTGGGGGCCGGTCAGGAGGATGCTCTGGGTTGGTAGGAAGTTTGCATTTTGTTTGGTGCGGTGGAAAGCCACTGGGAGATTTCAGGCAGGAAAGTAACATGATAGCTCTTACTGTTTTCAAAGATCCTCGTGGCTGTGATGTGGGCTGTGGGTGGTGATGGAGCTGAGATAAAAGCAGGGAGACCAGCTAGCAAGACCACTGTAGCGGTCCAGGGGAGAGAGGATGGCGGCTTGGGATGGGGCGCCGGCAGTGGGGGTCTAGAGATGTGGACAGATTTGGGAGATGTTTCAAGACTAGAACAAACGGGACTTGATGGATTAAAGGAAAAGAGAACAGAGGAAAAGGAGGAACATGGAATCATGTTCATCCTGAGCAACCAGAAGGATGGGGTTGTCAGTTACTAAGATGGGGAAGCCTGTGTGGGAAACACCTTCAGGGCACGTCGGGTGGAGCTGCCTGTCAGATATCCACGTGGTAATGTCACCTGGGCTGGTCTGGGGTTCCGGACTGAGACGTGTATCTTGGCCTTCGTCCCCCTGGAGATTGTACTTAACACCTGGGCCTGGGTGAGCACCCCGATAGATGCTAGGGATAGATGTGGACCCTTGGAAGGTCCAAGTGCTGAGTGCTGGGGAATCGGGATATGCAGAGACCAGGCAGGGGAGGGACGGCCAGCAGAGCAGACCGAGAAGAGCCGCCAGCCAGGTAAGAGAAGAAAGGGCAGAGCCCTGTCTCTGACGTAAAGAGAAGACAGTGCTTCCAAAAGGGAGGGCCAGCTGTGTCCAGTGCTCTCAAGAGTGTGAGTGGATGAGGAGTGACAAAAGGGTCACTATTGGATTCAGCAATATGACCGTTGATCGGCCTGTGTGGTGCATCTGTGCTCCCGTGTTGACACTTGTTAAAGGCTAAGGACTTGAGGCGATCATGCTGTGTAGCATGCGGCATAGGCTGCCCAGAGCATAGGGGTTTGAGCAAGATACCAGGTGTCACGGGGAAGTAACCGAGGGACTTGGACCAGCCAGCAACCATTGCCAAGGGGAGGCTGGGAGAGGCTGGGGGAGGCTGGGGGAGCCCAAAGCAGCACACAAGTGCAGTGCACCCACCAGCACATTTTAAAAGGGCCTTCCCTCGGCTGCTTTTCCCTTTTTCCTCTCAGGAGAGGTGATTCATATTTCAATATATTCCAGCTGAAAAAGGATCAGATTTTGAGCAGGTGGTAAGTCAGTACACGGAAATTTGATATATTTTGACTAATGCAGTTTGAAATTTGAAAACTGCAGACGATTTTATTCAAGATCCATTTTTATACCAACTCATTATTGGGGGGGGGGAAAGGCAAGATTCCAGGTTTCCGGGGGAGGACGTGTGAACCCAAGCCTGTCACCACCAAGCCCTGTTAAGCAGGCTTGACCCAGCCGGCCGGCCAGCATGCTGCCCGCTGCTGCCTCAGCCGCTAGCATTCCTGCTGGAAACGCTTTCTTTAGCAACCTCTTTCAAGTATCCCCCTGGGGTTACTAGTCCAATTTAATCTGACCTTCAGCCCCACCTCTGTCGCACCAACTCCAGCAAATCCCTGGGGCTGGCACTTAAGACAAGTTTTGTGATACAGATGATGGTATTACACAGAATTTCCACTTCCTTCCCCATCTGCCTCGTCCATTTTCTCAGCCTCATGAGTGTGAAGCACCAGGAGAGAAAATAAATAATGAAGACGGGGGCAGGAATGAAGTTATTGGCAAGGGAGCAAGCACACAGTTCATGGGAGGTAGGGGGGCTGCCTGTTGGGTGCTGGAGGGAAAGAAGCTGGCGGAGGGCCTGGGAGAGAGCAGTGGCCTCAAAAGAGAGATCTTGGTTTGAATCCCGGCTCCACCATCTTGGGCGAATGCCCACATTTTATTGAGCCTTATTTTTCTTGACTGTAAAATGGGGATATTAATACTTTTTTTTTAAATGTTTGTTTATTTTTGAGAAGGGGAGGCAGAGAGAGAGAGGAAGACAGAGAATCCCAAGCAAGCTCCTCACTGTCAGCTCAGAGCCTGAAGCGGGTCTCGAACTCAGAAACCATGAGATCGTGACCTGAGCCGAAACCAAGAGTCAGATGCTTAACCAACTGAGCCACCCAGGTGCCCCAGATACTAATACTTTCGTAATAAGTTCTTGGGGGAACATTCAATGAATGTATGCTGTGCCCCCAGTTATGGGTAGGTCTGACCAACACAGGAGGGATTCAACACACATTCCTGACCTTTGCTTCCCCACCCCAGAGATCTCTTCTCCATATGAACCACACAGCTCTTGTCTCTTCTGAGTAGCTCAGTCTAGCTGGGAAGGCAAATGGGGAAGCGTGGGGTCCCTGAAAGTCCCCGAGGCTGATGGTCTTCTGGGTATAGGACTTAAGGCTCTGTGAGCAAAACTGTCCGGAAGGTGACTTAAGAGACTTTGGCTCAATGAATATGATTTAGGGAAAGGCTGAGAAATTCAGACAAAGCTTTATACACAAAGATGTTCACTCCAACATTATTTACTTTAACTGACTCTTAAAAGAATCAATAAATACATTCACATGGCAATAAACCAAACGTTCCTGACAGGTATACAGTGAAGTTCCCCTCTCCCTAGTCCTTGAGCTTCTTCTTCTTTTTTTTTTTAACTTTTTTTTTTTGAGAGAGAGAGAGCACGTGTGTGTATGCGCACAAGTTGGGGAGGGGCAGAGAGAGGGAGACAGAGGATCCGAAGCAGGCTCGGGTGTGTGAGCACAGAGCCCAATGTGGGACTTGAACCCACGAACTGTGAGATCATAACCTGAGCCAAAATCAAGAGTCGGCTGCCTAAGCAACTGAGCCCTGCAGGTGCCCCTAGTCCCCGAGCTTCTGGTAGCCCTCCCAGGAGGCAACTAATGTTACCAATTTTGCCATGATAAGTTGTAACCATGAAAAATGAGGAACGCTCTAAATGTTCCACAGATAAATAAATTATGGTCTGTTCATACAGAAGGATACTCCGCAGCCCCTACAAATCATGCCTGTTACCACACCGTTCTTCTGTTACTTAAACTGTGTGTTTTCTCTGGCCTCGGGCCTTCAGCACATGCTGTTCCCTCTGCCTGGAATCCTGCTCCCCGCCCCCCAGTGGAGTCCTTCTCAATCTTGAGAGTCTTCTAGCCTTCCCCCTCCCACTGACAAGGGGGGCCCCCACATTCCTCATAGCTCCTTGGACCTCTCTCTCTGTACTTCTTTTGGAGTGTGATCATATGTGGATGTGGCCATTTGATGAGTATCTGTTTCAGACTGTACTCTCCTGGAGGGTGGGGTCACTCTGCCTGCTGAGCACCCCGTGGCTGCCTTAGTGTAGAGCCTCACAGAGGAAGGCACCTGGCGAGCTGCTGAATGGATGAATGATCTAAGTTAAGCAGAAAACGCAGAGAACAGAGCTCATATATAGCATGATCCCAATTTTATTGCTTTAAATAAAATTTTTATTTAAATTTTATATATCCCTACATAAATGAAGGAAGTACAGGAAGAAGGCACAGCAAGGCACTCTCGATGGTTGTCAAAGCTAATGGGGTTGTGATGATTTTTCTTCCTTTTTACTTCCCCACTTTCCACATTTTCCACAGTTGGCAAGTATTATTTTTAAATTAAAATAAATGACGAAGAGTGGCTTAAAAAAAAAAAAAGAACCGGGGCGCCTGGGTGGCTCAGTTGGTTAAGCGGCCGACTTCGGCTCAGGTCATGATCTCGCGGTCCGTGAGTTTGAGCCCCGCATCGGGTTCTGTGCTGACAGCTCAGAGCCTGGAGCCTGTTTCAGATTCTGTGTCTCCCTCTCTCTGACCCTCCCCCATTCATGCTCTGTCTCTCTCTGTCTCATAAATAAATAAACGTTAAAAAAATTAAAAAAACAAAAAAACCTTATGGGGCACCTGGGTGGCTCAGTCGGTTGAGCATCCAACTTTGGCTCAGGCAGTGATCTCAGGGTTCGTGAGTTCAAGCCCCACATCGGTCTTGCTGCTATCAGCACAGAGCCTGCTTCGGGTCCTCTGTCCTCCTTTCTCTCTGTCCCTCCCCCACTCACACTCTGTCTATCTCAAAAAAAAAAAAAAAAAAACACCCATAAAAAAGAAAACCCAAAAACTTAGGATGCCTGGGTGGTCAGTCGGTTAAGCATCCAACTTCGGCTCAGGTCATGATCTCGCAGTCTGTGAGTTCAAGCCCCTCGTCGGGCTCTGTGCTGACAGCTCAGAGCCTGGAGCCTGCTTCAGATTCTATGTCTCCCTTTCTGCCCCTCCCCCACTTGTGCTCTGTCTCTCAAAAATGAATAAATGTTAAAAAAAAAAAAAAACACCACTTATGGGGAAAAATAGTTCCTGGGGTCCATACCAGGAAGCCTGTGCCTCCTCTACCTGGGTCAAAGTTCCCTGGCCTGGGGTTAGAGGCTGAAATGTGTAAGTGGCCAGCTGGAGGTAGGCCCCTGGAGAAAGTGCGGGACTCAAGACAGCAGGGAGGAGGCAAGTCAAAGCCTGGCACCTGAGATTCTTAGCTAGACTCTGCAAGGTGTCTTTTTTTTTTTCCTCTATGATGTATTTCTTTTATTAAATATTAAATGCATGCATCAAAATATAGTATGTTTAAGGTATAGAGGATAAGAAAACTAACATCCCTGAGTCTACTGCTCAGATTAAGACACAGAACACCACAAATACACTTGAAGCATTCCCTGCAGGGTGTCTTAAGTGGACGATCAGGAGGCACTCTGCAGAGGGGTCAAAAGGGAAAAGCCTGTGAGGCAAGGCCTGAAATGCCCCGTAAACTCATTTATCCTCTTAGGTATGAGGCGCCTGGGATCCTATGGCTGCTAAAACTTATTGTATATCTACATCTACCCAAAATAAAGCTGCTTCAGCTAACGAAGGCACCTGGTTTCTTTGGCTTTTGGCGAGAATTACATCAGCTAAATCATGCATTTGTTCACTTTCCAGACACATATGGATGAGTTCCATGTACCCGTTGGGCACCCCAGCAGTGCCACACCTCCAGTGCTGGAGGCAGGTGACTTTAGGACACTGGTGAGTGCCTTGAAAGGAGGCAGCACTGAGGAGGGTGGAGGGTCTAACGAGGCTTCCTGGAAGAGGTCCCGTGTGAGCCAAGTCATGTGTGTGACAGGTACACAAGTTAGACTTCTTTGGTTGCAAGCAAGAGAAATCTGACTAAGCAAAAGAGGAACCCATTGGAAGGTGTTTTGGGGCTGTAATTGAAAACCCACCTCAAAACGGCTAAAACAAGGGGCACCTGGATGGCTCTGTGGGTTGAGCTTCTGACTTTGGCTCATGGTTCGTGAGTTAGAGCCCCACACCGGGCTCGCTGCTGTCAGCGCAGAGCCTGCTTTGGATCCTCTGTCTCCCTCTTTCTCTGTCCTTTCTCTCTCTCTCTCAAAAATAAATAAACATTAAAATTTAAAAAATGACTAAAACAAGATTTATTATGTCTTATCAGAAGTTTGGAGGGGCTCCTGGGTTGAACGTCTGACTCTTGGTTTCTGCTCAGGTCAGATCTCACACTTCATGAGATCGAGCACCACAGCTGTCCAGCTATGCACTGACAATGTGGAGCCTAAGCTTGGGATGTTCTCTCTCCTCTCTCTCTGCCCCTTGCCCAGCTCATGCTCTTCCTCTCTCTCAAAATAAATAAATAGACTTAAACAAAAAAAATTTTAATTAAAGAAAATGGTTGGAAATCCCAGTATTGGTTGACTCATTGACTTAAGAAAGTCATTACGATTCAGGTTCTCTCCATCTTTTTGCTCCATAGTCTTTGGTAAACTGGTTTGGACTTTAGGTAGTCCCCTCATGGCCAAAAGATAGCGTGTCAGCACCAGGCATTTCACCCACTCACACTCAGAGGCAGGAAAGAGAACGCCCCTTCCTCCTGTCCCTTCTCAGGAGGAAAAAGACACGTACACACCCCTCCTCCCCAAATCCTTCACTTGACTTTCTTTGTGTCTCATTGGTCAGAATGGAGTCACATGCTCCTATCTCAACCAATCACTGACAATGGAGCAGCCTAATAAAGTAGACTCCCTCCCTCCATACCCAGCTCCTCTAGAGTATATGGCTACCTGGTAGCTGAATGAAATCTGGATCCTGATAGCCAAGAAGAGGGATGTTAGGTGGACCACTGCAGAAAGAAAATGGGACCCAAAGAAGAAGCTGAACAACCCAGTTCTGGGAAGGGCAAGAACCACGGTGGCTCTGGAAGTCTTGGTGGAAAAACTACTAGGCAGTATCCTCCGGATGGACCCACCTGGGTGAAACAGCTCAAGCTGAGTCACTTGGCTTCAAGTTCAGGTTGAAATTCCTAGAAGACAGTCTAATTTGTCTGAGCCTGGCCACTTGACTGAATCCTGAATCACTTGCAGTGGGGAAGGGATGGTCTCCCAAGGGAACTTGGGGAGCTGCTTCCCCAAGAAGGCAGGGAGAGGGGAGCAGAAAGCCTCTGGGCTGAGATGAGTGGGAATGAGAGGAGCAGAGCCAGACCATGGATGGACTTGTAAGCCATGCTCAGCTGGAGGGACCTCACATCAGTGAGGATTCTTATTTGCAAGCAACAGACATCCAGCCTTGACTAATTTAAATAAAAAGCCCATCTATTTAAAAGTAACCCACGGACTCTCCCAGAGAGTTGGGGACTCCACAGACAGGAGCAATGCCCCAAACAAAGACAGACACCTCCAGTTTGTATTTCCAATATTCCTATCATAGCCGCTGCCCCACTGGCTCTGTCATTGCCACTGCCTCTGTCCTTGTAGGTCCATGCTTTTTTGCATCGCTAACTCCCACTTCAAAGTCTGGGTTACTGGCCTTGCCCAATCTTCCAGGAAGGATGGGAAAGTGAGGACTTGACCTTTCTAGTTTCCAGAGGGAGGGAAGGACTCATCTATATAAATTGGGAGATCTCCCAAATTCAGGAAGAGGCTTAAGCAGTTGGGTGGCCAAGAGGAGTGACAGATGTCCACAACATACTATCCTGAAGGCACCTGGGGGAAGACTGCCAGCTCCTGGGAACCAGGAACTGGGTCTTTTGTCCCCAGTGCCCTCCTGGCATGCTGCCTGGCCCGTAGGAAGGGGTGGAGTGAATGTTTGCTGAACTAATGCATGGTCTGTCAGGCCAGGGAGTGACGTGAGCAGACTTCATCAGAGGAGCCAATCGCCCCCAAGTCCAGCAGGAGGTGAGGGGGACTTGGGCTGAGGCCAGGGGAGCGGGCACTGGAGAGCTGTGTCTGCAAACACCTACCTCCTCGTCCCCCACAAACCTCTCATGTGACTGGGGGAGCTTGGTTTCCCACCAAATGGAATCCTGCCTCCTTCTGACTTCTTTCTCTTCAAATTTCCACCCTCCTCCCTACCTTCGCTCTCAGCTAATGACTCCCTTTTACTTCAGGGAGAAAAGAAACCTGGGAGGCTAACTCCATCATCTTGTCATTTGAACATATGGGATTCCCTCCTGTTGCAGCCTGAGAGGTAGTCCTTCAGCGCTGCTCTGGGTCTGTTGCTTTGGCCCCCTCACTCCTATTGCTTCCGTTTTTGTTCCTCTCTCTCCTCCTGAATCATGCCTACAAGCATGCAAACAGGCTCTAGTTTCTTCTGTCTTCAAAAAACAAACACCTGGGGCACCTGGGTGGCTCAGTCTGTTGAGCATCCGACTTTGGCTCAGGTCATGATCTTATGGTTTGTCGGTTCGAGCCCTGCGTCAGGCTCTGCGCTGACAGCTTTGAGTCTGCTTGGGATTCTCTCTCCCTCTCTCTCTCTCTCTCTGCCCCTCCCTCCCCCTCATTCAAAATAAACAATAAGTTTTAGGGGCACCTGGGTGGTTCAGTCAGCTGGGCGTCAGACTTTGGCTCAGGTCATGATCGCACCATTTGTGAGTTTGAGCCCCACGTCGGGTTCTCTGCTGTCAGCACAGAGCCTGCTTCTGATTCTCTCTCCGCCTCCCCCTTTCTGTCCCTCCCCACTCATGCTCCCCCCTCCCCTGCCAAATCAATAAACTTTAAACAACAACAACTTCCCAGGACCCCACGCCCCTCCAGGTGCTGCCCTGCTTCTCTGCCCCCTTCATAGCCAAGTTTCTGAATGAGTGGCCTCTGGGTGCTCCCTGACATCCCCACCCCACCCCACTATTCTTCCCTATCCATCTGAGGACAGGCTGGGCCATGTGACTGACATGAGTAGGAGTGCTATGTCCTGCTTGAAACAAAAGGCAGTAGTTGGCCATGTCCTCTGTCCCCTCTGCCACGAGACAGGCAGGGTTCTGGGCAGACGATGTGTTCTCTGCCCAGATCCCTGAGCAGAGCCCCTGCTGTCCCACCTGAGCAAGAAACCAGCCTCTGTTGTGAGCCACTGAGACCCCCCCCCCCAAGGGCCACTTGTGTCCTAACTTGTCCTGACTGACACAGTGCAGTCTCCCCATAGATTCCTCCCACTCTAGTATGCACTCTGTCCTGACCTTTCTCCCAGAAAGGAACTTTCTGGCATTACCAATCACCTCCATGTTGCCAGAGGACCGCACCTCTCTGTCCTCACGTAAACCCTCACAGCCTTCCTCTCAGCAGAGGCCACCTTTCTTCTTGAAACACTCTCGGCTTTGGTCACACCGCATGCCCTGGCTTTCCTCTGACGCCACGGGCCATGCCTTCTTTACATTCTAGAACCGTGTTCCCGGAGGCTTCCATCCTGTATCTCCTCTCTTGACTCTCACAGGTGACCTCATCCATTCCCACAGATTTGAATACCATCTCTAGGCTCATGAGTCCCAAGTGTACTTCTCGCCTCTGGGCTCCAGTTGGACAGCCAGCTGCCACCAGCTGAATATCTCTGTAAGTCTCCTCAGACTTTGTGTATCCGCAACGGAGCTCCTGTTGGCCCCTACCCCTGCTTTCCCAGGCTCCTCCAGTCTCACTGTACCCTCATCCTCTGGAACCACTCACTGTCCCTCACACTGGTCCCCCGTGTGTCCGGCCAGTTCTGCATCCTAGACATTTCTCCTTCTGTCCACTGCTCTCTGACTCCATGGCCTCGCCCCCTTCAGGCCCCCCACATCTCTCACGGATGACAACCGCAGGCTTCTCTGCCCCTCCTCTGGCTCCCCTCTAATCCATGCTCCAATAGCAGCCCCCCCCACCCCGCCCAAGTTCTATCATATTGCTCCCACTTCAGGCTCTTCAGTGGCTGCTTGCCACACCCAGAATTAGATCCAAACTCTTCAACTGAAGCTTTCAAGGCCCTCCAAAGCCTGCCTGTTGCCTTTCTAACGGCATCTCCTGCCCTTCCCTTCTTCTCTCATCTATACCAAGTTTGGTCCTGTCCCAGGGCCTTTGCACCTGCTGTTCCCTCTGTTCTTTGGCTCCTTCCTTTCCTTTAGGTTTCAGCTCAGGTGTCCCTGCTCAGGGAGGCCCTTCATGAGCACACAAGCGAATGTCAGTCTCCTTCCCTCCCATTTGTCTCCGTCTTAACTCCCTCATTGTGTCCACAGTGTCAACTACCCTGTGTCCGTTTGGGCTTGTCTGTTTCCTTTTGCTTAATCATCTCCCAGCTAGAACGTGTAGGTTCCATGAGGGAAAGGGCTGGATCCTACTATTGCAGCACCAAGCACAGAGCTGTTGTCAAATGAATGAAAGAGTCAGGGGGCAGATCCAGAACAGGGTGATCCACGGCCCGGATGTGCGTTCTGAATGCCTTTCTTTCACTGGCAGCGAGGAAAGGGTGGCTGTTCCGGGAACTAGGAACGAGGGCTCCTGGAAGAGACTTCTGCACCTGCTTTGCAAAGGCTGGGTCCCATCTCCTGTTTTGTGTCACCCAGTGCCAGGGCCTTCAGGATTTGGTAGATCCCCACCCCTACTCTCTCTCCCTCACCTCCCTTCAATGTCCCCCAGGCAGGCAATAGACACTTGCCCCTGAGGACAGTCCCATCTCCACAGAAGTTCACCTGCCCCACCAAATACACCTAAGATACCACTCCAGTTTCGGTGAGCCTGTTTGGTGCAGGTGGGTCCACAGTTTGCTGTGGTTTGGGAGGGAAGGACGGTAGCCTCCAGGGTTTGGAGGGAGGAGGCAGGACGCAGACCCTCCTCAAAACCTCCTGGGAAAAGCTGGCTCTCAGAGGCCCTTGGCCTTCAGCCTTGAGCTGCCACTGCCCAGATTCTGGGGCTCCCAAACTGAGGAGCAAATCTGAGTAACAGAGGACACATTTTATGAGCCCCAGAGGGACTTCCCGAGGTAAAGGCAGAACCTACATATCCTGGGCATTCTGCACAGAGCTGGCAGCTCCAGCTGGGGAAGGATGGACTGGGAGAAAGGCCAAAGTAGAGGGGTCAAGATCCCATCCCCACCCGCTGTGTCCTGGGGACAGGCAAGGCCTGGCAGGGAACTTGAACCTGGGTCTGAGCCTCGACTCAGTGTCCCATCTCGCAGGTCCCTCTGCCAGGCTTCTGGGGCCCAAGAGCACCAGGGTGGGTGTGGTGAAGGCCAGAGTCCGCTGGGGGTTGGGGAGAGCACACAGTCCTCCCCCTCATGAATGCCTCCTCTACAGCTCCCCCTGGGCTACAGTTCAGGGGCACAGCCTACCCGAGTGTTTCCAACACCCAATAAAGCAGGTGCTCTGCCTCCCAGTTCCCGGACTAAGAAACTGAGGCTTTGGAAGCTTAGTGATCTGTCCGAGGTGGCCCAGCTGAAATGTCTCTCGGTGGGGCTGCTCCTGAGGCCAGACAGTACCAGGGTACCCCCCCACCCAGGGAGGCACCCCACATCGAGAAGGTGGCAAACACAGCAAAGCAAAGATGGGGAGCCTGGTTGCTCCAGTGAGGCCTCCTGAGAGCACAGCAGCCCAGTTAGCGTGGCATCCCGGCCAGGCCTGCGCAGGGGGCTAGCCACGGCAGATGGAAGCCAAGGACTGTTCCAGTAAGGGGCCGCCCGCTTCCCAGCCAGGAGTGATCCCAGAGTAAGGACGTAATGCAGCACGTCAGGAGGAGAGCGGGCGCTAAAGGCAAAGCAAGAGTGAATGCCGAGATAAGACGGGGATATCACAGACCCGGGCCCTCTCTCTGGGCCGGAGCTCAGGGATGCTGCAGGATGAAAGGACCCAGGCTGCCAGCCCGTTGGTGGCATCCAGAGACAAATATGTGCTTGCATACACACATGTGCCTACGCAGATGCTGTGAACACGTGCACACCTGGCCGTGTACACACACAGGTAAACGCACAGAAGCACACATGTGCATAGGCATGCCCAGACCCATGTGCACACATGTACACATGCTCTGTCTAGGCCCAGGCTTGCCTCTGGGGCTGCAGGCACTAGACCTGAGGTGTGGGTGTGGGTGCCTAGAGAACATTCCTGCTTCATGCCTGCCTGCTTGTCCCCTCCCCTGCCTGTGCCCAGAGATTTTTGTGTGTGTGTGTGTGGGGGGGGTGCAATTTGGCCCTAGGTAGGGTGACGGACTTGTGCTGGTTTGTTTGGGACTTTACGGTTTTAGCACTGAAAATCCGGAGTCCTGGGCAAAGCCACATTGATCACCTGCCCCACGTGTTGGACAGGCCTGATGTGTATGTGCCCCTGCAGAGTGCTCCTCACCATCTGTCCCCTTGTGATGGCCCAGGGGCCCTCCAGAGAAAGCCAAGGCCCAATCTACTCTTATTAGAGACCTCAGTACTAATGAGAACCACTATGTTTATTGAGCACCTACTATGAGCCAGGCCCTTGGCCTAGGGTTTTCTTCTTCTTCTTCTTTTTTTTAATGTTTACTGATTTTTGAGAGAGAGAGAGAAGGACAGGCAGAGAGAGAGGGAGATACAGAATCCAAAGGAGGCTCCAGGCTCTGAGCTGTCAGCACAGAGTCCTACACAGGGCTTGAACTCACAGATGGTGAGATCCTGACCTGAGCGAACTCTGACGCCCAACCGACTGAGCCACCCAGGAGCCCCGTAGGGTTTTCTTCTTAAAAGAAACACATAGCAAGCTCCTGGGTGGTTCAGTTGGCTAAGCATCCGACTTTGGCTCGGGTCATGATCTCAAGGTCTGTGGGTTCAAGCCCTGTGTCGGGCTCTGTGCTGACAGCTCAGACCCTGGAGCCTGTTTCAGATTCTGTGTCTCCCCGTCTCCCTCTCTGCCCCTCCCCTGCTCACTCTCTGTCTCTCTCAAAAATAAATAAGTAAATTAATAAACAAACAAACATACATGAAAGAAAGAAAGAAAGAGAGAAAAACATGACTGTGTTCTAGGCACCGTTTTAGGCCCTAGGGCACAGCAGGGAACATAGCAGACAAAATCACCGTCAGTGGGAAGGGACAGAAAAGGAACAAGAGAAATAAATAAATGATGTACTTTATTAGAAGAGCATAAATGTTAGGGAGGAAAATTAAACTGAAGGAGACCATTTAAAATAGGCTGCTGGGGATGTGCCTGGGTGGCTTAGTCAGCTGAGCAATCGACTTGATTTCACCTTGGGTGGTGATCCCAGGGTCGTGGGATCAAGCCCCGTATCGGGCTCCAGGCTGAGCATGGAACCTGCTTGGGATTCTCTCTCTTCCTCTCTCTCTCTCTCTCCCTCTATCCTTCTCCCCCTCTCCCCAGCTTGTGGTGTCTCTCTCTAAAAAAATGTAAAAAATAAATAAGACAGGCTGCTAAGGAAGGCCTGACTGAGAAAGTGACTCTGTGAGAGACCCCAATGTTGGGGTGAGGGCAGGGGCCCCACAGGTATCCTGGAGCATGGGCAGTGCTCCAGAAGGAGAGAGCAGCAAAAGGCTGGAGGCAGGACGCGCCCAGCACGTGAAAAGAGGGAGAAGAAAAGGCTGGGGGAGGGAGGAGAGGTGGCGGCCAGGGCCCTAGTGAGGACTAGAAGGTCTTACTGAGCACGATGGGGCCAAGGGGGTTTGATCAGAGGCGCCACGTGCTCTGACTCAGACTTCTGCTGCTGTGTCAGTGGAGATGTAGGGGCAAGGGTGGGAGCCCGGGGACCACACAGGAGACTATGGCGATGGGCCAGGCAAGAGATGATGGCGGCCCAGGCTGGGGTGGTGGCCGGGAGACAAGGGTGGGTTCTGGGTATGTCCTGAAGCTGAGCCCACAGGGCTCCCGGCAGACTGGGTATGAGGTGAGAGAGAGGAGTCGGCGTGACTCTGAGGTTCTCACCCCAGCTGCCAGAATGAAGGAGCCGCCTTCACCTGAGACGGAGAAGATGCGTGTGGAGGAGGCCTGGGGGGCCGGGGAACGGCGGCTCACCTTCGGACAGATTGCGTGGGATGGACGGAGAGATGGGGAGGCAGGTGGATTACAGGCATCTGCAGCGGGGGCCCGCGGAGGGAAGCCCTGCTCTGCCCAGGCTGGCTGCCTCGTCTCCGGGGCTGGGCCGGGCGGGGGCGCTATAGGAAGTGGCCTGCACTTGGGTGTGGCATGCAGGGACAGTGCCAAGTGGCCTGGGGCGCCAGTCGCTCTGTGAGCACAGCCAGCCTGGCCCGAGGCTGTTATCTGACCGGCAGAGCCATTTGGTTAGCATCGATTGGCTTAGAGAGGAGCAGCTGGCAAGGCCCGGGCAGGAGGGAGGGGATGCCTGGCCCTGTGCAGAGGGAGGGCGGGCTGTGGAGCCGGAAGGATAGGCCACATGGCTGACAAGTCTCTGAGGCTCAGAGAGCCCCTAGGGACCTGCCTGGGGGCCTTGGGGGGATTCCAGTCCATGGGGCTGTCCCTGCGGGGGTGTCGACAGAGGTGCCGCTTTGGTGCCAGCAGGTGGCAGACTCAGGTCAGGGGGAGGTCTGATGAGGTCTGACTCAGGTCAGATGAGGCTGCCCTGCCTGCCCCATGCAACTTGGAGCTCCTGGATTTGAGGTCAGGGGCGTGAGGCCTGCTCTCCCACCCTCTTCACCAGCTGTGTGGCCACTTCTCTGCGGGTGCCTCATTTCCTCTGTAGTGGTGTGGTAGTATGGGGCTTCCATGTAAAGAACCTGGTGCATGTTTAGGAGTGGGTCCTCATTGGTTAGCTCCCTTCCTGGGGGGAAGCTGAGGACCCCTGCCATTCTAGACATTTCTAGACATCTGGCCTGGGACGGGAGCAGGGGTCCTGTCAGTGCTGGTTCCAATGGGGACCTTTCTGGCCTCCCCAGGCCTAGGTTTCCCCAGCCTAGCAGGGCTGGTGTTACAGCTTCTTTGGGATCTCTGGCTACTTGGGGGCTGATTGAGGGGGACTGGGGTAAGATGTGGGCACACTGCCGGTTTCCATACTTCAGTGCCTTTGTACACACTGTGCCTTCTTCCTGTTATGCCTTTCCCACACACCCCGCTAGGTCCAGCCCCACAGGGACATGCATAAGCACATCTGGGGCTGCCGAATAGACTGGGTGAGGTGCTGACCATGCTCAGGCCACTCACCCGCTGCCCAGCGGGTGAAGGGTTTTGGGGTTTGGAGGAAGGAGAACTTGCATACAATAGAATCTCTACTGTGTATCCTCTATACTGGCAGGAGAGCAGAGGGCTTAGTGGAGGAGGTGGTGTAGGGGTGGCAGGGACGTTTCCTGAGCTTCTTACACACACACACACACACACACACACACCCATTAGCACCTGCTCTGGGCCCCAGCACCTGGTCAGACTGCCTGGTATTGTGAGACCTCCTATCTGCTAACGAACCCAGGAGGACTCACCCCGGCTCATCCCTGGGCTCCTCCTTGCCCTATCACATTGGACATTCTAGGACTTGAGGCAAATATTGAATGGAGGAAGGAATGAATGAGGCAGAGGAGCCTCAGGTGAGCTCAGATGTGGGGTGGGGGGGGGGGGGCAGGAGCTTGGGAGTCCGGGTGCATGCCCCTGGAGGAGAGCTGAAGGAGGAGAGCCTGAGGAAGGGGGAGCCCAGCCTGGCTTTCTTCAGCCCCCTCAGGCAGAGCAACCCCTGCCGCACCCAGGAGGGGGCTGAGGAAGCAGATGGGAGGGGGCGCAAGGCTCCTCCTCAGAGACTTACATGGCTGCTAATTTGCAGTCTTAAAATGCACGGCAAAGGCACCGGCCTCGGTGTTAGTACATTAATCAGGCAATCAGTGGGTTGGGGCTCCCACCAGCACTCGGAGGGGGCACAGGAGAAGCTGTAGCTCCTGCCTGGAAAGAAACCCAGCAGGCTTCCAGACCCGGGGCACCCGCCAGCTCAGGCAGGGGTGCCAGAGGTGGGTGAGCTTGTCTGGGAGGGTTAGTCTGGGGCCTTGGAGATGTGACCAGCTTCCGGGGTGGAGAAGCAGACTCAGCTGAGACCCACCCCAGCACCCAGTGGAAGGGGGCAGGGGTAGTGCAAGGGCAGCTTCCCTGGCCTGGGTCCCTGGCATCTGGGCAGTACTGAAGGACGGAGAGCAGCTCCAAGCGTTGGCCGGGGCCCCTGCCTCCTTCTGGGACCCTCTGGGAGGAAGGGAATGGGTGGCTCCTGCCCTGGGTCCTGCATTTACCCAACACACCTGCCAAAGTGTGTTCACAAGCTGGCCGCTCTGCCCCGACCTGGATTTTTGGGCATTTGGCTTTTCCCCGAAATGGAGATCTCTGCCTAGTTTCCCTGTACCCCAACATTCCCTGGGGCACCTGTCTAAGGAAAGGGTGTGGCTCTCCATGGGGTCCCCCAGCTTTTCTGGGGACATTTGAGAGAACCCCAGCCCAGGGGCCTCACAGAGACATAGCCACAACAGCAGGGAGAAGGGTCGTCTGCCCCCATCAGGTCAGGGGGCAGGAGAACCCCCTACGACCACACAGTAATTCTGAGGATCAGAGCATCGCGAGCAGAAGCACTTTGTAAACTTCATAAGCTGCATAAATGTCGAGCGGTATTAGTGCTGAGCCTGCCACAGCTTACCCCTGCCCCCACAGTGAGTGTCCCTCTGCTGCCAGACTTCAGGAAAAGCCTCTTTCTTTGCAGTCCCACCCCCCGCCCCCAGGGTCTGGTGTGGCACTGTGTGTCCCACAACCACAGGTGCGTGGCCGTGGCCTGGTCCCTTTCAGCACAGTGAGCACTGTGATCGCCCCACCGAGCGGCAGGGCAGGGGCCGCTTCCGGGGGGGCAGGGTCCCTGGGAGACAGCAGCCTGGCCAGGGGTAAGGAGTGCGAGCTGAGAGTAGGGAAAGGGAGTGTCAGTCTCTGTGGAAGGTGCAGACAGTGTGAGTTGGGCCTTCATCCCAGCCCTGGCTTTCGGAGGCTCGAGGCATCGGGCAGGCTCCCCGAGAGTCAGCTGAAGCTTGGGGTCCAGGCTCCTGTCCCCCCCGTCCACACTCTTGCTTCCCCCTGCGGGGCTGGGACCCCCCCCCTGCCAGACCAAGGTGGGGAGTGGGGGGGCCTGGAGGTCAGACCCGAGCCTCCACATGGGGCAGGCTAGCATAGCGATCATCTCCTACCCACGTTACAGAGAGGGAAACTGAGGCTGCGGAGGCACCAGCCTCAGGCTTAGCCTGCAGGCTGTGCAATGGTCGTGGTGACTGAAGACACTGCAGGAGCCACATGGAGCGCAGGAGCCCAGCCCAGGAAGGTTCCTCACAGCTGCACTGCCACCGCCACCACTGCCACCGAGGTCATAATTGCTCTGAAATCGCAACCGAACCCAATTATGCAAAAACAAAATTATATGCGATGATTTTTATGTTGGAAACGTTTGGTGGAAGCCGGGTGATTACAGGGGGACGGGAAGCAGCTGCCACTCTCTGGGAGCCCATAACTCCCAACAGCTGGGAACTGTCACTTATTTACGATGCCATTTCTGCCAGGAACGAGGGGGTGGTGGCTAGGCCTGCCTGAGCCTGACCATCAGACTAGGGCAGCAGCAGGGCCTCAGAGCCTGGCCCAGTGGCCCCTCTGAGGCTGGGAGTGGGGCGGGTCTGAGATCGGCCGGGAGGGTAGGTTCTTTCTACATGCTCTGGGCATCGCTGACGGCAGCGAGACTCGGCTGAGCTGCCGGCAGCCCTGACCTCTCCCCAGAGGCCCGGCTGGCCAAGCTGGAAGGGACGGGCAAGAGGCCAACCCAGGCGGGGATGAGGTGGCTGCCGGGCCCTGCGGGGTGGGGCTCTACCAGCCTGGAGCCTGTCTTTCCCACGCCGGCGCGCCTGCCGGGCAGCCTGGGGCAGCTGCGACCCTGGAAAAAGGCAGGTAATGATGATCGTCCATAATGAGGCTGCTCCGATAATGAGCACGGGGCTATTATCCGACCACAGGCTGGACACATCCGAAAATAAATTATTTTAAGGATCCATTAACGAATGCCTAATTAATGCCCAATTAGAGGGAAGCTACAGAGGAAATGCTCGGGACAGTCGAGAGGCGAGGCCTGGTTTGCAGCCACAGCCTGGGAGTTTAGGTGGGGAGAGGGGAGAGGCCAGAAGGTGGACCTGATGGGGGGCAGCAGCTAGCTCCTGGTGGGGGTGGTGGGGGTGGTGCAGAGCCTGGCCACCCTGATGCCTCCCCCAGTCCACACACATGGGTCCTCTTAGTACATCCTCACGGCACTGGAGGGGACAACTAGTATTATTTAGAAACTGAGGCCCAGAGAGTTTGTCACATATTTGAGGATGCGGGAGGCATGGTAAATGAGACCTCTTTTGAGATGAACTTTGGTATCGTGCATGCATGCTTGCCTTGTTATTGAGAACAAATACAGAGACTCCTCAGGCCTCCGTATGTTTACTTTGCTAGACCCGGAGTCTGCCCCACTATCTGTTCATGTGGATAACAGCGAGTGAGTGACAGAGCTGGAACAGGAACCAGAGGCTGGCTTCTGTGGCCTGGGGTTGTGAGCCCCACCCCCCACCCCCCGCAGGGCTGACAGAGCCTGAGGGGGCAGGACTAAGGATGGCAGGCAGCCCAGGCTGGGGAATAGAACCCCCAGTACAGGTGCAGGGCCCCAGTGTTATCTCACGCCAGGTGCGGGCCTGGCTTGGGCTTGAGCCCTGCCTTCCTCCCATCTGGAGCCTCCCCCAGGGGACTGCCGTCCCAGACTGCCGAGTTCGGCGCAGGCCAGGACAGAGCCTGGCCTGGGAGGGTGGCACACCCACCAGCCCCGCACCCCGTCTGTCCCCCGCGTCCCCCCGGCCGACCCTGACCTGGCTGTGCTCTGTCTCCCCGCCAGGGTGCTGTGTGGAACTGTTGCTGCTGCTGCTAGCCGGGGAGCTGCCCCTGGGCGGCGGCTGCCCGCGGGACTGCGTGTGCTACCCGGCACCCATGACAGTCAGCTGCCAGGCGCACAACTTTGCCGCCATCCCCGAGGGCATCCCGGAGGATAGCGAACGCATCTTCCTGCAGAACAATCGCATCACCCTCCTCCAGCAGGGCCACTTCAGCCCCGCTATGGTCACCCTGTGGATCTACTCCAACAACATCACCTACATTGACCCCAACACCTTCGAGGGCTTCGTGCACCTGGAGGAGCTGGACCTTGGCGACAACCGGCAGCTGCGGACGCTGGCCCCGGAGACCTTCCAGGGCCTGGTGAAGCTCCACGCCCTCTACCTCTATAAGTGCGGGCTCAGTGCCCTGCCGGCAGGCATATTCAGTGGCCTGCACAGCCTGCAGTACCTCTACCTGCAGGACAATCACATCGAGTACCTCCAGGACGACATCTTTGTGGACCTGGTCAACCTCAGCCACCTGTTTCTCCATGGCAACAAGCTGTGGAGCCTGGGCCAGGACACCTTCCGGGGGCTGGTCAACCTGGACCGGCTCCTGCTGCACGAGAACCAGCTGCGGTGGGTCCACCACAAGGCTTTCCACGACCTCCGCAGGCTGACCACCCTCTTTCTCTTCAACAACAGTCTCTCCGAGCTGCAGGGTGACTGCTTGGCGCCCCTGGCCGCCCTGGAGTTCCTCCGCCTCAACGGGAATGCTTGGGACTGCGGCTGCCGGGCGCACTCCCTGTGGGAATGGCTGCGGAGGTTCCGCGGCTCCAGCTCTGCTGTCCCCTGTGTGTCCCCCGAGTCACGGCAAGGCCAGGACCTGAAGCTGCTGAGGGCCGAGGACTTCCGGAACTGCACGGGGCCGGCGTCCCCGCACCAGATCAAGTCACACACGCTCACCACCACCGACAGGGCCGCCCGCAAGGAACACTACCCGCCCCACGGACCCGCCAGGGACAAGGGCCACCCGCACGGCCATCTGCCGGGCTCCCGGCCGGGCTCCAGGAAGCCCGGCAAGAACTGCACCAGCCACAGGAATCGCAACCAGGTGTCCAAGGCAGGCGCTGGGAAGCAGACCCCCGAGCTGCAGGACTACGCCCCCGACTACCAGCACAAGTTCAGTTTTGACATCATGCCCACGGCGCGGCCCAAGCGGAAGGGCAAGTGTGCCCGCAGGACCCCCATCCGTGCCCCCAGCGGGGTGCAGCAGGCCTCCTCGGGCCGTGCCCTGGGAGCCTCGCTCCTGGCCTGGATACTGGGGCTGGTGGTCACTCTCCGCTGAGGACCTGCGGCCCCAGCACCCAGCACTGCCAATGTCCACCAAGGAACAGAATTTCTTTTCTTTTTTTTAACAAGCGGAGGATCTGCTGGGTTTCAGGCAAAGGCTGGTAAAGCCTTTGGCTGCTGTCTGGGCCCTGCCCGGTGGATTATAAACCCACAGTGTACAGCCCCAAGTGGGAAGGGATTAGCGCATCATACCCTGCTGTCCCGGCCAGGCCCTGCCGAGCACCCATGGACAGCACCCATCCAGCAAGGCAGTTAAAGCACGCAAAGTGAATCCTTCATTAGCAACCATGGGACGGTGCCCCACAGGAGCTGGGCTCTGTGGAATCCCGGTCGTTGGAGAGGTCTGAAGGGCCCCCCGCCACTCCTGGAGGAAGCAGGACTCAGGAGAACAGACGAGGCTCACCCAAGAGGCTGGCTCCACCAGCCACCTGGAAGCACAGGAGCAGGTGGCATTTTGGCTCTTGCCTGAGGCCACGTAGTCAGCCTGCCCTAAATCCAACCCTCAGTCCCTCCCTCGGGGGTAAGGCCTCATTCCTGACGTCTCAGGCTACCCTGGCAGACCCAGGCCTAGCTGCTGGGCTCCAAGAACCAGTTACCAAAGGAAAGATCATCAGAGGCTGAAATTTAGAACTGCGTCAAGTGCAGTGAGGCTCTCACAGGAGGTGCAGTTTTATAACTACGTCCACTTATATATATACACACTCTCTACATATATATACACACAAATGCACAGCCCCCCCCCACCGCCCCACTCCCCTACCAGACTGTATGTCTTCTCATGTTTATAAACTATACGGAAAACTATTATCTGTTGAACTAAGGATTGTATTGGTGATTTCTAGCAAGAAAAGAGTCACAGGATTTTTTGTCTAGAATCCCAACCTGGCAACAACAGTCACCGTGTAACCTGGGCTTGCCAGGGCCTAGGGCAAAGGGTCAGTGGGAGGGGTCAGGGAGAAGGGGAGGCAGCAAGAATCACTTCAGGGGACCAATCTTCTTAGATGTTCAGAGCATCACCTTGTTTTTATATGCAACACAAGTCCGGCTGCCGCCCCAGAGCATCCCATAACCCCCACCGTACTAGCTAGCTGTTGTCGTCAGGGCGAGAAGTGAGAAGCAGCTCATTGGACGTCAGGGAGCCAGGCCCGGGGGCCGGGCTTGACGGAGAAGGGGAAGGAAGGGACTTTGGGTCTCTTTTGCTGATGGGCAGGAAGCATCCACAGTGTTAGCCCAACAGGCTGGACAGTGTCGTCAGCCTAGCGTTTTGCCAGCAATGGTCTGGACAGGCCAGGGAGACTCTGGGCATGAGCCCAGGCCTCCAACATGGCTCAGCTGCTGAATTTTTCCTTGAGGCTCTTTGATGGCCATCCCAGCAAGGGTCCTGTATACGTGGCAGGAGGGAAAGCATCAGGTGGCCTTAGCAGAAGGGGGACAAGAGGGCATTTCAAGAACCATCTCAGGCACTTCTGCATAACGGAGGCCCCATCCCTCCTGGCCCTTCTGAAGATGCCCAGGGACGGGCAGAGGTTGGGGGGGGGGCCAGACTCAGGGGTCAGGAATGGGGACGTGCAGGGAGTGGAGCAGGCAAGCCCAAATAGGGGACAGTGGCTCTGGTCAAGTCTGGCCATGCTGCTGGCCAGGGCCCCTGGAGACACAATCTCCTTTGAGCTTTCCACAAACCTGAACTCCCCACCAGAGAGGATGTGTGTGAGGAACAAGAAACACTGAATCCAATTAAGAGAGAAAAATAATAATAAAATTTCTCTTGGACAAGAACCTTGTTTCTCATTTCCTAACCCTGCATTCCTGAAATGGTGGCAGATCCCAGATTTTGGTGGGGTGGGCGAGGCCGGCCGGGCACAGCACGTTTGTTGGTGGGAGGAGCCGTGTGGGGCAGAGGCACACTGACTCACTGGGATGCACACGTGCACACGCGTGCGAGCACACACACACACACACACACACACACACGCTTGTTCTCTGTTCCATGGTCCTTCCCTCGCCCTCACAGACATGACTCACTTCCTACACTCTGGCTGCGCTGGGTCAGCCCAATCTCCGTGGCTCTCCCTGGAGCAGGCCGGTCCTGGATCCTTCCTGGCCTGTGCCCAAGAGCCTCACCTGCGGCACCTGAGCTGTTGACTGTTCGGGGGCTCAGGAGTGCCTGGAAGGGAGCTGCCAGTTCCCGGGGCCCACTGGGGTTTCCAGGAGGCTAGGGACCAACCCAGATGGCAGCAGATGGGGTCTGGAGGCTGTCCCTGCCTCTCTTGCTTCAGAGAAAGGAGGCAATTCTCCAGATAAAGAGGGGAGGGCTGTGTTTTCAGGCCTGGCTGAACAAATCTTCCTTAGTCCAAAGCCGGAAACATGCACTAAAGGGAGTTCGGTGACGGCAGAACAAATCGTCCGCTCTCCGGTGGCCTGCCTGCTCTTACCCAGGCGGGTGTCAGGGTCCAGCTGTCCCTTGGAACCCGAGGATGTTGTTACTTTGTTGACTTCATTTCCAACTTTAGACAGCAAAGCCCTCAGTGGGAAAATCGAGTCCGAGCACTTTATTCATTTTTTTTTTTTTTTAAAGACTTAGTCCTGTAATACGAAAGTGAAATGTCAGTACGAGAAATGCTAATGTTTTTTAAATGATCCACTTCTGTCAAGTGCAGCACGGTCTCTGGTTGCCGACTGTTGTTAGAGGCAAGGCAGAGGGGCCCAGGACGCCAGGTATATTTTTAGCAGCTCTCTCCTCTAAGAGATAGAGGGAATAAAAGCAGCTCTATCGTGGATGACATCACTTGTCACTCAGAGGCTCACACGCTACGCAGTTACGATGACACCATTGCCCAGAGCGCCAGAGCAAGTTGACAAGCCAAGGGCTAGACGCAGCGTCCCTCCTGGGTGGTTCAGGGAAGGGCGACGTGGGTTCTTGCCCCTGGGAATCCTGTCCTCCTCCGAGGGGCTGAGGCCACCCCTCCTTCGTTCCCCATGGGGCCAGCCCCTCCGCCATCTTCGCTCAGCACATTCCCTGCGCCCCGGGAGAGAGCCATCTCCCCTCCTCCCTCTCTCCCCTCCTGCCACACAGTCCTCCACTTTAGGGGGTGGCCTGGGAGAGGGGCTGGGTGGCCACTGGTGGTCTCAGTGGCTCTCCATAGAAGCTCTTCCCTTGACCCCAGAGCTCAGTTGGCTCCTTACCTTTCATTCAACAAGTGCTGATCAAGGGCCTACATGTGCCAGCCATTGGCCTAGGCTCTGGGGACATAAAAGTGGGAAGATGTGACTCTCCTATTAGGACCACAGGGTCTGGATGTGGAAACAGGTATGAGACTGGTGCCTCTGTTAGCGCCCCGAATCATGAGAAAGTCAACTGAGGACAGTCTAGGAGGACTTCAAGGAGGAGGTGACACCCCGTGGCTCTCAGAGGATGAGGAGGTGGCCAAAGAAGAGTGTGGGGAGTATTTCAGGCAGAGGGCTGGAGGGCCACAGCAGCCCCATGCTGGTTTGGGGTATCAGCAAAGAGCTGTGAGTCAAGGGCTGGAAACCCTGGGTGGGGGGGCATGGGAGGCAAGACTGGCAATGGGAAGGCTGGGGGGAATCCTACTCAGGGACTTGGATTTGCTCGGCAGTGGAGGTGTGGCCCCCTCTGCAGTCCTCTTCCCTACCCCCCCCCACCCCCCAGCGTTTCTCCAGGCACGCGGTCCCCACTCGTGGCATGCTTGCCAATGTTCCTCAACAGTGGGTTTCATCATCCCAACTTGCCTCTTCTGCTCAGCCAGATCCTTCCCTCGTGCCAGCAAGCTGGAGCGCTCCCTGGAAATCTGCCTGGGCCGGAGTCCCATTCCCAGACACCTGCTGCTTCCAAGCTCAGAAAGTATCCCGCAGCCGCTTCATCTCCCGTGCCCCCCCTTTCCCATCCATGAGGGGCTCAGCCCTCAGCCCCTCCCTTGCTTCCAGGCGTGGCCACCCAACACCCCCGCGGCCACGTCTGTCTGTGCCTGCTTTGGCTGACCGTCAGCAATCCCTAGAACCCCCCCCCCCCAACCTCCCCCCAGACTGCATCTTCCCTTTTCTCTCCTGGTAGGTGCTGTTCATTACCAGGGAGCCAAGAATCCCATTAAGCAAATGTTAACTTGTCACCTAACTAATCACCCAGCACTCTGCCACCATGGCAAATGCAGTTCCAGAAGGCCTGCGGGCGAGTTCGAGAGGGCCTGCGGGGGTGGCCAGGAAAGCTTCTCAGAGGATGAGATGTAGGGCTGGGGGTTGGAGAGGACACGTTTGCTGGGAGGGCTCCCTGGAGGCAGCAGCAAATCTTTCGTCATATTTTCACCACCACCACTCCCAAGGTTGTCCTTACTGGTCCCTTCTGGGACCCAGCTCCGCAGGGCCCTACTCCACACTGACCCAGGGGATGCCAGCCTTTCTCTGTCCATATTCTTTGATTGACTGAGGTGAGTGCCCATTTTGGTGGTGTCCAGGCCAACATCTATTGTTGAACCTCTTGACCTGGCTGTGCCTACATTCTGGCTCATGTCCTCCCAGTCTGCTCTCTGGGCCCACCTTCCTCTACGTAGGACTTTAGCCCGTTCCTCCACCCCATGTCACCAATCCCCCACTATCAGCTTGTAATCGGCCAATTTTCTTATACCTTCTGTCGACTTGGAAAATATCTCAAGAACTCTTTGTGCATTAAAATATCCTTTACAGCTCCATGCTCGATATCTCTTTCTGCTCCCCTAATTGTCCCTTTTAACTCACTGCACTTTTGGAATAAATCTCATGGTCTCCCCTTTGCAGGCTGTGAATAAACATAGGCTCTAAGAAAACATACATAAACATCTATTGTTGGCTGAAGAACTCCCCACACCATCAAAAAGGCAGGAACAAAAGGGAGGCTCAACACAAGGCATGGCCACCTGTACCTTCTCCCTCAGACTGTCCTCACCTGTCTCGTTCAAAGGGACCGCTGGACCCAGGGAGGCTTATGGCCCTAAAATGTTCCCTCGTCGAAGGGACCAAGGATGCCCCAGGGGAAAGCGAAGTCAGTAGCCGTGTGCCCTGTTGACAGGGCTCCCTCCCAGAGCAGCGAGGGAGAGGTGAGAACAAAGAGACCCCTGTGCAGGCAGCAGTGGCTAATTCAAGTGGCATTTCAGTGGGCTGGTCCACAAGGCCCCTTACCTCCAAAAGAAGTGGGTCAGCCTCCTCCAAGAGCAGCAGCAGCCTGCTCTGATGCGGCCTGCCCCCTATCTCTCTCATTTCAGCTCTCATTGCTCATTAGAGCTGTTAGTTTCTAAGCACCGGCAGGGTGGGGAAGGCTGTGCCTTTTGTGTCGCGGATTACTGTGTGGCAGTGTGCACACTAATGGCATGCCCGAATGGCAGAATTTGACATTAGTGCTGCAAAATGTGCTTGGGTCACAGCGCTTTCCAAATTGGCTGAGACTCCACGCCACCCCCTCCTCCTTCACCCAGGCATCCCAGGGGGACCCTGCCAGCCACAGCTTCTGCTGCTTCCTCTCAGGGCCTCAGAAAAGAGAGAGGAAGCGAGAGATGTAGGAAACTCTTCAAGCTCTGTAAGTACCATTTCCCAGGAGGCGGGCTGTAAGGAAGAAGGACACGCAGGTGCCCCGGGTCTAAACAGGTGGGAGGCCTCCGAGGCCCCCGGCTCCACATCATGAGACCTCCCCCACCCAGGCTCGGGCACGATCACCGGCAAGACAGCGATGCCCTCCGAGTGGCAGCTGACTGGACATTGAGATGTGAAGCCCCCAAGTGGCCACTAACCTTCCAGCCAGAGAGAGGGGACAGGACAGGGTTAGTCACCAAGGAAGACCTTCGTGGTGAGGAGGGGTCAGCAGGACAAGTCCAGAGAGGGACCCGTGGGGACAGGGGAAGGGGTCGGGCGTGGACTGGACGGGCAAGGGAAGGTGGAATCTGAGCGAGACCCCAAAGGGTGCACACATAGTGTCACTAGGAGACATGAAGAAGCACAGCGCTAGGGGGCAGTCATGTCACCAGTGGGTCAGAGGCAGAGAAAGATGCAGACAGGACGGTGCAGAGACATTTTGCACACGCAGGCACGCGCACATCACGTGGCCACCACGTCCTGTCCCTGTCCCTTGTGTAGCTGAGCGTGGGACCTTCACCCCATCCATGGGTCTGATCT
Organism: Acinonyx jubatus; assembly: GCF_027475565.1. NCBI lineage: Eukaryota > Metazoa > Chordata > Mammalia > Carnivora > Felidae > Acinonyx > Acinonyx jubatus. Next base: position 14,482,864 of record NC_069397.1, read on the forward strand.
CCAACCACGTGCAAGGCCCAGACAGGCCCTGAAATGCCAGGAACAAGAATGCCCATCCACGAGGGGCTTGCCTTCTGGCTGATAGCCCCTTTTATTTGATTACACAGGGGGTGATCAGGAGAGGGGCAGAGGGCCGCCTCTCCCCACCCACTGGTGACCATCCATCAGGGATGAGGGAGCAGATTCTGGTCTGAGCCATGGGGCCTCCACATTTCCCATTGGGCCTTGACCCTGAAGGGTTTTGTCCAGCTCCCAGCACCACGGAGGTTCTGAAGAGGCCGAGAGCCCTTAATCTCCGACCCTGTGCCTGTCTAGCACGTGCCTCTGAGCTCTGAGCTCCCGGCCAGCTGGGCTGCATTGACATTCTCCCCCCACACTCAGGTCACAGGGGTCTCCAAGGTGTTTTTATTCTTTATCCTGGCGTCTGAGCCTCAGAGGCCCAGTTCCCTGACCCCTCGTCTCGCCTGCCACCCGGAGAGTCTCGCACTTTTTATCTGTAGCATTTAAAGTGCCACCAAGCGTCTGGCACTTTGCAAGCCTAAGACACAGGCTTTTCTAAATTTCGACACCAGCCCCCTTTCCAGAAGCTCCCGCAGGCTCGCCTCCTCACCTGTGTCCCTGCCGGCCGTGACCTGAGTTCACGGGAAAGAGGCTCACACCCATCCTGGGTGGGCCCCACTTTGCTCCCAGCTCCACGCCCACAGAAGGGGGACGGGTGGGGACTGGCTTCTGCCGGAAGTCGCCATAGGTGCAGCTGCCGTGACCACCACGCCTCCGAGCTGCCCCTAATCCCAGATCCGTCCCCCTGTCCTTCCGTCTCTGCTCCACCGCCCCACAGAACGACCCTCCTGGCCTCACAGGCGGTGCATGCGGGGCATTGGGATCCAGCTCCTATGGATCCCAGCTTCACACTGGGCTCAGCACTGGCAGCGGCCTCCCCAGGGCCCGGTCAGGAGCTGCCTCCTTTGCTTCCCCCCCACACACACACTGGCCTTCTCACTCACAGATGCTTCATCCCTCGGTCTCTGACCCACTTCAGCTGCTGACATGGCTCCTGCCAGGCCACAGCCCTGTCTTCCTGCAGATCTTTCCTCCTCAGGAACTGGGTAGTATTTCTGATTTTTTTAAAGCCCCCTGGGAGACACAACCTCATTACTAACTGGGAAGTGTCACCTCTGAGGAGGTTTGATTGGAACCCCCATTTTACAGATGGAGAAGTGGCCCTCCTGGTTATTCAAACCTGTGCTTCTAAGTCCAAGGCAGGGGCTCTTCTCCAGCACGGTCCCGTGCTGCCTTCTCCCACCAGTGGAAGATCCCATCCCATGTGACCCATGGCTAAGAGTGGGATCACTCTGGGGGGGCATCATGTCCTTCCCACCCCCAGGAACTTCAAGCTCAGAAGAATTGATTTGCAAAAGTCCTGGAGAAGAAGTCAGAAGTTTTTCCTAGCAGTTTTCTGCTCTCCTGAGCCCTTAAACTTTCCCAAACTAGGTCACTGGGGTCACCAACCTGGTGACTGAAGAAGCTGGCAGAACCCGTGCTCTCTGCCTTCCTTTCCACCAACAACAGGGGTGCAGTGGCAGAAAACTCCCACGATGGCCTGAGTGGTTTCAACCGTTCCCTTCTTTCTTCCTTTCCTTCTCTCTTTCTTTATGAATTGTTTTTTTTTTTTTTTTTTTTTGAGAGAGAGAGGGAGGGAGGGAGGGGCAGAGAGAAAGGGAGACAGACAATCCCAAGCAGGTTCTGCGCTATCAGAGCTGAGCCCCATGTGGGGCTCAATTCCACGAACCGCGAGATCATGACCTGAGCCGAGATCAAGAGTTGGACCCTCAACTGACTGAGCCACCCAGGTACCCCTAAAGATTTTATTTTTAAATAATCTCTACGTCCGATATGGGGCTTGAACTCACAGCCCTGAGATCAAGAGTGGCTTTCCCCACCAACTGAGCCAGCCAGACGCCCTCAACGGTTTCTTGACAGCTGTAGTTGGGTCCCTGTTTCTGAAAGGACCCATAAAGTGCAGTGGACTCCAATAGTGAGAGCAGAGACAGAAGACCTGGCCCCATGGTCCTTCCCCCTGCAGTCACCATGCTGGGGGGCAAAAGGAAGACAGTGGGCAAAGGGATACTGGAAGCTGACAATCTTCCCCCTGGGCGTTCCTGTGTATAAACGGAAAGCAGGTAGCTACCTGGTGGGCCCCCTCAAGTGGCTGCATTTTTTACAACTGTTTGTGCTTCAAGCATTTTTGATCATTGATTTCCAGCCTCGACTCATAGTTTGTTGTGAGCCTTAAGTCTGTTCTGGGAATCCGTGTTTTCTTTCCATTGTTCTCATTCATTTGGAAAATTAATTTAAAATCGTCATAATAATTTTCCGTCAAATATGTCTGCTTTGCTTGTTTGGAATATTTTCATGAATTTTAAAATTTTGTATCCAATTCTAAACTAGTAGGAAATTGGCTGAAGAAATGAACAGGCAACCACTGGTTCATATATTAATTTATCCTAGGTGATATTATAACTTTTTACAATTTATTTTCAGAAAACTCTTTTCCTTTTTTATTTATTTATTTTTTTTAAGTAGGCTGCACACCCAGTGTGGGGCTTGAACTCACCAGCCTGAGATCGAGAGTCGCATGGTATACAGACTGGGCCAGCCAGGCGTCCCAACTCTTTTCCATTTAAAAAAATTTTTTATTTGGAAATAATTTTAGGTGCATAGGAAGTTGTCCCCTCGCCAAAAAAAGATACAGGGAAGTTCCATATATCTTCACCTTGTTTTCCCCAATGGTAACTTCGTGTATAACATCATGTTATTTTGTCTTTTCCATTCTAAATTTATTTAGCTAATGATATTTACTTTACCTATTTAGGTGGACTTTTCTTTTTCTTTTTTTTTTTTTTTTAATGTTTATTTATTTTTGAGAGAGAGACAGCATGAGCGGGGGAGAGGCAGAGAGAGAGGGAGACACAAAATCTGAAGCAGGCTCCAGGCTCTGAGCTGTCAGCACAGAGCCTGACCCGGGGCTCAAACTCACAAACCGTGAGATCATGACCTGAGTTGAAGTTGGATGCTTAACCGACTGAGCCACCCAGGCACCCCATCTTTTTTTAATGTTTACTTATTTGAGAGAGAGAGAGAGAGACCTAGAATCCAAAGCAGGCTCCAGGCTCTGAGCTGTCAGCACGGAGCCCAATGCAGGGCTCAAACTCGTGAACTCCGAGATCATGACCTGAGCCAAAGTTGGATGCTTAACTGACTGAGCCACCCAGATGCCCCTAGAGAGAGCTTTTCATCAGACTCTGGGAAAGGTTACAGACTTGGGGCTTAGACAACCGCCTAAGCACACCTTCAGGTAGTCCTCGGCGTCACTGCAGCTTCCCACCCTGACCCACAGGTGGCGCTCTGCCTTTGGGATGATGTCACTGGCTGCAAGGGCAACCTGGGCAGGAAAAGCCACGAAGGCTGTGGTGGAAATACTCGTTCTTTTCTTTTTTTCTTTTTTAATGTTTATTTATTTTTGAGAGACAGAGAATGAGAAGGGGAGGGGCAGAGAGGGAGGGACACACAGAATCCGCAGCAGGCTCCAGGCTCCGAGATGTCAGCACAGAGCTCCATGCGGGGCTCGAACTCAAGAGCGGTGAGATCATGGCCTGAGCCGAAGTCAGCCGCTTGACAGACTGAGCCACCCAGGGGCCCTGGAAATAGTCATTCTTGACTAATTTGTCCTTTCAACCCATTTGGCTCTGACCAAATTGTCTACTTCCCCACTCTCTCTCATATACACAAGGGAAAGGGGGTGAAACCTGGAAGAAGACAGCAACAGCATTTTAAACCCCGGCCCTCTGCTTCCTCTTTATTCCGAAGAGCTGCGGCCACAGGGCAGATGCGGCAGCGGGTGGTTTCCAGACGCCAGTTGGAAGACCAGAGGGGCCTGGGATCCCGATTCTACCGATCTGCAATGAAATATTAATGTAGTGAGCTTTTCATTAAGCCAAATTTATTCAATCTAAAGATAATCCTTTATTCTGAAACTGTGTCCCTGTTTTTGGGTGAGAGAGGGAGGGGGGTGTCCTAAAAAGAGATTTCTTTCATAAACTAATGTTTGGTGCATAACAGTTTGCCGCTTCTCAGTGTCTCCAGTTGGCCAAATAAACGTTGTCCACCCCAGGTAGGCCCTCCAAATTCTTTCCGCAGGCTCACTGCTTTGGGAAACTCTGGGAATGGTGGCTTTGGAGGAGCCAGAAGTGCAGTCCTTGCCTTAAACTCTCCGCCCCAACCTCGCCCCACTCAGGGCATGGAGCCTGCTTACCAGTGTGAGCCTCTTTGAACAGCCCCCTTCCTCTTTCTTACCTGCCTCTCCATTATCTGCAGACACTTATCTGCCAAAAATAACCAGTTACCCGTAAAGACAGTTTTACTTTTCCATCAGCAAACACTGATGTTCTTTTCTCGGGTCTTTTGATGAAGGCAATATTGAGGAGACGCTTATTTACATAAAGCCAAATGGTTCCCTTTGAGGAGGGTTTGGGTTCAACATTAAAGCTGGCAAATCTTGGGGCGCCTGGGTGGCTCAGTCGGTTAGGCGTCCAGCTTCAGCTCAGGTCGTGATGTCACGGTTCGTGGGTTCGAGCCCCACATCCGACTCTGTGCCGACAACTCAGAGCCTGGAGCCTGCTTCGGATTCTGTGTCTCCCTCTCTCTCTTCCCCTTCCCCAGCTTGTGCTCTCTCTCTCTCTCAAAAATAAATAAACATTAAAAACAAAAGTTTACAAATCTTGACTGGGGCTGGGGGCTGGGGCTGATGGTCAGAAATGGAGTCGGGAGGACTTTTTCCCTTTTGAAACAAGAGGTGCTGCTCTGAAAGGCAAGGCGCCCAGGGGGCCTAGTACAGCGTGCCCCTGCTGCTGCCCACGGTAACGAGATCTAAAAGTATCCGTGCGAAGAGCTCAGCCCCGCAAGTGAAATCATTCAGAAGTGCGATCCTCGTTCTGTGCCTGCCTCTCACTGACCACAGCTTAACCCCCTCAAGCCCCCAGCCACCTCTGGGGACCTCCAGAGCTAATCGCTTCAGGGAGCTTGATTGAAATGTGCTCCTCAGCCTCGGCTGCTCATAAAAGCTTTATCCCCGGCAAAGGCTGACCCAGAATGAATGGAGGCGTCCTCCGAGTCAGGAGACCAGAGGGGCTGGCCGAGGCAGGATCTAGGCTTGCAGAGATAACTCCTTTAGGGTTGTTGTATTAGAAAGGGGGAGAGCTGCAATTGTGTCTCCTCACAAGTGCCCCTTTCTTTATGGTTCAGACCATACCTGGTGGCTATTTGTACTTGACTCATTCTCACGGGCAAAACAATAGCAAAATGCAGTTTCCTTCCAAGTCAGAAAAAAAAAACAACCTTAAAGTCTGCTCCTGCTGGGTTTATAAAGAGCTGTTTTCTTCCTGAGCTCTATGGCATGGTGGCTCTAATCTGAAATTTCCTTTTAATCACAGCAGGAGTCCCAATTAGCGTGTTGGGTAATCTTTCAAGTAGCACTGGGAGCTCCGTGACCATAGAGAGCAGAGGAAATATTACATGTGAAGCCCCCGAGGAACAGGTCAGAGAAGGCAGAGCTGCCGGGCCTGTGCACATACATGCATGGAAATAAACCTGGCTATCTGCAGGCTGGGCTCCCGCTCACAAGACCGGGTGTGCGTACCTCGGGTCCCTTAAATCCCAACACTGGGACCAGGACAGAGTAGAGTGTTGCCCTGAGTACAGGAACCCCAGCCTTGCTCCATTCGTGGAGCAGGTGTGCAAACACACACTACACGTGCACATACCTACCCTTCCACCTAAGAACACAGGGTGGGGACCAACTCCACCTGCAAGGCAGCCGGCACAAAGTTTGGGGCGTCCCTCTTCGGTCCATGAGACGGGCACACCCCTGACTCAGCTGACACCAGGGCGCAGCTCCGACCTGGAACTGCCAGTGACCTACTTTCCTTTGTTGTTGTTTTTGGAAGTGCTGATGTCAATGCAGAATTCAGCAGAGAGGCGAGCGCGAGGAAAACACGAGAGAGCGAAGATGGGAAGGAGTGGAAGAGGGGAGCGGGAGCGGGTGCACGTCAGATAGCTATAATGGTGGCGAGTACCCGCCACGGTGCTAAACGCCTACCATTACGTCCCCACAGGGCCTGCCCGATATAGCCGGGATCAGTCTGGGCCCCGCTGCTTTGGGCTAAGTAAGCAGGGGCGAGGCTTGCAACAGCTTCCTCTCCCCGTCATGGACACACAAGGGGTGGAAGTGATGGCCCGGCGGGCGTGCCCAGGTGTGTCTTCCTTCGGGCGCCTGGGGGTGCTGGTTTGCACCCATCTGCCATGCCATCGGTGAGGCGCCGAGCCACAGCCACCCTGACGCGTGGCACTTGGTGCTGGCTGCACACTTGCTGGTGCTGGAGGACATTGGCCTTCGGGGACGTGGCAGGCAGTTTCCTCTGTTCAACTGCTCCTTGGTAACGCACATGACGGAGCTTCCACCCGCAACCCGTCTGCTCTCACCTCCTGTTCCCGGGCACCCAGGAGAGCCAGGGGGCTGCCGAGAGTCCTGGACGGTCCAGTACAGGCAACAGAGCTGCAGAGAATTATTCCCACGCGCCGCCCCTCCTGTGTCCGAATCTCCTCCTCTCCTCACTTCCTGGCTTTCCCAAGCTACGGTCAGTCGGTCGGTTGAACTCCAGGCCTCGGATGACAAAGACTCAGGCACTTCCCACCCATTTGCAAACCCCAGCTGCTGCTGTCCCACTGCCTCAGCAGGGCTGCTGAGCAGAACCCACGGGCCAGGCCGAAGCATCTGGCTACCTCTCCCCGGCTCAGCCCTTCCTCACGACACTTGGTCAACATATTCCTAATGAGAAAACAATTTCGGATCCATATTTTCACGAAACCCCAGGCCATAAGCCTCAGGATTCCGCCTATACAATGCATTTCCCCTTTCAAGTGTTCATCCACGTGGGGCTGGGGGCTGACGGTTGGCGGGGTGGGGGTGGGGGGGTCAGATCCTCCTGCTCTCTCTCGCTTGAACCCTCCTTTCCCAGACAAGCTTGGCGCATGGTTAGCATCGTCCTTTCCCTCTCCATAAACTCATACATTTTTCAGGCAAAGAAATATACGCAGGAGACAAAGTCCTCATATGCTGAAATTAGCCCCCGAAAAATAGGTTACCTGACAATTACTTGCTTCTAAGTGGAGCATGATCTAGTGGCGGAGACACGCGATGTGCGGCTGGGACTGCCGTCTTCCACTCCCCACTCACCGCCTCTTAGCCTCTCTCGGCCCCTCGCTTTAGAGAAAGGATAATAACTCTCCCACCTCCGCCCTCCATGGGCGCTGGACGGCGTAATGAATCAACGTCTGAAGGGCCCTGAAGAGGCCAGGCTCGAGACGCTGTGTAAGTACACAGCATCACCAGCCACCTCTCGAATCTACATCGGGCTGATTTATTTACTTCCCGTGAAAGAGACAACAATCATCATATTTACACTCTTCGTGCCGCAGTTTCCTGCCTCTCCCTCCAGCGCCCCTCCCTCTGCCACGGCTGAGGACTCCATTAAAGATGCTTCTGTCCAGGGCAGGAGACTGCCTCTCTCCCAGCATCTCTCCCGCCCCGGGGATCACAACCCTCGCCCCCAAATCACAGTCTGTTGCCACAAAATGTGTCGCCCCTCTGTGTGAGGCCACAGCACGTGCACAGGGTCGGGGGTGGGGGGGTGGGGGTAATGGGTTCCATGGGCCAAAGAGGCCTCCTTGGAAGTCAAACGCTGCCAATAATTAAGAAGTGAAGCAGAGGTGTGGGAAAGGGACATGGAAGCAGTTTAAACGTTGCATTATTTGGGGAGTACCCTGGTGCCCACACTCCTCACCACCACACAGGGCCGTGGATCGGTGGCATTTGGGCTGGCACAGGCACTCCGTCCCGCAGAGTGGTGGGGACAGGTCACGACGCACCTTTCAGCCGTTGCGGCTGGGGGTGACTTTGATTTTTCCCTTCCTTTCTGACTTTTTGACAGCTCCCTTCATTTTTAGCAGCATTCGGTGCTTGGTGCTTTCACACAGACAGAAAAGAATATTAAAAGGGAAGAAAAAAAAAAAAAAAGAGCAAAAGGTTTGAAAGGTTCATATTAGTCCCGAGAATGAGAAAGGCCGCTACTGCTCAGACATCGGAGCCTGGCTGGGAGAATCCGCAACAACCAGAGTGTTTGACATTCTGTAGCGACAGGGTCCAATGCAGGAGCTCCTTGGGTACCACCTGCCAGGAGACAGGATGAATGTATCCTCTCTCCTCAGAGCACAGCCCAGGGACTGATTCCCCAATACTGATGTGTGAAGGAGATGTCAACAGAGGTCCCCTAAAGAATGATGTCTCTATTTCCATGCTAATCCCGGGCTGCACATAGGAGAAACGCGTCTTCTGCCGAAGCAGGATGGGCCACCATAGCTCAAAGAAGCACACCCAGGGGTTCTGGTGCTCTCTCCAGGAGAAAGCAGGAGCGAGGGTGGGGGCTGCGGTGGGTGGGAGGGGAGAGCCCAGCGTCCCCACCCCTGCTGCGGGGCTGCCTCCAGACCCCTGGCGGGCGGATCTGCAGCTCCTGGAAAACGGTGTTGGCTCTGTTAGTCTCCAAAGGAATGTCACTGCCGGGCCTTCCAGCTTATGTCCCTAGTGTTTTCGAGATCAAAAACCCCAAACTCGTTAGCTAAAAACTTTGCTGAGAGAACAATACCCACCAAGGCATAGGACGACGTGGTGCCAACTCTCTCATTAAAGTGTCTTTCCACATGGAAACTCACTGCCAATGACAATGGGCACTTGGCCGCTGCCAGTTCACAAGAAGACGCCGAAGAAAAGAGAGGGAAACAGCTGTGTCCAGGTCAAAACAGATTAAATTTGTGGCTGGCAGACTGTGGCTGAAAGCTGTTTATTGTGTGCTCGGTGCCACTTTTTTATTTTTTTAGGTGATTCTCAAAAATGTTCTTCTGGTTGGGGATGTGCCTTTTTTTGCATGGGGCACAGGCCTTGTGCTAATGGCCCCGTGGTCCCTCATGCTGTGGCTCAGACATCATTAAGCAATAAAACCCCAGCCGTTAACAATACAACAGCATTGTACCTGGTGTGGAAGAAAGCGGATACCAGGAAGTATTTGGGGACAGAGAAGAGGGAGCACTGAGCTGAGGAGACTAACTGAACAGCCCCAGGAACGAGGGATCACAGTTGGTCCCAGAATACAATGGAAATGAGGGCCCCACAGCGCCACTCACTGACCCAGCCGAAAGGGCGTGAGAGAATTCAAGATGGCAGAACAACAGCTGTATTGGTTTCCTAGGGCTGTGGGGCAAACGACACAAACTGGCTGGCTACAGACAACAGCAATTTATTCTGTCTGGTCTGGAGGCCAGAAGTCTGAAATCCAGGTGTCAGTAAGGTTGTTTCCTTCCTGAGGCTCTGAGGGAGATCTGTTCCGTGCCTCTCTCTGTTTCTGGTGGCGGCCAGCTGTCCTCGGTGCTCCTTGGCTTGTAGACACATACAGATTGTAGCTACAATCTCTGCTCTGTCTTCACATCCCCTTCTCTGTCGGCCTTCTCTCCTCTTCTAAGGACAAATGTCATCAGATTTCAGGTCCACCCGTATACACAGGAAGATGTCACCTAGAGACCCCTAACACATTACGTCGGAAAAGACTTTTTTTTTCTTAATTTTTAAATTTTATTTTGAGAGAGAGAGTGTGTGCCCAAGCAAGGGAGGAGCAGAGAGAGAGAGAGGGAGACAGAATCCCAAGGAGGCTCCTCACTGTCAGTGCAGAGCCCGATGCGGGCCTTGAAGTCACAAACTTCGAGATCATGACCTGAGCCAAAATCAAGAGTCTGATGTTTAACCAACTGAGCCACCCAGGAGCCCCGAGACCCTTTTTCCAATGAGGTCACATTGGCAGTTTCCTTTGGACGTATCTTTTGGGGAGCTGTCATTCAACCCACCATGACAGCCAACGCCATCTGGAGAGCTGCTCCCAGGACAAAGCCATCTCTCGAGGACTAGGCCACCTCCCACGGGACCCTCTGCCTACCCTTGAGATGCCTGCAATTTGGGCTCTGTAACAAAGCCACAGGGATACCGAGCCTCTCCTCAAAGCCAGGCCTCTCTTCTCAAAACCATTTCCTGTCTCAGAGAGCCACTTGGCCCCGAAAGCCTTGTGAGGCAGTTTCTACGATGGCAGACCACGGCAGAGCTTTGTGCCCACAAGGCATCCCAGGGGACCAGAAGGGGAGTGCTGGGCCAAACGCTGTAGCCAGGATGTCCCTGCTCGCTGTCGGTCCATGGCCCGAAGCCTTGAGTTGCAAGGGCCAAGCACTGGGCTCCTCTCCTACAGGGGCTCTGCAAATGTTTAACAGCCGTCTCTTAGTGGAAAAGGGATGGAAGTTCATTATATCCTAGAGTGACCTATTATGTCATTGGTCGGCTCTAATAATGAGAAAACACTTTCTTTTTTTTTTTAATTTTTTAAAAATATTTAACTGTGAGATCATGACCTGAGCCGAAGTCGGACGCTCAACCGACTGAGCCACCCAGGCGCCCCGAGAAAACACTTTCCTGCGGTTGAGTCAAGACTGACCTACCCGTGATGCCATCCACACCCAGTGTCCCAGATTTGCCTTCAGGAACTCTAGACATGAAGGTCACCACTGGGCTCTTAGAAGCTGCCTCATTCTCATCAGCTGAGGGGATGCAAATATCCCCCCAGAGGTCACAGAGCGCCGGCAGCGGGGCCAGACCGAGCGGAGGAATTGCAGTGCTTCCACAAGCCTGGGGAGCAACTAGCCCTGCAGGCTTTGAATTTAGTCCCCTATATGCTAGGGGCTTTACGTATATTATTTCTACTTGTCACAACAGGCCTGAAAGGCACGCATTGTTCTCAACCTTGTCTTGTAGGCAAGGGAATGAATTCTGAGGTCCGGTAGGTAGAAGACGTGGGATTTGAACCCAGATCTGTCTGACCACATGTTGTGTCCCCAGCACCTGCCATGCCACCTGTCCTCACACGTGAAGGGACAGTCCTATGCCTGGGGGCTGGAGAGGGGGGAAAGGACTAAAGACCTCAGAGGAGGGTTAAAATGAAGCAGAAACTTCAGTTTCACATCTAAACCAAACAATAATGTTTTATTTCAATTTCCCTGAACATACAGTTCAGTTACCCTTGGTTTAAAAAAAAAAAAAAAAAAAGGCACAATCAGCGCCGGAGAAATGTCAAGTATTACATTTCAGCGGACGTGTACAGAACAATCAAAATGTTGAACATCCCCAAACAGGTGCAAACCTTCACCAAAGTTATCTTGCCAGAGGCACATCACCGAGGTTTGAAAAGAGCAGTCATGTTGCCAGCCCAGCTGATTTTTCTAGAGTAGGCGCTCCCTACCTCCAAAGTCTGGATCACCCAGAGGAGAAAATATAATAATAATTATTGTTGTATCTTTTAAAAATTCTTTAATGTTTATTTTGAGACAGAGAGAGAGAGAGAGAGACCTGACCTGAACCGAAATCAAGAGTTGGCCACTTAACCAATTATTGTTGTATCTTTATGGAATGTTTTATGCTTTCTCTTTCCCACAAACCATCGCATTTGATCATCACTTCCGCCCTATGAGGCGGGAGCGGGGGCAGATGTTGCCCTCACTGCCAAGGTAGGGAAACCAGGAGTCTGCCCAACAGGGAATCTCGGGGCAAGGCAGGCTTGTAACCAAGGCGTCTCTTTCTCTGCGCCCCTCTTTGCAGGAATTCCACTGTCCCTTTGCAAGCTTCAGAGTCCTAGGAAAGATGTGACAGGTGGAGATCCCACCAATGAGTGGGTGTAGGAAGAGATGGGAGAGGGAACAGAAGGTCCGAGGCAAGACCCAGGAAGAGGGGCCGTGGCCGCTAAAGCTGTGGCAGGTCAGGTCAGAGACCTGACTACAGCTTCTGCCAGGGCCAAGGGAGGTGAACACAACGGCCGTGCTCCTTCAAGGAGGTGGAACCAGGAGTCTTTGGAAATTAAATGTTCTGCCCACTTATGAGACCTTTTCCTCGGGACCGTGAGCTTGCCCTCGACAATGACAACGCCTGCTCCAGACGTATCTGGAAAGCTCCAGACAGAGCTCCAAGGCTGGCAGCAATTAGTCCCCTCTGGTGTGTCTGTGGCCAGAAGAGATCTTAGATGCAGGTACTTCTCTGAGGTCATACTGTCTAATGAATTAAGGTTAACGGCCGAACAGCGAAAGAAAGGGCACTGAACTTGACTCTGCTACCACTTTGCTTCTAAGAAAATACTTCAGGGATTGCCTCACTTAGTCATCAAATGCCAGTATTTCCACCGAACAAGTTGATGGCAGCCGATAGGCCTTCAGAATATGTGAGCGGAACCATCCTTCCTTGAGAGGGTCAGACTGGTCTTTGCCTTATGCAAAACCTAAAGACACAGAAAAGGTGAACAGCCACACTTAAAAAATTCTGTTGGCTTAATAATTTCCACCAAGAAGGGCACTGGCTCCCACAGCAATGGACCTCTAGAACTCGGCCCCTTCCCCTGGTGACCCGAGAGAGCCTTCCCTGCAGAAGAATTCCCCATAGCCCACACTTCTATTTTGGGGGGGCCACTCTGCCCTGGTGCGTGCAAAAAGGAAGAGTTGAGGTTTGCATGGTCATTTTTGTTATAGTAATGAAAGCCTTGAAATGATCACAAAAGGAAAAGAGGGAAATATGCCTCCTAAAAAGAGCTGAGGCAAATTATTATAGCAACCGAATCCTAAAAGGAATTTTCAAGTAAAAATATGGCTCATGTGAAGTTGTTATGGCAACTGACATTTAAAAGTAACTGGATTTGGGCAAGTTTCTTCCTCCACCCTCTCTGCAAAGTCTTGCAGGAACTTCATGCTAAAATTATGCTTTAATTTTAATTAGCCGAATAGGTCATAAATATAGCTTATTCCCAAATCTTTACAATTTCTACCCTGCAAGCAGCCGATCTAATAATGAGAAAATATTTCTACAAAAACCCACTTACCATTAAAACATCCTATCCAATATTTTTCTAATACAATTTATCAATTTAAACACATTGCATAATGTGATATTCTGTAGCGTTCCATTAAAATGATAAATAGCAGTGTGTGGGGTGGGTGGGGCGGACCAAGAGATTAAACATATTGCAAGCGGTGTAACTGTATTTAAATAACCTGGGCCATACTGAGAAAAGCACACTGCTCTCATCCTCAAACACAATCTAAACTCAGCTGCAGATTCCTGACTGTAAGGGTATTAATAGGACAGAAGAAGGGGGGGCAATAAGAAATGACAGGCAACTTCAGAAGAAATAAAATTTCTATTAGGCTTTGTTATAAGATTACATCAAAGCAATTCATATGTTTTAATCTGGGGAGAGAAAAAGCAACTACTTGGGGTTTGTGCCTGGGGGCTGCCTCTGTGTGTTGAACCAGACAGTTTGCATAATGAACAATTTTCATTCAATCAGGATCTCAGCAGAGATAGCTCCCACTCAAAGGTCCTAGGCACTGGCTCAGAGTTTCTATTCTCCCAGCTCCCCCTGCTGGAGAAACAACATTTGACAGGAAAGAAAGGATGCGGGGCAGCTTTTCCAAGCTATTACTCTACATTCAGGTTCATAAAGTTAAAGAGTTCGCTTCAAACTCCCAGAGCCCGAAGAGCCTCGAAGGAGCCTCTGTAAGATGCCGGAGGGCGCCCCCTTTAACAATGACTTGTAGGAGGAGGGAGGCTCCAGGGCTGTGGCATGAAAACCTTTGCCTTTTCCACCCTCTGCTGACTTGGGGATTTTAGAAATTGCTGTTTACATTCCGGGCCAAACATCAGGGAGACTGAAGTTGCGGGAAGGGAGTTTGCCCTGAATGACTGGGGAACACGTTCACCCGTTTAAAATACCACACGTGGTTCTTACCTGGCTAGTCATCTTTCAAGTCTCCCCACTGTCCAGCTTCATAAAATAAAAGAAAGAAAGAAAAAAAAAAAACCCAAACCAAAGAAACACACACACACACACACACACACACACACACACCCCCAAATGGAATTGCCTTTTCATGCACAATGGAAAACTTAAAGGCTGAACAAATCGTTTTTGAAAAACTGGCACAGACAACATTGGCGCGGATGAAGGAAAGTCCTGGGCAAGCTGGCTGAGCCGGGACCCGGGGCTGCAGCCTAATCCCCCTTTATCCAAGGCTTTAGCGCGCCCCCGCCGCCCCTCTCTGGGCGCACAAGCCGCAGAGCTATGCTCCGCCAGGCTCCATCTCGAGCGCGGCCGCCCGGCTGCCTTCCCGGGGTGGGGGGAGGGGGAGCGACGTGAATTCGCGTGAAACTGTTTTCAAAAACCTGGATGATCATTTAAATGTTTAAAATATGCACATGGTAATTCAAAACTAATTATCCTGAGCACATTTGAAACATTTATGCTATCATCTCTGGATCCTGCGTCCTGATTGTGCGCCACAGCTCACTCCGGTGTTTCTATAAACCGCTCCAGCGATTTCAACTTCCAGGCTAAATCAGGCAGTGGCAGGCCCTGCCTTCCGCCCCTGGTTGGTGGAGAGACCCCTTCCCGGACTTCCAGGAGAGGAGGTTGAGCCCCGTTTCCCAGGAGAGCCATTAGTCATGGTCTTCTGTAGTTCCGGCTGCCCAATCATTGCCCTCGTTGCCGTTCGTAATTGTCATTCCCGTTATTTAATTTGGGTTAACAATAACCTCTTTCCCACCTATGCCTTTTTTTCTCCTAGTCCCTCCCCTTTTCCCCTGCCTCTGCCTCAGCATGTGGCTTCCACTTGCCTAATGTACACCAAAAAGTTGCCTTGACAGTGACCTGCCTACTTCTCCATTTGGGGGTGACTAGGAGACATTTTCAGTTAGGAAAAGGGTTTTAAGGGGGCCACGTCCACCAGCTCTCTTGAGAGCAGGGCTGAAGTGGGCCAGCGTGAAGGAACAGCAGCCATTGCTGCGCACATCTTCTTTGTAGCCAAGGGCACCCACGCTCACGTGCCACACGCACGTGCACACGCACACCATACATGTGCACACACGCCTCAGACACGGAGCAAGGCCTGCTTACAGACTGGACTCGTTAGACCTAGGCAGGTCCTGAAGCAAATTCATTTCCCCATTTTCCAGAATAAAAGGAGTAGCTCTTCCACTGGGGGCGTTAAACCAGCATGCCAGCAGCAAGAGACGGCCAAGGGGGAGGCTGTAGCCGAAATGACTTGGACTTCCCAAGTTTATCCGAGGAGACTGACCTTGGGCTGGGGAGCTGGAACTGGAAGACGCACCATTCTAGAGTCAGGAAATGAGCACTGCCTTCCACATATGCTCCAGGAAACAGCCGAGAGCTGGCCAGCTCCTTATTAGCACTCTGAAGATGCCAGTGGCATGTTTTAGACGTTTATGAATACGAATCTGGGTTAGATTCCCACAGCCGGCTGAAGGTTGATAGAGCGATATTACCAGGTTTAACTAGAGCCATTAAGAGACTCTTCATTATCCCCACAGCACCGCCACCAAAGTTATCACATGAGCCATAACGCAAGAGAGAATTTTCATTCCATCAACAAGAGAGGGAGCCAGTCTATCTTTGTCCAGAGAAAATGAGCAGCCCAGCATGAAGCCTGTGAGGAATGGAGTGCACAACACTCCAATAACAGCCCCTGCAGGATTTCTTCAGCTCTTTAGTTGGCTAAGCAGACAGGCTGCACCAGAGCAATCTTCCCTTGTACCTGGCTTGCCAGAACACGGGCTCTCGGAGCAACTCAAAGGGCAATTAAAGACAAAGGACCCTCGCTGAGACCTGCATTCCAAAGGGCTTAAGCATTAAGCTCCAAAGAAAATCGAGGTCCAGGCTGCGCTCCTGATGTTCCGGCCATCTCCTTTTTTATTTCTCGACCAAAGTCTACCCCTGGAACCAAACTAATTTCCTGGGGATCACCCACGCCAGGTTCACGTTCTCCTACTCCCGTGCCTGTGCCGTGTGCCATTCCTCCACCCTGAAGAGTCCCTCTGCTTTCTCCCTACCGGGCCATTCTTGGCACCTTTACAATGACAACTCAGAAGTTTTGTGACTGCCTCTACCAGATTCCGTTTCCTCCTCTCCAACACCGTGTACTCAGTCTGGTCTGTGTGATTTTGCTTGTTTATAAAAAGCGTGCTTCCATTTTGTGGGGTTTCCCGTCATGGATTAAAATTTAGAAATTTAAAATTTAATTAAAATTAAAATGGACCAGCTCTTCCATTTCCTTTGCATTTCTTGTGGCATCTCAGATGTAGGGTTTTCACATTAGAGACACCCATGCTGGACATACCGACTCACCTAGTGGTTTTATAGCTGGAGTCAGAAGACCTGTAAGATGACCCAGCATACCCCCCGCACACCAAGCAAAAATTGCACCCCTCATTCAGATGTTCTCGGCATCCTACAACTTGCTCAAAGCCAGATTTATTGCTCCCGCTGTAAAGTGTATCTTCTCTAAGCCTCACTTAAAAGCTACCACTTGGCAGAAGATCAAGTTAGAAGTGCAGGATAGCAGGTGATGGTGAGGGTAGGAGGGGGCGGGGAGGGCGGGGTGGAGGAAATAATTGAAGCTCTGAGAACTACCAGCTCAATATTTAACCTAACTGGTAATTTGCTGTGACAATTATGCCACGCACGGAGCACAACTACTATGCGAGAATGTCGCTCTCTAATTAAGAGGGCTCTGCTTTTCCTAGCCACCCGCAATTTAATCACACACACAAAATGAGACTTGGCTCCAGAAGCCGAAGGTTCTATTAGGAGGCATGTGCGGCATGCACACCAGGCCGTGAGCGGTGCGGCCGGGTAAGCCTGCTAACACCTTCAATTCCCCCTCGGACCGAGGGGAGAGCCGTGCAGGCCTCTCACCACCCGAGACCCATCTGACTGACAGGCATCTTCCCTGAAAGCCTGCGCGTGCCTCCACTGCAAATCGACGCACATCCCCACAGCACCACTCTCCAACCAGGAAGGCTCGGCGTGGGTTTGATCCTGAAAGAGTAACATTATTTAATAAGGATTTTCATAAAAATGAGGGTCCACAGAAACGGATCTTCCTCTCAAAAATGGAGAGCAAGACAGGAGCAGGGACACACACGCACACACAGACCCTAACCACTGGCGGAGAGACAGAAGAGTATTCTTAAAAATCATAGCTATAAAGAAGGATGTTGCCATCTTCTAAACTGACTGCTAGATTCATGGAACGTGGCTAAGCAAGACAAACCGTTTTCTGCTTAATTAGTGGCTCCTTTATGGAAGGTCTGCTGCCTGGAGAGGACCCATTACAGGAGGAGAGCTCATTTACAGGGATGCACCTTCTAAAGCTATTCAAACTTTAAATAAATAGCGGAGAAGGAAATGGTGGTGGTGGGAGAAGGGGTGCTATGGAGACGGCAAGCCTCCTGCAGAAGACAGGCTTTGCATTTCAAGCCTAAGTGCTGGGGAGATCAGCTTTCCCAGGCAAACATATAAGCCTCTAAAATTTTAGGCCAATAGAAATGACCTCTGCACCATGGCTGACTGAAGATATAAATAAACTTCGACATGAACAGCAGTGTCAACTGTGAGAGGAAAGAGGAGAGTCCAATTGGGGCTTATTTTTGAAAAGTCCTGGTTGTTCTGACTCCTCTCGGGGCAGGGCATTCACGAGCTCGCTCCCTGCGGCGAGCTCCCCTGCTCTCCCAGGCACCAGCCCCAGGTTACCTAACCATGGAAAGGAAGCTGCCCCCCACACAAGATAAATATAGGCTGAGTTATCTGCATTTTACAAGCACCAAGAATGTTATCTGAGGAAGCTGTCATTTTTGATGACAGCACAAACTTCCAATTACCAACTGGGTAATACACTAGGGAGCAGGTATGGTTTTATAAGAATGGCTCACAATTATTAAAAGTTTACATGATAACTTTTGAATAGGATATAAATACTTCTCACAAGGCAGGTGGGATTAAGTTTCTCATGTGGTCTGCAGTCAAGGCTGGAAAAAAAGAAAACTGTTTTCTTGAAGATTATACCTTTTGAGGTTTATCAACAGCTAAGAAGCAGGGGGGTGCAAGGGGATAGTCATCAAGAGCCTCGCAAAGCTGAAAGGCTGTGAAAACGGCCCGTTGGTTGGTTCAAAGTCTCAAGTACACCCACGAGTTCACTGGCAAATCACAAACTCTGACAGGTCAGATGCAAGAGTTAGGGAGCCGGCAATAGAAAACGTTAGTCCCTTCCACCGCCACGGGTCAAACATTATTCACAGAAGGAACTCCGAGGCCAGCTACCTTTAGTGGCGTCTACACGCTTCATCTGCCGTCACACAGAACCACCACTGCCAGGTGCGACACGTGCTCCTCCACGTAGATTGGACAGCCCCTGATCTAGAAGAAGGCTACGATCTGGGAGTCTGAAATCACCCAATTCTTTGTGAAGTCCTTCCTGAAGACTCCAGTCTCCAGTGATCTCTCCATTTACTGAAAAAAAATTTTTTATTCCCTTAAGTAATCTCTATGCCCGATGTGGGGCTTGAACTCACTGCCCGGAAATCAAGAGTCACATGCTCTACCGACTGAGCCAGCCGGACACCCCTCCACTTACTGAATTTTAATTTGACTTGTGATATTACTACTTAGCCCCAAGCCTTGCTCCAGACAGACCAGGGTTCCTGGGGACAAGGTGTCTTGATTTCAAATCACTTATAAGGCAATCAATGAAGACAAGTGCTACATACTCTCCTTAACAACAAAGCCGTCGTCACAAATATAATTAAAAGATTTAAAAATCATTAACCAATAGCTGTGGGTGAAGAATCATTGATATATACTGATTGACAAAGCAAGTCAAATGTGTTCTCAAGTGGCCATTTCTGCCACACTGGCAGAACACTGGAGGATCTGGGGCCTCTTCACAGCCGCCACCCATGGAGGGAGGGTAGAGCCGCCTATGGCTTCGGAGCCTTCCTTTCCCCTCCTGCCCCTACATTAATCTACCTGCTTTTGCTCCAGAGGATTCTAGGGCTTGCTCAAATTACCTGCCAGTCTTTGATGGTACACAGGGTTAGAGGAGTTATCATTGGAATAAGACACGGAGAAAGCCATCAGGAAAGCTAACACAAGAAGGCATACATTTTCATAGTGCCACAAAGGATAAATGTTCCTGCCCATCAAAAGCTAAGTTTATGATAGCAATTAGGAAGTATATGTAACTCTAAGATGAACACATGTTATATGCCAGTCATCTTTAAAAAAATTTTTTTTAAATATTTATTTTAGAGAGAGGCAGAGCACACGCAGGGGAGGGGCAGAGAGGGAGACGCAGAATCCAAAGCTGGCTCCAGGCTCCGGGCTGTCAGCACAGAGCCCGACACAGGGATGCGGGTCTCAAATCCATGAACCCCACAAGATCATGATCTGAGCCGAAGTTGGCCGCTTAACTGACTGAGCCACCCAGGCGCTCCTATGCCAATCATATCTTAACAAAAATAAAGTTTAAAAATAATTGGAAAGTATAAGCATCCAGCAAGTGAATTGGCTCAATAAATTTATACTTCCACATAGCCAAATACCAGTTAAAATTATGCAGATCTATTTTTATTGAAATAGCAAAGATGTCCATCCTATCATGCTAGGGGAAAAGCGTTACAGAATAGTATGCATAGTGTAATCCTATTTCAATTAAAACCACATTTCTATGCACATATGCATAGAAAAATCAGTTCTACAAGTGGCTACTGCTGATTTGTGGGATTATGGGTAATTTTGTTTTTTCTTATCTGTAAGTTATTTTTCTCTAACAAACACAGATTACTTACATAAGAGATAATGGTCCAAAGAGTCCCCATTCCTTTCCTTTTCAACAGACATTAACAACACTTCTCAGCTTAATAACAAATATACTTAGTTGAGGTTTTTCTCAATGAAAATAAAACATCTATACTCTAACCTTTTTGAGAAAAGCTGATTATTTCCAAAAGTGTTTAATAAAAACCAGAACTCCACCAATAAAGAGTGGATTATAAGACTAAGAGCTAACAAACCACATAAAA
Source organism: Acinonyx jubatus (assembly GCF_027475565.1). Classification (NCBI taxonomy): domain Eukaryota; kingdom Metazoa; phylum Chordata; class Mammalia; order Carnivora; family Felidae; genus Acinonyx; species Acinonyx jubatus. The sequence continues at coordinate 14,502,980 of NC_069397.1, forward strand.
AGGTGGTGGGGGGTGGGGTGGGGGAGAGAAATCCTCTCTGAGATAAGGAAACAATCAATTGACTAGGGGAGCAGTGGCCTTCTAACAAGTGAAAAGGAAAGGAGACTCAACAACCTGTTTCATTTTCTATAAATAAAACCTTAGAAGGCATATTGCCAAAGAAACACAAGTCAATATAAACCTTTATACACTGGGCTGCCAAACTTCACTTTTAGACAGTATATTAATTATGTAGTCAATAACCACGGGTTTCATTAGTGTATTAAATACCACGATCAATATTATTTATACTTTTCCAAGACAGGCCACTCAGGAAAAAAAAAAAAAAAAAAAAAAGCAGGGGAAGGGGAAATTTTGACCCTGCAGTTCAAAAAAGAATAGCACACTAGAGATTAGCAAGGCTTTAATGGAAGGCATAAAACACTGAAAATATGGACAGAAATCAGATTATTATCCTTTTATTTATTTTTTTTTGTCTCTCACAGTGATACTGGAGGGAATCCAAGAACCATTTAAAATGAAGGCAAATGATTAGATTTTCCCTAATTGCTTAACGCTGATGTCATGGTGTACGCAAAATAAACATTGATCTCGGAGCGAAGAGAAATAGAACATGAACAGCCTTTCGAGGTAAACCATATCCAAGAGAATTCCAAGAACCGCGCGCCAGAATCTATTTAGGCAATCCTCAGGGACCCACTTCTCTTAAGAGCGTAACCGTGGAGCCAATTTCTGATGCTCCTCTACTGGTGATCTGATTTTTAGAAGGAGAATCTGCTAAGCATCCTCCCTCCAGGAGGCTGCCCTTCCCCAGAACACCTCCATGGATTTGCTGGTTTGATCACGTGGTCACGGAGATGGAGCGAGCGGCAACTGATACAATGGTGTTGAGTCAGGGCAAGGTGGGAGGTCAGCGCTCTTCACGGGCAGGGCGCCCGGCACTGGTAGATGGGAGACTGGTTACTGGGCTGAACGCTAGATGACCACCTCCAACCCACAATTTGTCAATCCAGAATCGTGCTGAAGACTGTAATTTTCTAGTCCGTGCTTTATAAGCAAGGTCAGACAGAAAAGAGCTTCCATAAAAATGGTTGAGGCCCCAGCCAAAAAGGGAAGTACAGCCCGACGACCGTCCTCTGAGACCAGAATGTGTCCAAACAGTCAGTGGGCCTGAGAAAGGCCCTCTCTGTCTGTGCTGAGGAACAGGAGTCATCTCGCCTAGAGCTGGCCACTTCCTCCCAAAAGAGGACAGGTAAAGATGAGACCGACAGGACAGCCTCGTTCTCCACCTCCACAGAGGGCCGCCATACGCCTCACCGGCACGAATCAAAAACCAGGTCCTCCCGCTGCAGGCTGCCTGCAACACTGCCTGGGTGCTCGGGGAGGGATGTGCAGCAAATGCCAAGTGGTGGGTCGCGGCAACCGGATAGATAATTAATATGATTAGGAACACACAGAGCAAGCATGCTCTCGCTGACTGAAAAGCTCAGTCGCATAATTACTGTTTTCTTACTGGCTGTCTGTACACATTTCAAAGCCTGGTTGGTGTTAGACTGCTGTGTAAACATCAATAAAATCCCAAAGTGCCAGATCATCGGCATTCCTGGGTACAATGGCTTTTTGTTTCTAGTTTTTTCACTCTTTTAAAGATGCATCTTAGGGTTGCAAACATTAGGAAGAATGATCTCTACGCTTTGGACTAATCTGTGAGTCTGTAATGAGTTAACATCTCCCCCAAGTGAACATTTATTATGAAGGCTAATTAATTGCTTTCCAGTTACAAGAACCTTTGCATTCAAAGAAAGTAGGATTCACACACAGAGAAGCTTCTGTTTATTAAAACAAAGCAGGGGAAACAAAGAGCTTCTTCCTTCAAAATCCCTTCTATTTAACATAGCTTTAATCAAGAAATGAAACCTACAAATGCAAAAAATATGTACAGGTAGAAAAAGTATACGTTCACCAACCAAAATGCAACATTAATTGGAGTAAAAACTAAAGCAATGCTTTGTAGTTGCCTGGATGTCCCTGGGGGACAGCAAGTCAATGCTTATCAGCCTTCCTCAGAAGAGACAATTTTGATTAATATCAGACCCATCTGACTCAGTCTATTAAACCCTGAAGGAAGGATATTCTTCAGATATAAAAGACATCTCTTTGATTAATAATTCTACCCTATTGCCATTCCAAGCATTAACAACTCTGTGGCATCTCTAGAAAGGAAAGCCTTTGAATTCTAGAAAGACACACTAAAATACAGGTTCCGCACAGCCCCTTTTTGGCTCTCCCTCCGGAGAAGGAACCCAAGTTGTGAAGGTGTCACCACTGGAGAGGCGGAAACCCGAACTACATAATTTATTTCACTGTCTGCAGATTTAGGGTCAATTACTTCTGACATAATTCCTGCTTGAAGATAATGAAATCTTAATATCACTGACAAAAGCCTAAAGACAGAGGGACTGGCACTACACCTCCCGCCAGCTGACCCGCTAGGTCGGACACAGTTTACACCTCAGCCACCTGAGCACACTGTCCTTTGCCTACCAATGGGTTCCAAGATGTGCCTGAGAGAGGAAGTGCCTAGTCCGCCGCAGAGAGGCTCTATGCACTGGGGACCTAATGTGGAATTGTCACAAGAGGGGTTGGGGGGGGGGGGCTGCGGGCAGGAGTCTGTTTCATTTCAACTCTGCTTTTTCAAACTTCTGCCCAATCAGCACTGCTCTGCTCACATCATCAGTGCGTTTCTCTTGATGTTCATGATCAGCCTTTTGCCATATTCTCTGTAGTCCACGGGCTTCACGTCCATCACAGTGGCCTTAATTCGAGACTCATCCTTTGAGAAGAGAAAAGCAGTTCGTAAACAAAGGAAAGCCCGTGGCATGGAGCAGTGGTGATAACCCCCTTTGCTTTAGAGGTTTCAATGATCCCGGCAGGAGAAAACACAAAGGCATGCTGGATTTAGTAGTGTTCAGTAATTCCAATACAGAAAAAGTCACAAGTGAGAGCCAAGTCCAGAATTCTGGGGCTGGGAGAGTGGGGAGAAGCCCCTCTCCTTCCCTCATCCTTCCCTCATGCTCCCGAGCACTCAGAAACCTAGAATCCAAATGGGATGGACCTAAGCGGGCTTATCAAGGCCGATTTATTTTCTTTGCCAAGGTGGAAACAGGAGCCCCGAGACGATGAGTGATGCGCTTAAAGCTACACAGTTAGTTCTGCAAGCGGTGTGAAAGCAAAGGCACCTGAGGCAGAGGAGGGACACCTGGCCTGGGTCCCATCTCGGCTCTGCAACAGACCACCTCTCTGTGCCTCACCTTCCCGTCCATACCATGAGAGGCTGAATGACCCTTCAAATGGCCCCTGGATCTCACCTCAGACACTCTATCAGACATTTGCCTTCCTACTCATTTAATGCCCATAGAAATGAACACATCTGTTAGCAGAATACATCCATCAGGGTTAAGGTCTAATAGTGAAAAAGAATGGGGAAACCCCAAAATAAGCAGAGATGTTTTCAGAAGCCTCCCTCCTCACTTGTTCATCAGGACTGTGCAGTGTCTTTAGAGGAAGCATGATGTGATACCCAGAAAGGATACACGGTGTAGTGCAGGGGCTCACACGCTCGAGTGTGTGTGCTCAGTAATCACTAGTCCGATTTATAAGCACGGTTAAGAACAAAGCTCTGAAGCTGGGGGCTGGAATCTTAGTTCTGCCACGTGCTGGCACAGGATTTGGGCAAATGACTTGTTCTCTGTAAGCCTACAGTTTCTCAGTGGTAAAACAGGGATAACAATAGTTCCTATACATCCAGGTTACTGGCAGGACCAAGTGAGATGATATATACAGTAAAAGGTGTAGAACAGTAACTGGCAGATAATAAGTGCCCAATAAATGCTGTTATATTGACTATACAATTACATGATGTTACAGGCAACTTAAAGGAATTTTCAAGGTAATTTTAACTATGTGTGTTCTTTGTTTCATACACTAACTTTGGAGCTTAAACCTCATGGAAGGTGTGAATCCACTAAACACCTTACCATTCTTTGTCAATACACAAGCAAAAAACCCCAGGTTTTAACTGAAAAGACCATAAGCATTTTCTCCCCAGATGCTAGACACTGGACAAAACACTCAACCTCTCTAAGTTAGGTTATTCCTCTGAAAATGGAGATAATAACAGTACCTCAGTGCTGGGCAGACTCGAGGAGTGATAAACGCAGGGCACTTAGTACTAAGTCTGGCACACAGCAAGCAATGATGTGACAGCTGTCACTGCACTGTTGTTGTGGGTGACAAACAGTAGCATCCCACTGCTAGCCCTCCTGCATCCCAGGTGACCTCACTTACATTGTAGGTCTCTAGTTTCACCCTGATCTTGAATATGAAAGTTCGGAAGTTGGCATTCTGGAAAACTTCCTCAAATGCTTGCTCATTCTGCAAAAACAAATATAAAACTTTAGGCATCGAAGCTACCAGACCATTTGAAAATATCTATTAAGATTTTTGAAGGGGCGCCTGGCTGGCTCAGTCGGAAGAGCGTGTGACTCCTGATCTTGAGGTTGTAGGTTCAAGCCCCACATTAGGTGTAGAGATTACTTAAAAATAAAATCTTTAGGATTTTGTTTTTAAAAAAGAGTTTTGAAAAGACTTTTGAGAAAAATCTCTCTCAAAAAAAAAAAAAAAAGTACCCCCAGTGGTGTTTGAATAGGAATGACTACTCTAAAGGCGGTATTTCATTACATAAACTGTTTGGGTAGAATTTTATTAAAAAAATTAAAATACTCTACCTACAGTAGTCAAATTAATAGAGACAGAAAGTAGAATGGCTGCCGGTAGGGAATGGGGGGACGCCTGGGTGGCTGAGTCTGTTAAGTGTCTGACTTCAGCTCAGGTCATGATCTCACGGCTCATGAGTTTGAGCCCCACATCAGGCTCTCTGCTGTCAGCACAGAGCCCACTTCAGATCCTCTGTCAGATCCTCAAAAATAAACAAACATTAAAAAAAAAAAAAAAAAAGGAAGAATGGTTGTCAGGGGCTGGGGGAAGGGGAAATGGTGTTACTATTTAATGCATGCACTGAACTTATACTTAAAAATGGTAAATTTTAGGTTATGCATTTCAACATAATATAACAAAACGAAACCCAAAAAACACTTAGAATTTTTTTTAAATGTTTATTTATTTTTGAGAGAGAGAGAGACAGAGAGACAGAGAGAATGTGAGCTGGGGAGGGGCAGAGAGAGGGAGACACAGAATCAGAAGCAGACTCCAGGCTCTGAGCTGTCAGCACAGAGCCTGACGCGGGGCTCGAACCCACAAACTGAGAGATCATGACCTGAGCAGAAGTCAGACACTTAACCAACTGAACCACCTAGGCGCCCCCCAAAAATCACACTTCTAAACTTTAAAAGTTTGTGATGGAATAGGGGCACCTGGGTGGCTCAGTTCATTGAGCGTCTGACTCTTGATTTCAGCTCAGGTCATAATCTCAGGGTTGGTGGGTTCGAGCCCTGCCTCAGGTTCTGTTCTGAGTGTGGAGCCTGCTTGGGATTCTTTCTCTCCCTCTGCCCTCCATCCCTCAAAATAAATAAACTTAAAAAAAAAAAAAGTTTGTGATGAAATACATCTGAGGCTCAGCATGTTCATCGTAAATTAAGAATGGGGGGTGCACAGTAAGAAAAAAGCTCAAGTTGTTATACATGGTTTAAACCTCTACATTTACAGTGATTTGTGAGCAAATGAAGCCAGGGAAGTGGGGTGGGTAAAGACTAGGGAAAGTATGAAAAACAGTTTTCTCCTTTATCTTACCCGTCAAATACTATTTAAACTTTTGTACCTTTAAAAAAATTTTTATTTATTTATTTTGGGGGGGGGGGGAGAGGGAGGGAGGGAGGTGGGTGGAGAAAGGGAGAGAGAGAATCCCAGGCAGGCTCCATGCTAACAGCATGGAGTCTGATGCTGGGCTCGATCTCATGAGTCACAACCTGACCTGAAATCAAAGGTCAGACACATAACCAGCTGAGCCACCCAGGTGCCCCTCCCTTTTTTAAAATATTTTTTTAATGTTTATTTTTGAGCAAGAGTATAAGTTGGGGGCAGGGGGGAGGGAAGGACACAGAATCTGAAGCAGGCTCCATGCTCTGAGCTGTCAGTACAGAGCTCAACGTGGGGCTCGAACTCATGAACCATGAGATCATGACCTGAGCTGAAGTCGGACTCTTAACCAATTGAGCCGCCCAGGCACCACTGCCCCCCCCCGCCACCGCCTTTTTTTTTAAAGCAATCTCTACACACAATGTGGGGCTTGAACTCACAACCCCAAAGATCAAGAGTCACAGGCTCCACCAGACTGGGCCAGCCAGGTGCCCACTAATTACACTTATTTAAAGAAAAAAAAAAAAAAGTCTGGTAAACAGAGAGGGATCACAGAAAGCATTTAATGCATATAAATATGCATA